>NW_022060270.1:1079351-1415184 GCF_007364275.1 Archocentrus centrarchus
CACATAGTTTCACCCCTGCCTGCTCCATGAATTAGCTTAAAACTAAGTGAAGCAATATTTGATGAAAAATGCTTCTGGTTTTCAAGCACATGAAGAAAATCACCAGTTTACTGCATTTCATTCCATTGTTTACTCCTCTTGATGAGAGTGGGAACAATGTGGAGAAACATGGCAGGGGGTTGAAACCAGAACCCTTTTACAACCACTTGCAAAACAACTTCTCTTTATAATGTAGTGTTGATCTGAGCCCTGCTGAGCCAGCAAGCTGCAGAGGCATCTTTAATTGTTGCAGGTGGTTTGGCTCAAGGAACACAGCTGTGATGCTTAGGGATCTTCAAATAAAACTCCAAAGCATGCATGTGTGAATGGATACACAAATAACAGAACTGGGTCCAACACAGCTGTGTCTGAGATCGCTGTGCCAAGGTTCATAGTCTGAGTTAACAGCATGGCTTCCTTTTGCCTTGTGTCACTGATTATGAGTGTGCCAAAAGCCACTGTGGATTCAAAAGTACAATTATCAGATCCCTGCAAGGGCTCTTCATTAAAAAAAAAAAAAAAAAATCAGAATTGGAAGGACTGATGTTTCCAGTTGAAAAAGTCCTACAAAATAATAAAGTATATAGAATGTTGTATGAATGTATGTAAGTCTCAGGTGCTTTGAATGTCTAGAAAAGAACACTGAAAGCCCGAGTCTTTGTACTCCAGAGTGATCCTATCATCCACAGGTGTAGGAGCTCTGCCTGGGAATAAGAAACTTCATGTTGGAAGCCTGGAGAATAACAGCTGTTATTGGTCAGAAACAGTAGGAGGGAAGTGTTTTCTGAGATATTAAATTTTTTAGTTCAGTTAGGTGAATAAAAACTAATTATCAAATATATTTATAAATGAGTTTCAGATTCTATTCTAATGAAAGTAGATGACAAATCACAATGAAGTAGCCTTCTTTTTTCCATTACTGCATACATCTTGTGGTAGGTGACGTAATTAAGAAAGGTCTGCTATGCTTTTTCAGTCATGGTTCAAGACAACAATGACTGAAAAGTGTTTTAAGTAGTTACATTCAAACAAATGCATTTTTAAATGTTTAAATAAAGGATGGTTTGTGTTTCTTAAGTTTATATATACATAATAAACAGTTCTAGCATTAGTTAACAACAAACCTAGCTAAGTCATTTAACATTGTAAAACCATGACATAAAAGGATGCGACAGAGAACAGAACAAACACAGACTTAGTGGTGAAGCCAGCGACCACATACATATGCCGCGTTGCGGTGCGGGCGGCGCGGGTTCGCGTCCCGGCCTGTCGCCAATTTGCCCGCGTGTCTTCCCCTGTATCTTTCCCCCATTTCCTGTCTCTCTCCACTACTAGCAAAAAGCCGCTGTGGCCAAAAATGTAAAAAAAAAAAAAAAAAAGAACCGAAGACATTTGGCCATTGGCTCAGGATCATGACAATTCAGTTGGTATTGCCTGAATGATGAAAGAATATGAGCGCTAAAATTACAACCAAAAAAAGATGATGTACTGTTAGCCTAGTTACCTAGAACAAAAACAAGGAGCACGAGAGTCCAACTGAAAAGATAAACAGTCCTGTGGGTCAACATGGGCATAGGTCTACATGGTGGACATATAACAATTCAGAGGGCTGCCCAGGCCTTGGCACAAGGCACAGGGGCTGATGCCAGCGGTAGGAACAAAGCCACTCAGGACTGGGGGGCAACCAGAAGGGACAGAGCAACTCTGGGGGTCGGCCAGGTGACCAGCAGCGGAGACCCTTTGGCAGCTTGGCAGGAGGCTGGCATTGGAGAAGGTGATCCTCTGAAAGCTGAGGAAGGAGATGGACCTGATGGGCAGTGATGGAGAAGATACGAGGCCAGTGTCAGCAGAGGTGACAGGACAGCTCAGGTGGTTTAGCTGACGCTTCAAGGACTTTGGGGGCCGGTAATGATGGAGAGATGGGACACCTCCAGTGGCTTGACTGGAGTCTGGCATCAGTGACGAGGATCCTCAGGTGGCTTGGCTGGAGGCTAGTGAAAAACAGAACCACGGGACCCTTGCAGCATTTCAGAGGCTTCTTGCTCCAGCCTCTGACGGGGACGGTCGCATTCTATCTCTCTCCCTGCCCTCCCTATCTTTCCTGCTTGCTGCTTGCTGTGAGAGCGTCTCTTGCACACTGTTCGAATAAGAATAAGATTAATATGGATTTGGCAAACTGGGCCTTCAAGACCATTGATCGAATTTTTTCCACTATGAGATCTGGGAAAGGGGAGCCTGCGTGTCCGAGTGGAACAGACCCGGTTGGATACGTCATCGACTCTTGGAGCTCGTGGAGACCTGTGTGCTTCTCGGCCCTCGAGGTGGAAGACGTGGAAGACGCTTACATATTTGGCTATCTGGTAGCGGTATCTTTTCTGTTTGGGCTTGGAGGATACCTGATTTACCGAGAAATCAAGAAAACCTGGACGGCAGTTCGACATCTGCAGAGGCTGCCGACCCAGGTGGATGGGCTGACCAGAATGGTACAGACTCAGACTCAAAGCCTGATGAACCTGAGCCGTAGACTTGGGGAGTAGCAGGTGAGAGGGGTTCGATCTGGAGATAAGGTACGGTTCTGCTCAGTGAGGACGGTAACTAATGAATTTGGATTATTGGATTTATTGAATGGTTTCCCAGTGAGACTGAAGGCTGTTGAAAAAAACAAGCAGCCTGTTCCAAAACAACATCTGCATTATCAGAATTCGGCTCCCTAGCCGGCCTTGGCTGGCAATCATATCTCTCCAGAGCTATGTGTGAAGGCCGCCCTTCCCCTCAGCCCTCTCTGTGATTTGTGAAGCTGGATCTGGTGTACCAAGGCCGCTGATGAACTTCCATCACTATCAGCGAACTGTTTGGCTGGGAGCTGGCATCTGGGCTCCACAATGCCCCCACCCTCTCGTCTCCGTCTGCATCCCCTCCTGACCCTGACCCTACCCACCACACTGCTATCCCGGCTTTATATGTGCAATATGCTTTTTGCTGAGGTGTTTTTTGTAACCTCGTAAGGTGTTCTTTATGAACACAGTATGAGATGATTTTTTTGAACCTAACTATCCCAATGTATCTCTTTCTGTCTTTCTGCTAAAGGTAGCGCCGTTGAGAAACGGTTGCATGACCTCAGACATCTGTCCCCTTCCCCCCTGTCTGTGTTATGTTTTTGTTTTGGATGGATGTTCTGTTAACTGCAATTTCCCCATTTGTGGGACTAATAAAGGCATTCTTGATTCTTGATTCTTGAGCCCTGGAAACTTATAGAAGATTTATAGAAGGCGGGGGACAAGCAGTCTAGTGTGATGACTCGGGCTGTGGCAGCTCTGAAACGGGCTGCTCAGGACACTAAGGTTGGACATGTCAACAATTCTGATCAGTCTTTGTAGTTCCTCATTAGACTCCCACAAAACTGAGTCTGCTGCGTCCATGACTTGTTGTGACCTTCTGTCATGAAACAGCTCTGTGGCAGGTGGAGGAGGACCCAAATGCAGGACTTGGAGGGCAGGGAATAAACTCAACTTTATTCACTGGAACTTACAAAGAAACAATATACAAAACACAAACATGGCTGGAGTGGAGCCAGAAATGCAAAAACACAGAACAAGGGAGCACACAGCATGAGGAGAGGATGTGACAAAGAACAGAGGAAGACTCAGATAATATATACACATAAAGTCAGCAGGAGATAAGACACAGCAGGGAGCACAGCTGAAACTCACCGCGCAAATAAACCGGGGAAAGTAAAACTGAGCAACACACAGGACAACAACTACCAAAATAAAACAGGAAATATAACTAACACAGAGACCCACACTAAGACATATGAACTTGATACAAACAAGACACAGACAGATGTAAAACAAACATGGAGACAATATGCTGCAGCTAGAGTACTGACAGGGACTAGAAAGAGAGAGCAGATTTCTCCCATATTGGCTTCTCTTCATTGGCTCCCTGTTAAATCTAGAATAGAATTTAAAATCCTTCTCCTCACCTACAAGGTCTTGAATAATCAGGCCCCATCTTATCTCAAAGACCTCATAGTACCATATCACCCCAACAGAGCACTTTACTCTCAGACTGCTGGCTTACTTGTGGTTCCTAGGATACTTAAGAGTAGAATGGGAGGCAGAGCCTTCAGCTTTCAGGCGCCTCTTCTGTGGAACCAGCTTCCAGCTTGGATTCGGGAGACAGACACCCTCTCTATTTTTAAGATTAGGCTTAAAACTTTCCTTTATGATCAAGCTTATAGTTAGGGCTGGATCAGGTGACCCTGAACCATCCCTTAGTTATGCTGCTATAGGCCTAGTCTGCTGGGGGGTTCCATAATGTTTCTTTTCATCCACCTTATTTACTTTGTTTATACTCCACTCTGCATTTAATCATTAATTGTTATTAATCTCTGGCTCTCTTCCACAGCATGTCTTTCTCTCCCCTCAGCCCCCCCTCTCAGCAGATGACCCCCCCTCCCTGAGCCTGGTTCTGATGGAGGTTTCTTCCTGTTAAAGGGAGTTTTTCCTTCCCACTGTCACCAAGTGCTGCTCATAGGGGGTCGTTTTGACTGTTGGGTTTTCTCTGTATTATTGTAGGGTCTTTACCCACAATACAAAGCGCCTTGAGGCGACTGTTTGTTGTGATTTGGCGCCATATAAATAAAATTGAATTGAATTAAATTGAATTGAATTGAATATAGAAGGAACAGAATGGGATTACAAACGGCAAACAGACAATCACAGAAACAGCCGCAGAGCCCGGAGACACAGGGGACAGACACAGGGACACAGCTGGGGAAAAGTCAGAGGATCACAAAAGATAATAACCAAGAAGTGGAAGTAGAACACAAGCAGAGACTAAAAAAACATGATATAATAAATCACAAGGAAAATAGCAACCTAACTAATATTACAAAAGATCCTCAAACCAAAAGGAATCACTAAACCCTTGGAGAAAGTTCCATCCATCCATCCATTCTCTTCCGCTTATCCTGTTCTGGGTCGTGGGGGGCTGGAGCCTATCCCAGCTGTCATAGGGTGAGAGGCAGGGTACACCTGTACAGGTCACCAGCCTGTCACAGGTCCAACACAGAGAGACAAACAACATCCACACACACATTCACAACTATGGGCAATTCAGAGTTTCCAGTTAACCTAACCCCAGTAAGTGCATGTCTGTGGACTGTAGGAGGAAACCCACACAGACACGGGGAGAGAGAGGGAGAGAGAGAGGGAGGTCCGGCCAAGGTGGAATCGAACCCAGACCTTCAGATGGTATTCTAACTGTGATGCAGCAGTGCTAACCACCGAGAAAGTTACTAAGTTTTTTTTTCTTTACCAGTATCAACTTTGCCTTTAACATCACAACGGCCTCCAGAATACCACCAGTTTTGTATGTTTCTTTGTCTATCTCTTCATTTGATGATGGTGTAAGCAATCCTTCAGTAACACAGGTGAGTCATTAGTTAGGGTCAGTTGTGTCAAACCTAATGAACATAAATTACTGCATTACTGTACATTGCAGTACTTTGAGCACCTAACTGAAAATGTGGCTGTCGGACATGGTCACAAAGTTAACTACTGGGTAACTCAACCTTTTTAGGTAAATTTTGCACCCTTGTGTCTGACGTTGTCTAACACAATATCAGGTATGTCATGGGGGGAATACCTGACACAGGAGGCTCGCAGTTTCTTGGCTGGAGCAATGAAATGGCTGACTTCAGAGACTCAGTCAACAATTGTTAATATAATGAATGACCAGGGTCTGCTTGGCAGGGGCAGAGGATTCAAAGGACCAATGGCAGTTTTTGCTGTGAGGACACCAGGAAAGAGGAAACGATAGAGGAAACAAAGAAAACAGGAGTCAGAGATAAAGAGGAAGTAGCAGCTGGCACTGAAGCCCAGAGAGGACCAGCTCACAGTCACAGTTTGTTAAAGAATCATGTTGAACTTGTTAACTGTGAGGAACAGGGCTGTTACTGAAATCTCTGCAGGGCTACAATCTGAAATGATGAGCTATTTTTGAAATCTTCACACTGATCAGCAGAGAGAAATGAAAATCTTGGCCCAGATATCCACTGGCTTTACCAGGAGCTAAAAAACAAACAAACTGATCATCAAGATAATCAAGACCATGACACAAAGAATTCCTGCTGGATCTGCACAAAATCTTTGGGTGTGCTTGACTAACACACTACTTTTTAAACTGCAAAGCAGCATTGGGAGCAGCATTTTAGTTTAATTGCAATACTTACATAGTTAGAAGTAATTAGTAGTTATTTTGCATGGAATTCCTATAGAAAGCAGTGCCTCCCAGTTTTGCTTTACAGCACAGCACTGAACACACCAATCTGTGGTTACACAAGGGACAGGGATCATAAACAGCAACACACTTTGCCACCCCTTTACTAATGTACCAGCAAATATAAGATAGATATTAGAACACTTTGTACAATGTGAAAATACTTTGTTGCTGAGTGCATGACGGCACTCACAATGAAGACTGAAGAATCTGGGACATCTTTAAACAAGCTGGTGGAAAGGATTTGGACAAACTTACTAATGTAATTTGCTTGTTTGTGGCATTTTGTAGAGACAATTAGAACACAAATTACAACAAGATGGCAAGCTGTAATGGTACAACACAGAGGTAAATGAGTCATAGCCTAAATAAACAAACAGGTGTGATACCCTCCTACCCACCACCCCCCACATACAAACAGCAGTTGTATCACACGCCAAGTCCTGCAGTGAAGTTGTATGATGACCTCAGAGAAGTGTCGCATGCTGGATCACTTAACAGCAACGCTGCTGCTATAAACACAATCCATGTGTGCCCATCATTAGCTATCATCACTGACTAACAGGTTAGCCATCCCAGCAGTAAGAGAAATGATCATTATGTCACTGGAAAGATTGTTTTGCAACAGGAAAAAACAGCTGTTTTTGTGTTGTTGTTTTATTGCAATCTATGAGCTGGATTTGGCCCTGGTAAATTAATTATTACATGTCATATAAGAACTGTCACAGTTTTGCAGGGTGGAGGCAGGATCAGGAGTCGGTCTTCCTCTCCAGATTCACATTTTTTTATGAACCAGAGTCATTAATGTTTTTGATACTACTGCTTCTATTTGTTACAAGCAGCCACACGCACATGTATAAAAGTAAACAATACCCTGTCTCTCATTATTTTTGTAATGATTACAAAGAACAATTTATGCTATCATTCACTGAAACACTGAGCTCTAAAGCATAATTAAATACATATTGAATGATTACTGTCATTGAGATGAGAGAAAACAATAAAGAGAGATTCATGCCCATGTCACAAGATACAATATCCACAGCAGTTAGTAAATAAGGAAAATTTCTTCATTCTCTGCTGAGCATCCTCTGAACCATGACATTTGAAACCCAGTAGAAAGAAAGCACTATATTTTTCTAATTTGTTTTATTTAATGTTTACATATCACATTTATCCAGACATCCATCCATTCGCTTCCGCTTATCCTGTTCAGGGCCATGGGGGGGGGGGGGGGGGGCTAACTCTAAATTGCCCACACCTATGGGAAATTTAGAGTTAGCAATTAAGCAAACGCCACACAGAGAGAGGGAGAGGCCTGGGCCAAGGTGGAATCAAACCCAGGCCTTCCAGATGGTATTCTAACTGTGAGGTAGCAGTGCTAACCACCGCGCCACCATGTTGACCCATATCACATTTAGATGGAAAAAATCAGACTTAAGTTATTTGATTAATGTATGTATGTTCAAGTTTATTTTGAAAAGTTTTCATTTTTGTAGTTACTGAAATCCTATTGGAGGGAGGAAACGTATCCTGTCCCTGCTAGCGTGCACGGTCAGCCAGAGCAGAGATCCAACGTGACACAAGAGCTGAGAGCAAAGCTTCCAAAAAGGAACAAAGTGAAAAATATGCTTTAACGATTCTCTAAAAGTGTTCATCGAGCCTAATCATAGAATACGACACAGGAAGTGCTGTGGAGGCTTTAGCACCATTACTGCCTTTCATTCACAGACCTCATTATGATGGTATTAACCATCATGTCATCATCATGTGCATAGCAATAAAAATGTATGCTATAATTTCTAATAATACTGCCTAAGGGAAGCATGTATAATGTAAATAAAATTGGTCCTAGCACAGAACCCTGTGGAACTCCATAATTAACCTTAGTGTGTGAAGAAGACTCCCCATTTACATGAACAAATTGGAGTCTATGAGATAAATATGATTCAAACCACTGCAGTGCAGTACCTTTAATACCTATAGCAAGCTCTAATCTCTGTAATAAAATGTTATGGTCAACAGTATCAAAGCTGCACTGAGGTCCAACAGGACAAGAACAGAGATGAGTCCACTGTCAGAGGCTGTAAGAAGATCATTTGTAACCTTCACTAATGCTGTTTCTGTACTGTGATGAATTCTGAAACCTGACTGAAACTCTTCAAATAAACCGTTCCTCTGCAGATGATCAGTTAGCTGTTTTACAACTACTCTTTCAAGAATCTTTGAGAGAAAAGGAAGGTTGGAGATTGGCCTATAATTAGCTAAGACAGCTGGGTCAGTGATGGCTTTTTAAGTAGAGGTTTAATTACAGCCACCTTGAAGGTCTGTGGGACATAGCCAACTAATAAAGACTGATTGATCATTTTTAAGATTGAAGCATCAATAATTGGAAAGACTTCTTTGAACAGTCTAGTAGGAATGGGATCTAATAAACATGTTGCTGGTTTGGAGGAAGTAACTATTGAAGAAATCCATGAAGTCACTACTAGTTAAAGTGAAAGGAATACTCGGCTCTACAGAGCTCTGACTCTTAACACTGTGAGAAATCTTCAAGTCATTTTTGACCAGGATATGTCCTTCAATGCACATATTAAACAAATATATGTTTTTTGCATTTGTGCAATATTTCTAAAATTAGAAACATCCTTTCTCAGAGTGATGCTGTAAAGCTCATTCATGCATTTATTACTTCTAGGCTGGACTATTGTAATTCATTATTATCAGGCTGTCCTAAAAGCTCCCTGAAAAGCCTTCAGCTGATCCAAAATGCTGCAGCTAGAGTACTGACAGGGACTAGAAAGAGAGAGCAGATTTCTCCCATATTGGCTTCTCTTCATTGGCTCCCTGTTAAATCTAGAATAGAATTTAAAATCCTTCTCCTCACCTACAAGGTCTTGAATAATCAGGCCCCATCTTATCTCAAAGACCTCATAGTACCATATCACCCCAATAGAGCACTTCTCTCTCAGACTGCTGGCTTACTTGTGGTTCCTAGGATACTTAAGAGTAGAATGGGAGGCAGAGCCTTCAGCTTTCAGGTCCCTCTTCTGTGGAACCAGCTCCCAGCTTGGATTCAGGAGACAGACACCCTCTCTATTTTTAAGATTAGGCTTAAAACTTTCCTTTATGATCAAGCTTATAGTTAGGGCTGGATCAGGTGACCCTGAACCCTCCCTTAGTTATGCTGCTATAGGCCTAGTCTGCTGGGGGGTTCCCACAATAGACTGTTTCTTTTCATTCACCTTATTTACTTTGTTTATACTCCACTCTGTATTTAATCATTAATTGATATTAATCTCTGTCTCTCTCCCCTCTCAGCAGATGACCCCCCCTCCCTGAGCCTGGTTCTGCTGGAGGTTTCTTCCTGTTAAAAGGGAGTTTTTCCTTCCCACTGTCACCAAGTGCTGCTCATAGGGGGTCGTTTTGACTGTTGGGTTTTCTCTGTATTATTGTAGGGTCTTTACCCACAATACAAAGTGCCTTGAGGTGACAGTTTGTTGTGATTTGGCGCTATATAAATAAAATTGAATTGGATTGAATTGAATTGAATTGAATATAGAATTGGTGCTATAAAACAAAAACTGAATTGAAAAAAAAATTAAATTGAAAAAAATTATGTAGCTTTATACAAGAAACAAGGACAAACTGAGTATCACGAGGGGTCCCATTTTCTCTGCTGTCAGCAGCCACCAGATAGGCTTTCCTGCCAGTCTTCTCCCCCACCTCATCGTCACTGTTCTCCAGCCTGGCCAGCAGAGGGGCTCGGTTTCTGCTGCATGCCATCTGCCCAGCCTCCAGAGGGGTTTTCTTGCCCTGTTCCACCTCAAGTCAACCCCATGAGTTCAGCCCATTCTCTGCCCTTGATTTGCCCCACAGTCACACCGACCACCTGAACTGCCCTCTGGGTTCTTCAGCTCCCCTGATCACTCTCTAGTAGACTGTGTGCCTAAATTTTTGGACTTACCCGCTACCTTATTTTTTCATTGGTTTTGTCCTGGTTCCAGTAATTCACATCAGAAAATAAAATGTAAGTAAGAAATGGTCAGAAAAAAGGTTTTCTGGAGAAAAATGGGTGATATTAAAATGGTCAGCTGGCTCCTTTACATTATTAGAGTCTAATAATTTAAACGCAGTGCTGATGTTATTTTCACCATGGATGTTAAATCTCCCACTATAATTATTTTTACCTGAACTGAGCACTAAATCAGTCAGAGACATCAGACAAACTCTGAGAGCAACAGTGTGTGTGTGTGTGTGTGTGTGTGTGTGTGTGTGTGTGTGTGTGTGTGTGTGTGTGTGTGTGTGTGTGTGTGTGTGTGTGTGTGTGTGTGAGAGAGAGAGAGAGAGAGAGAAAAAGCACTGCAGTGTAACACTATTAAAATATATAAATAACAGAACAGAGCCACTATATTAATAAAGTTTAACCTATTTGAAGTCAGGAAAGGAAGTCAACACAACTTTATGATTAAGACCTGGAAGAATGTGATGGTTATAGTTTAATGATTAAAAGGCAGTTTTTGTTTTTATTCTCTGAGCTGCAGCCTCAGATTAAATATAATCTTTCAAATATAGTCTATGTGCAAATATCAGGTCAGCAAGTAGAGTGTAGATGTCCTGTTTTAGAATCATAATGTGAGCATTAACTTATGATTTGCAGCCAACAGGAAAAAAAGGAGAACGCTGACAGTCTTCAGAGGTTGTATGAAAATACTACAGTGGTTTGTTGGTACTGTGGTGATGTTTACATGAACCTCGCTGGGCTGCTGTGGAGCAGCTGTGGTGTCCATGTCCAGTGTGAGGTTCCATCAGAGGATCCGTATGAGGTGCTGATGCTGGTTAGATTCACTTGCTGAATTCCACCTTTACCAGCTTTATTCTGTCCGGGTGTTGGAAATGAGTCACGATAGCTCAGGTAACATCTGCTTATATCGTGCAGTTTGTCAAATCTGCCACAACCACCAGCATAGCTCAGCTGATCACACACAAAAATCTACTGGAGCGCACAACAGAAATAATTGTAACTTAACTTTTCCCCACACTGCACTACAACACCTGACCTAAGGTTTCCTCCACCTGACTGTACTCTGTTGTTTGTTCATTCAGTCTGTTTTGTTATCTTACACAGCAGGAAGCACTTTGGTGAAGTCTGCTTCACTGCAGACTGGCTTTAAAAGACTCAGTCAGCCGTTTGCTGTTGTCGCTCTGGATCTTTTCTGTTTACATTTTAATAGCACAGCTGTGAGTCTTTGTTATGAAGGAAAAAAGCATTAATTTATTTTAAATGTGCCAGTGGTTTATTTTTGAGCAGTTTCTCATGTACATCTACAGCTGAATGCTAATAAAAGTGTCAGTGTGATATTTGGGACATGCAGCTTTGACTCTGAAGGGCCTTTTTGTTTATACCTTTGGGAAGAAAAAAATATTGAGATATATTCTGTATATCCGCTAAAAATTATCAAGATATCATTTTTGGTCCATATTCCCCAGCTCTAGTAGTTCTAAACATATTCAGGGTGTTTTTCTTCACTTTTTGTCTCTCATATAGCAACTTCTAGTGACTTTTAGGACAGCCAATAGCTACTTTACTTACTGAGGAGTTGGCAACAGTGGAACCACTTCAGAATGCCGCTGATGCCCACCCAGCCGACATCTTGGAGAGCGAGCTCTACTTTGTGATGAGCTGCTTGCGGTTTGCTGTTTCTACCGTCATGTATGACCTGCCTATGTAGTGCCGTGGAGTTCGGGCATGTGATGGTCATAAGTTCTGCCAAATAAAGGCACTGTATTTTGAACCTTGTTGGCTGCGTCTCTGAGTTACCTGGCCATGGCTAGAGCCAGCCCTAGCTAACTTTGCTGGCCTCTCCACCCGCACCAGCCTGACATTACAGCATGCACAAACATCTGCATCTCTGACCCTGTAAAGACACTCTGTACACAGATTACCTTACTAACTGTAGCTCAGGAGGTAGAGCAGGTCAGCTACCTAATCTCAAGGTTGGTGGTTTAATTCCTGGATGCTCTAGTCTGTGTGCCAAAGTATCCATGGGTAAGATGCTGAGCCCTGAGTTGCTCTTTGATATTTTCATCAGCGTGATCTTTAGACAGAAAGCAGTTAGCATAGAAAAGAAGTAGATCAGTGTTATACAGGAACCAGTCCCATTGACTTCATTTTTTTACACCTCACAGCACTGCATACAAACCTATGAAGTGAAACTTGGTGTTTAATATTGTGATGATATCTGTACATGTTCTGTCCTGTAGCTGCAGAAATCATACTGTGAAATTAAAAATACAACTCATGTCTTTTATTATGGCACAATGTTTCATCCCAACACTTCATGTTCTTGTGCAGCTTGTTGTCGCTTTTTTCTCTGTCCAAGGTCAGAGCAGCAAAGATGGCGCCCAGTCAGGATCTGTTTGTTTGTTTTCTTGTTTTTACAAAACAAACAAAAAACAGCTTAAAAAAGCATAAAGATTCTTATTGATTTTCTGCCCTGTAGCTGCAGCCATAATAACTGACTGATGTGTAACAGCAACAGCCCCACAGTGTGTAAATGCAGCAGTTAACTATTAAGTATCACTGTCTTCATGGGCCTGTGTTGTATCCATGGTGGCTCTGTGTAACGTACTTAAGTACTATTACTAATAAACAATCAAACCAATTATGCTGATTAAATCTAACTGCTCATGTTTCAGTTTCTAAACACTGAGACCCTTAAAGATTTTCCACTATTCTGTTTAACATGATAATTACACTGTAATGTCAGATTGAAGTCGATATATATAAATTCTGCACTCCAACACAAAAGTGAATTTTTCCACATTTTTCCTCTTCTGTTAAGGATCAGCATGGAGGGTCCCAATGATTCATGTCCCAAAGAACTTGCTGGAGTTGAAGGAGACCTGAAGAACAACGACACTGCTGCAGCAGCTGCAAAGATCGAACAGTATTTAACACTACAACTCCCAGAATTTTAGAACTACTACAACTCCCATAGGTGGTCATTTTGACCACCATATATTATTTGCTCACATTTATAATAAATCAATATCACATGTACAAATATAATTTATAATCAATAAAAACATCAAAGAATAAATGGATCTGTAATGTTATCAATCAACTAAAGCTGGCTGTGGCAAGGAACATGAGTAACCAGAACATATGTGTGTATAGATTCTCAGTCATCCAGGTCATGGTTTTCTCAATAGCTTGAAAAAAAGGTGAGTGGACTTCTTTAAATTTTTTTGAAGTTGGTTCTCCTCTTATCCAAGAAGCTTTTTCAGGCTTTTCCACCAAAGTTTGGAGAACCCCAGGTATTTAAACCTTAATGGTGCTGTCCCCTTTGACCCACTATTATTCATGTGCTGTAGCACAAAAGCTAAGGTGTAAAAAAAAGTGTGGGTCATTACCACCAGGGTTTTTGGGTGGAACCACTGTGTGACCCCCCCCTAAAATAAGGTTTGAGTCAGGGTTAAGGTACCTGGGGAGGGATCTCAAGACTACACTGTAGGTAGCTGACAGCTGATGTTTCAAGCCACAGTCTCAGTGATGGTCGTTTATATTTGACATTGATGGCTTCCTTTACTCCTCTTTCAAACGATCCCACCTTCCCAGTCCAAAATGTCAACAGCTGGAAGAGTGTCCTTCATCCTTTAGGTGCAGAAGTACAGCTGAGCCTTGTCATGCTGAGATGGTCCTTCCATGTTAGGCCCTTGTGGAGTGGCTGCTCAGTTTTTCCAATGCAGAAGTCTGGGCACTCTTTGCTGCACTGCACAGCACATTAGGATGGAGTTGTGTTTGGGAGTTTTGTCCATGAGACCATTTTTTGTCCTAGTGTGGCTGGGATGTCATGCTTGGAGAAAATTCTGCTGCATTTCGCTGACAAACCTGCTACATTACAGATAGTGTTGCAGGTTTGCTCTTTCCTCCTAGTTGGTGTCCGACTTTCTTTCCTGCTCATCTTCACTGATTTGATGAAGACCCAGCTGGAATAACCACGTGTCTTTTGAGGATGCCACTGTTCATATTTTGGACCGAGAACAAAGATGGTTTGAAAGAGCAGTGAAAGAGTCCATCTATGTCCACTGAATGACCATCATTGAACAGAGGTGGTGGTTTATGATACCAGCTGTCAGCTTCCTACAATACAATCTAGAGATCCCTTCCAGGTGCCTCAAACCCCACTCACACCTTACTTCAAGTGACCTATTGAAGCCACCTGAAGTGATCAGGTCTCACAGGTGCCACAGTGGTTTCACAGAAAACCCTCTGTGGTAATGATCCACATGTTTTTTTCACACATTGGCTCATGTGATGATGAATACCAGTGGGTCAGCAAACACCTCCAAAGGGTACAGCCCCCACTAGGGTTTAAATAAAGTCCAGTCACCTGTTTTCAAGTTCTTGAGAACACCAAGAACAACACTTATCCCATCAACAGCAGGTGGCAGCTATCAGGAGTCAAAAAGCATCATATTTCACCAAATTATGCTGTATATGCATATAATCAATATGACACCTATGACCCTGGCCACAACCATCTTTAGTTGATTGGTAACACTACAGATCCATGTATTCTTTGATCTTTTATTGATTACAAATTATATTTATACATATCTTATTTATTTATCATAATTTTATGGAAATAATGTGTTGTGGTCAAAATGACCACCTATGGGAGTTCTAGGTAGAAACACTCATAACTCTCTTGTGTCTTGTAATTTTTAAAAAATTACGTTAGAAAAAAATATACACATATATAGGAAAAGTCAGGATCCTACAGTTACAAATGACCACCTTGGGAGTTCTAGTGTTAAAAGAGCAAAATAGTATTCCTCTAAATATCGCCATCACCGGAGAATCTGGCTCTGGTAAATCGACCTTTATTAATGCCTTCAGAGGCATATGTGATGAGGAGGAGGGAGCTGCTCCTACTAGTGTTACAGAAACCACCTCAAAGGTTACACCATACCTCCATCCGAACTATCCCAATGTTACTTTATGGGATCTTCCTGGAATCGACACCACCAAGTTTCCAGCTAAGAAGTACCTGAAAATTGTTGAATTTGAGAAGTTTGACGACTTCATCATCATCTCAGACCCTCGCTTCAGAGAAAATGATGTGAAACTGGCTCAGGAGATTCAGAGGATGAAGAAAAAGTTCTACTTTGTTCGCTCAAAGATTGACAATGATATAAATGGTGCGCATAGAAAGACAGACTTCAGTGAAGAGAGGACTCTGACAAAAATCAGAGAAGACTGCGTTCAGAGTGAGTGTCTGAGTACTTATGCTGCATTTTCACTAGTACCTACTCAGCGCAGCTCAACACAACTCAGCACAGTTTGTAGGCATTTCCATTAGTACCAGGTACCAGGTACTTTTTAGTACTCACTCAGCCGGGGTTCCAAGCAATCCGTGGAGATCCAAAAATGTGATGCAGAGGACAACATGCCACTGATTGGCCAGGGAGTGCCGTCACTAGTTGAGTCATGAGAGTGACTCCTTCACCAGAATCAAGCCTGCCATTTTTAAAACCGGACAGCAAGAAACTGGAGGCACGCAAAGCACCGGTTGAAAGCCCAGACTGACAGTTTGCAGCGGTAGTTTTGTAACATGAGAACCATCTGAAACACACACACACAACATACATATTATAACTAGGGGTGGGACTTTAACGCGTTAATTTAGATTCATTAATTAGGGGGAAATTAACGAATTAAAAATGTTAACGCATTTTAATCACACTTTGCACCGGAACGTTTCTCAGTGCACGAGTTCCAGCACTTCCACCCTTCATTGGTCTGTGTAGTAGACTGGTGGGAAAATAAACAAGATTTAGAAGTTTAAGCTTATGTATATTGATTCATTCATCAACTAAACTTAAATTAATATTTATCATGTTAAATATTTAAAAGCTCCTAATTAATTATATTAAATTTTTTAATCGAGTCCCACCCCTAATTATAAGCCTATACTCCCGGGCGATCTCCACTGAAGCACAGTTACCTGCCCCTACTAGCCGAACAGCTGGTTAGCACAGAGCCTGAGGCAGCTGATCAAAGGAACTTTGAATTACCGTAATAACGCGACCGTTTGTCCTATCGGAAAAATTCAGACAGTTTCTGAAAGCTGAGAAACTGTACTTCACAGCCAATATAGGGTATTACTGTGGTTTTATTACGATAATTGTTGCCGTAAATCCACGCACAGCAGCACTTTTGAAGTACACTGAGCCGATTATGACGTGTTCGGGGGTATAGGGTTATAGTTAACAATGATAACCTTCATCCATTAAAAGGTTGTACGGGGACTTGTGCATGATAATGATAGTAAACTGGCATTAGCTGTTAGCTTGCCTCTATCTCATCCATTGTTGTGTTTTGAGTCGCATACAAATTACGTCAAGACACTTCTGCCCACTCTGCTATATCGACTCCACCCACACTGAAGTGGTCCTCAATTGCAGTGGAAACAAAACAAGACCGTGGCGAGTCGAGTCCACCCGCGCTGAGTAGGTACTTATGGAAACCCGGCATTACTTTCTGGATCCACTTTTTTAAAATATTCAGAACCTGGTTTTGTTTTAAATGATAATAATGTTAAAATGTCCTCTCGGTGGCACAGGACTCAGAGAATTAGGCATTGAGTCTCCGCAGGTCTTCCTGGTGTCCAGCTTTGACCTCCAAATGTACGACTTCTCTCTGTTACAAGAGACGTTAGAGAGAGAACTTCCTTCAAACAAGAGGGACACTCTGCTGTTTGTCATGCCCAACATCAGCCCAGAGATCATCAACAAGAAGAAGACAGCTTTGCAGTCCAAAATAAAATACTACCCTCTTGGATCTGCAGCTGGAGCAGCTGTTCCAGTTCCCGGGCTTTCTGTTGCTGTTGATGTTGCTTTGCTCGCTGGTGCTGTCGCACATTTTGGTCATGCATTTGGTGTCGATATCCCGTCTCTGAGGAGACTTTCTGCCAGAACAGATGGGTCACACACTGATCTGTGCGCTGTCATCATTTCACCACTGGCTGCCTCAGAAATAAGTAAAGAGTTCCTCATGAGGGTGTTCACCCAGCTTGGGTGCACAGCTGCATTAATTGTAGCAGAGGAAGCATCCCAATGGATTCCAATAGTTGGGATTCCAGTAGCAATGGGCCTCTCTTTCACCACAACCTCCAAACTTCTGAATTTGATCCTCAACCAGCTCGCTGAAGATGCTCAGAGCGTGTTTGAAAGGGCTCTGGGTCTGAAAAAGTCTCATTAAACACAGTGAATATATTCAGTTCTCCAAAACTATCAAATATGTTCTAAATCCAGGTACTAGTTTAGTTCATAGGCTGAGCAGGTGACCATATGCTGCATGGCTAAATGCAGTGTATTTGACTCTGACCTGAGACCTTCCCCCATGCTCTCACTTTCTCTTCCTGCTTTTCTGTCTGTTCTTCACTGCACTATTTAATAAAGACATCAAAATTATTTATGTATCCTTGTCCAGCTGATCAGAGTATCAGAGGCCTCAGCAGGTCTCATTTCCTGTGATCAGAGCAGAAACAGCAGAGGAACAGCAGGAGCTTCACACACTGAAACGTTCCTCTTCATCAGGAACAAATGTGATCTTATTATTCAGACACAAACTGTGTGCAGAGTAGAAGAGCTGCTCAGTTATTGTTTTTTTCATTTCTTTTCGTGCAATCAATTTGTGCAAATCAGGTGAAATGATGGCTGTTATTTATCTGAACTTGTTTATGTGATTTACAGTTTTTCTCGATTGATTACACACAAATACTGGTACTTGAGACACAATGACCACAACCATGGGCATAATTTGCGGGGGGGGATAGGGGGGTTATTACCCCCCAATAATCTGATCCAGTCACTATAAGACCCCCCCCCAATAAAGTCACATCATTTCGATTTACAAAAAACATCTTATATGAATAACATGTTAATTTTCTTTATTCATTATCAGTTTTGGGTAAAATAGTAGCATGTTTAATCATTTGGTAATGTAACCCCCCTCTCCACACAAAAACTTGGTATCACCCACCCCGGTTTCTCTACCAAGCGCCGGTGTTCACCGTTTGCCTGTCGAAGCAGCTGCTGGGGAGGGGGTGTAGTTGACAACACCCCCTTGTAAAAAAGCAAAAAAATCAAAATGAGGTAAATGTATACGTATTGTTAGCTGATGGTTTAATAACTATGCCGCTGTGTATCAGACACACTATGAATACCAGTTCAGGTATTTTAGCTCCGTTAGACCTGCTGCTCCTAATCTGACAGTGAATCAAAAAAATAAATAAAACTGGTTATTTGCGCACATGCGGCTCAGTACAATAACTAAACTCATTAAACAAGTATATGGTTTTACTCAAGTGAATACACACAACATTTTATGTTTTTAGTTATTAATAACTACTGATAACAGACTGACGATGAGAGTCCCAGAAGGTCCAGGATGAGACTCGTTATATTTTAAACACATCAAGTTCAAACTGTTTTCTCTGCAGAACGTGTTTAATAGTAAAGATTGCATTAAACTCTCACATGCTCAGTGGAGAACAGACTGCTGTAAAAATGCAGTATTTTTAGTGTATTTATTATATTTGGCCAAATTAAAACGGTTTCTTTAAAAGTGGAATGAGGGGCTGCAAAATAAAAACAAAACAGGTTCATGAAAGATATTTGTTACTGTTTGAAGAAACGTGAAAAATGTAAGGCTTTCCTTAATTGTTGAAGGTGCAGAGTAAATACAAAGAAAGTTAAATAAATACATAGTAAAAGCATTACAATGTATCTCTAATACAGTTAACCCAAAATCTCCTGAATCCTCTTAGAGAAGTAAATGATTTTATAAATAAATAAATAGGCAGAGAGCTTACCCCCCCCCAATGTTGGACCCAAAATTACGCCCTTGACCACAACATGTACCTCATGCACCAACGCCCTGAACCAATTCTGCAAAACTACAAGCACAATTACTTCTTTGCAGACCAGCAGTTCATGATAAGATGGTACAGTCAGCCTTGGTTGCCAGGATACCAGTTCATACAGGTCACAACACGGGGGGGTGAAGAGCATCGGTTTACAAACGTCTCCAGGAGACGATTTAGACAGACAGCATCCAAGGCCGTCTGGGAGCCAAACTCCAGATACTGCAATTGTTTTTGTACAGGCTGTTATAAGTGATTGCTGACACACTTTACAGTTTTCTGGTTACCTCTCAGTGGTGAAAAATCCAATCATCCAAATTTTTGGTTCTACTCCGCCGCGCAGAAACAGACACTCAAACACTCCTCCAGATCGAATCCATTTCGGTTCAGCTCTACTGAGTCTGACTGAGTTCGTACAGCTCTGCATCCCTCACAGGTAACCTTACTAAGGCCTGAACGGCTGCCCAGAAATTCACGATAAACCAGGTATCCCCAAGTGCAATCAGGAGAAATCCTGGTATCAATAAACCAATATATGGTAAATGGACTAGTTCTTATATAGCGCTTTTCTACTCAGTCAGAGCACTCAAAGCGCTTATACAACCTGTTTGCATTCACCCATGCACTCCCATTCATACAAGCACTTCCATCATTAATTAAGCTAAGTGCTTTTTTAATTAACTAGCATTCACACGCATTCATACTCCGACAGAACGGTCGGAGAGCAACTTAGGGTTAAGTATCTTGCCCAAGGATACATTGGCATGTAGCCTGGAGTAGCCAGGATTCGAACCGCTGACCTTCCGATCAGTAGGTGACCTGCTCTACCTACTGAGCTACAGCCACCCTGATATGCTATGTCAACAATCGACAGTACAGCCAGGCACGTTATTGTCCATCCTCCACGGGAATCCATAATGTAGCCAGCTGGATATGTCAGCTGGACCAGAGGAAAGAGGGTTCTCCTTCTCCCAATCTCCTCATGATGAGAATTTAATCATCAATAGTGTTGAGAGACCAGCTGACCAGATCCATAATTTAATTTCCAGTTCAGGGATGTGTGAAGAGACGCTCTAAGCAGCAAAAGCAGGGGTAGATAGGGAAGGCTGGGGAGAAGAGTCCGTCTCCACTGACAGCAGGAAGAGAAGGAACACACTGTCATTCAAAATTCTCAGTTAATTGCCCTACTATGCACACTGACTCATCACATGGGCAAACACCTGTCACACTGTCTTACAATTAGCAGTCGGAGCTTTAGCATAAGAGGGCAACAGGTGAGTGCTTCTGTTTTGGAGCAATGGATGCCAACATTGGAAACAGAGCCAGAGGAGTGAGCGTAAGAGGATGAGGACGAGGACCGTAATCTCTGATGAGATCTGAGCCACTTTGGCTGACCATGTGGTCAACCATGGCCTAACACTGAGGGAAGCTGGGCAAAGAGGACAGCCAAATTTGAGCAGGTACACTGTAGCGTCCATCATCCGGACCTTCTGAAATTAGAATAGCTAAGAAATCTACCCTCACTAGAAAACTGCAGTACATGGTATCAATACAGTACTCAGTGAGTACAGTATTGCCTGTGGACTGTTCTGTAAGACTGTAAAAATAATGTTCCAAGTATTTGGGAAATGTATTCCTACTTTGTGTTCCTAAACAGTATTTAGAGTATTTTACTATTTGTATTGCAGAACTGAAAGATTACCAACACAAGGTGGACGAGAACATCTTCTGTCTCCTGAACAGGAAACTAAAATCATGAACATGGTCCTAGAAAATAACACCATAACAAATACAAAGAAGAATAATAGAGAACAATGAGATATTTCAAAATATTGACTGGGTAAGCTTATCAACGCTGGACCGTGTCTATAATCTGAGGATGAAGCAGGTCTACAGGGTGCCATCTGAACGCAATTCAGAAAGAGTCAAAGAACTGCGATATAAGTAAGTCCTGTACAATCCCACAATTGATGCATCCTCTCAACACTGTGTGAATTATACATATTTCAGTACTGTAATCATAATGATTGTGCTTCACAATAGTGACCACTCCATATCTAGTTCTGATGCTGTCATGTGTGTTTCAGAGAGTCCTTGAGCTAGAGGCGGTTCATCTTCACTGATGAGGTTGGATTCAATCTCACAAAAAGACGAAGGAGGGGAAGGAATATCATCGGCCAGCACGGAGGGAACGTCACAATGTGTGCACGATTAACCCACCACAGCCTCATTCATCATTATGCTACCCTCGGCCCCTACAACACTGCCCATCCGATCACATTCCTGGACACCCTACACAACACACTCATTCCCCCAGATCAGACAGACGACCCAAAGCAGCTCAGGTACGCTGTCATTTGGGACGTTAATTTTCCACTGGGCTGCTCTGGGTCATGACTGGTTCACTGCCCACCCACACTTTTCAGTTGTTTATCTCCCTCCATATTCTCCATTCCTCAATCCTACTGAGGAGTTTTTTCTGCCTGGAGATGGAAAGTGTATGACCTAAATCCACAAATGTGTATTCTCCAAGCTATGGAAGATGTATGTGGAGATATAGCAGCTGATGTCTTTCATGGCTGGATTCACCATGCTAGAAGATATTTCCCCGCTGCTTGGCCAGGGAAACCATTGCTTGTGATGTGGATGAGGTGCTGTGGCCAGTCCGAGACAGAAGAGAGGATGCAGCATAGTTTTTACTGTAACTGTATACAGTAAATTCTGCTTTTTTGTATGTAGACCACTGTATGTTCACCTTTGTGTTGGCTGGGATGTACAGTGTGTACATTGTTTTTGTGGGGAAAATAAAATATATTTGTTATTGTGTATTTGTGTGTTCTGAGTATAAAAACAATATTCTTAAATATTTTACAACACACTCATGTATGTACTGTCTGTAGTAACACTGAACAAAAAAGGCCTGAGTCATTATGATGAACAGAGAAGTGTTTCCATTGAACAGTGTTCAACATTGTTCTTATCAATGTCTATTGATGATTAGTGTCATCTGAGAACAAACTACAATTTTAAGGAGCGATATCATTGTTTTGAATGTAGAGTTTCATTTTGCAGAAGAATTGAAGGTTTTTGTCCATTGTGTGTGTTTTTTGATTTGTGTGTAGCGTTCTGAGAGTATGAGGCATGCTTTCAGAACATGTGTGTAAACAATCGAGAAAAACTGTAATAAACTGATGGAACTGTTTTGTGTTCACTGCCATCCAGTGGTCACAGTGAGGAACTACAACACAAATGGTAGGAACTGTAATGTTTACCACATCACACCTGTTAGGAATATAATGTAATTTATAAACATATTAGCATTAATGCTAAAGTGTATGATTTGTTTTAAGACCAGATAATATACATAACTCAGTTTCAATTCATTCCAACATCTCACTATCCTGGGATTTTCCCAGTGTTTTGTTTTCAACGGAGTTATTAGTTCAGTTTATGGGAGTTCCAGCATTAAGCTGTGTTCCCCGTGCCTTCAGGGCCCTATTCCAGGAAGCAGGTTCAACAAACTGGGTTTAAATTCAACAACTCTGAGTTTCCTGTTCTAGAACAGTGAAGCTGATGTCAGATCAGATTAGAAACAGTGAAACTGGAAACATTTAAGCAGTTTTTTCCCAGTAATGGCAGGAGTAATGGAATTTTATTCCATCAATAGATTCAATTTTTACTGAAGAACTATTTAAACAATTAAATGGTCATAAACTGAACTGTCATAAACTGCAGCAAAACGTTTTTATTAAATAAAAAACTGACCTGAGGTCAGCTCACACTCTCATAGTTCACCACAACAGTCTTTAGTTTTCTCTGACTTTCATAAATAATACATCAAGTTATGTTGTTTTAAAACCAACAACAATCTTTGTAAAAATGGGTGCAATTTAAAAACCACATAGCTAAATGTGTAAAACTGAAAACATGGCAAACAATCATCAACAGTAAGAACTAAAGCCACAAGTTTCTCTCTTATACAGATTAAAGCTGCAGTGTGTAACTTAAAAAATCTCTCTTTTACATATGTCTTAAAACTGTCACTGTCGCGACACTATGAGACAGATAATCTGTGAAAAAATCCAGCTCAGGATTTTTTCTAATTTTCTGACGTACTGAGTTTTCATTAGTTGTCAGTTATAATCATCAAAATGAAAAGAAACAAACATTTAAAATATATCAGTCTGTGTGTGATGAACAAATATAATATACAAGTTTCACTTTTTGAATGGAATCAGTGAAATAAATCAACTTTTTCTTGATATTCTAATTTTATGACCAGCACCTGTATGTGTCACCTACTACTCCAAACCAGCACTAGGCGATGGCCTGGGTTGGGGAGTGTCACAGCAATATTCTAAAGCCTAACTGGCCTGTGCCTTTGGACTGAGCAGCCCCCTTTCAAGATATGTCTACCCCACTGAAATATCTGAGAAATGTTCACGTGCTCCGTAATCCATTCATGCTTGTAGAGTCTCACTTTAAAGAAGCCTGAAGGCTCTGCCAGCAGTCTGAGAGTGAAGTGCTCTGTTGGGGTGATATGGGACTATGAGGTCTTTGAGATAAGATGGGGCCTGATTATTCAAGACCTTGTAGGTGAGGAGAAGGATTTTAAATTCTATTCTAGATTTAACAGGGAGCCAATGAAGAGAAGCCAATATGGGAGAAATCTGCTCTCTCTTTCTAGTCCCTGTCAGTACTCTAGCTGCAGCATTTTGGATCAGCTGAAGGCTTTTCAGGGAGCTTTTAGGACAGCCTGATAATAATGAATTACAATAGTCCACCCTAGAAGTAATAAACGCATGAATTAGCTTTTCAGCATCACTCTGAGAAAGGATGTTTCTAATTTTAGAAATATTGCACAAATGCAAAAAAAAAAAAATGCAAAAATATTAGTTAACAAGGGGTCCAGTTCTGATCCTTTGGATACCTATGTGCGGTGTCTGATGTCTAGAGACCAGCAGACTCCCACCCCAACACAGCCACAGTCAACCATTTTGTCAGGTGCTTCTTCCTTCACAGGACAGTGACACACAGGCCTGTGCATTTCTGGTCACAGTCTGGGGACAAGTGGGATGGCCCACCCATCACTGGGGGCAAGGTCACAGAATCAGTTCAACAACTCCTTGGTAGCAGAGCCCCTGGGGTGGATGAGATTGGCTCAGAGTTCCCAAAATCTTTAAGGGGGGGATGCGAGGGTATACGTTGGTGGGAATGAGGAATAGCACCTCCAAATCTGACGCCATGGTCCTCAGCTGGAAAAGGGTGAAGTGCCCACTCCAGCGGAGGAGTTTAAGTACCTTGAGGTGTTGTTCACAGGTGAGGGAGTGGGAGATTGGGACCACATTTGCAGTGATGCAGACACTGTACCAGTCCGTTGTGGTAAAGATGGTGCTGAACACCAAAGTCAGGCTGTTGGTTTACTGGTTGATCTGCATCCCTATGCTCACACACCTTGGGTAATAACTGGAAGAATGAGAGTGTGGACACAACCAGCACAAATGAGCCTTCTCCAAAGGGCTGCTGGCCTCTCTGAGATGGGCTGAGGAGTTCACGAGGACTCAGAGTACGGACGCTACTCCTCCACATCAAACTGAGCTAGCTGAGGTGGTTTGGACATCTGACTGGATGAGGTGTTCCAGGTGTGTCAATACCAGAAGGCGGCCCTGGGGTAGACACAGGACATGCTGGACAGATATCTCAGCTGGCCTGAGAACACCTCAGTATTCCCCTGGATGAGCTGGCAGAGGTGGCTGGGGCGAGGGAGGTCTGGGCTTTTACAGCTACTTTTTACTCTAGATTACCTCAGGGGGTAACCTTTATGAAACAAGCAGATGTGAGACATCATTCTCCCTTATTAGTAAATGGTTAGAACTTATTGCTCAAGTATTCATCCATCCATCCATTTTCTCCCGCTTATCCAGGGCCGGGTCGCGGGGGCAGGAGCCTAAGCAGAGAAGCCCAGGCTTCCCTCTCCCCTGCCACCTCCTCCAGCTCATCCGGAGGGACCCCAAGGCGTTCCCAGGCCAGCCGAGAGACATAATCCCTCCAGCGTGTCCTGGGTCTACCACGGGGCCTCCTCCCGGTGGGACATGCCCGGAACACCTCACCCAGGAGGCATCCTAATCAGATGCCCGAGCCACCTCAACTGGCTCCTTTCGATGTGGAGGAGCAGCGGCTCTACTCTGAGCCCCTCCCGGATGGCCGCACTCCTCACCTTATCTCTAAGGGAGAGGCCAGCCACCCTTCGAAGGAAACTCATTTCTGACGCTTGTATTCGCGATCTTATTCTTTCGGTCACTACCCAAAGCTCGTGACCATAGGTGAGGGTAGAAACGTAGATCGACCGGTAAATCGAGAGCTTCGCTTTTACGCTAAGCTCCCTCTTCACCACGACGGACCGGTGCAGCGTCCGCATCACTGCAGAAGCAGCCCCGATCCACCTGTCGATCTCCCGTTCCCTTCTCCCATCACTCGTGAACAAGACCCCGAGATACTTAAACTCCTCCACATGGGGCAGGAACTCGTTCCTGAGCCGGAGAGGGCACTCCACCCTTTTCCGGCTGAGGACCATGGCCTCAGACTTCGAGGTGCTGATTCTCATGCCAGCCGCTTCACACTCGGCTGTGAACCGTTCCACTGCGAGCTGGAGGCCCCCCCCTGATGAAGCCAACAGAACCGCATCATCTGCAAAAAGCAGAGATGAGACTCTGAGGCCACCAAGGAAGAAGCCTTCCGCCACCTGGCTACGCCTAGAAATTCTGTCCATAAAATTTATGAACAGAATCGGTGACAAAGGGCAGCCCTGACGGAGTCCAACACCCACAGGAAACGAAGCCGACTTATTACCGGCTATACGGACCAAGCTCTCACTGTGGTTGTACAAGGACTGAATGGCCCGCAACAACGGGCCAGACACCCCATACTCCTGCAGGACCTCCCAAAGGACACCCCGAGGGACACGGTCGAATGCCTTCTCCAAGTCCACAAAGCACATGTAGACTGGTTGGGCAAACTCCCACGCACACTCGAATATCCTTGAGAGGATAAAGAGCTGGTCCAGCGCTCCACGACCAGGACTCAAGTATTTAAAAACAATATTTCAAATATATAATAAATATTGCTAGGTATCAGAGTTAGGTGAACCTGCTTTCTGGAAGAGCCTCAGGTTAGATTTCACAAATCTGCAGCTGTTCTTTATTTCATTAAGTTATTCATTCATTAAACACAAACATTGGAAAGCTGTTAAAAAACAATATAAAGCCACAGTGCAAAATCATTTACAGTCACATCAAAGTTCCAGGATTCAGTGCTATGTGTGACCTGTTTTCACCACATGTACTGTACATGGAGGTAGCCACCAAGATGTATCATTTACTTCAAGCTTGGAGCTGATCTTTTAGGCTGTTGCTGTTTTTGCTGCTTTGAAACCACATGTAATGAGTGAGGAGTGGATCCCACTAAGAAACTGAGGGATGCTCCAATGGTGGTGACAAGCCAACTACTAAGATGTGACCATTTGATAGTAGCCTCAATCTACAAGCCACACGCTGTACGTGTGATGGTCGAGGTTAAGCTTTGGATTCTGGTGTGTATGAAACAGGTGCATTAGAACAAATCTATTGACCGATCCACTCTTGATATGGCAAACAAAAACAAGAACATTGTGACTCATAATTACAGATGATTACATGCTTATCAAATACTAGAAGCCATTTCCCCCAAATTTTCTCCCATTTTAAAAGCTGGCACCCTTAATGTGTGTGAGTCCATAAGTGAATCAGAGTAGCACAGTGGAAATCTTCAGAGTTAGATCGTCACTCTGCAACCAAAGAGAAGTTATCAAACTGGGCCAGTTCAAACGAGTGTGTTCCAATGGCAGCCCAGCCACTCTTTGGAGTCAGTACCACAGCGTTCTTCCATAGAGGGTATCCATTCAGCATCCCCGATGCATACTGGCCCTACAGGAAGGAGAAGGATCACAGCTGTGAACAGCACAACAACTTTAGATATCCCCCCCACCCCCACCTCCACCCCACCCCCGCGAAAAAGGGTCAACTACTAAGTTTTACTTTTGAAATCCTTTCATGATTGTTTTTTTTTAATAGTAGTTTGTGTAGAAGGTACCTATTCAGGTTTTTCAGAGATGGAAAGTATTAACACACTGGCTCCAGTGGAGCACTGCATTTAAAACTGCATTAATCAGAAACAGAAAGGAGTGAGTAGAAAATTTTTACAAACAGTAAAAAGTGTCTACTTACTTTCACAGTGAGTGACAAGGTGTACCAGCCAAATGCCCGGGTACCAGACTGCCCCTCTGCGAGCACGGTCTGCCCAGCTGTTGGCAAAAGAACAGCGATAACAAACCAGCCAACTGTGGAAACTGTGGAAAACTTGGCTTTTGGTTTCAGTCTGAAGCAAAGTGTGATGAAGCAGAGCGATCGTACTGACCGAGATCATTGGTAAGTTTGTAGGTGCCATCAGCAAACACCCAGAAGAAGACTCCTTTAGCCCTGCGGATCGACTGGCCTCCGCTGTCCACCCTGGCTGCTACGAACACACCACCAGTCTTTATGTTCTCCATGAAGACATCACACGTAACTGTCAGGTTCTGCCTGTACCACAGCAATATAACAGACTGAAATATTACTCACTTTAGGTGAGACAGTACTTATATAGCACTTTTCTACTCTAATTGAGCACTCGAAGTACTTTACTACAAGCTTCATTCACCCAATCTCACATAGACTCACACACATGCTCTTTTTCTGTGCCTAAGTGCCTTGTGTATCCACTCTCACACTAATGAATGCATCAGGCCAACTCAGTATCTTGCCCAATATAACTGGAGTAGCTGGAGATCGAACCACAGACCTTTCATTTGGCAGGTGACCTGCTCTACCTCCTGAGCCACAGCCAGCCCATGGGTGCTATACTGACCGTTACTACTCTCAACATCAACTCACCAGTAATAGTCTCCAATGACACTGATGGGCTGGTCAGCATCCGTTGCCCATGTGATGGGTCTTTCTGTCAGAACCTGTCTTAAGGTGAAGATGTGAGGTCCAGGATCGGTCAGGTTGATGTAGTACTCAAACACTCCTGTCTGATCAGCAAAGTTTGGAGCTTCTGAGAAAGGTGGGGTTCCTATAGAGGGGAGGGGTCACACACGTTTATTTAAACAGCGCCAGATCACAGCAAACAGTCACTTCAAGGTGCCTCATATTGTAAGTTCAAGTCAATAATACAGACAATAAAACCCCAACAAAATTATATATGTGTGTTTTTTTCCCTCTTTTTTAAGATACATATATATAGTTTTAAATATTTTTAAGATTAGGTTTAAAACTTTCCACTTTAAAAAACCCAAAGGAACACAGAAGCAGATGAAGACCCCTCTGTTAAAGATGTTGGGAATTCTGTGACATTTAGGGTCATATACATGCTTTACTTACGAACATCAAAGTCATCTTTGTACACTTTAGGGAAGCGAGCTGAGGGAGGCGGGTCGGGGTAGCTGCCTTTGCTTCCTGTAGTAATAGTGGTCAGTGTGTAAACCTCGTCTTCAGCCAGATTAAGGGTGAATGAGCCATTTTCAAGCTAGTGGTCATATAAAAGACACTGTTACAGTTCTTGACTGTGACAGCACATCAGTGAGGTGCATCTTTCCCTGTGCCTTTACCTTCAGTGGCTTTAGCTTCTCAAAAAAGGAGGGCTTGTTCATCTTGAAGTTAAACTGTGACTGCCACACTTGGAGTTCCTTGATGGAGGCCTACAAAAAAAAATCTACTTAAATAATTTAACAATACAAGCCAAACTTTCAGCAGATTGAAGAAGACCATGTGAACTTACAAAGGATCCCTTCAGCTGGAAAGTTGCATTTTGAGATGTCACATTAAAGGGAGGCAGTGGAGGTCTCACACACACTGAATGATTGTGAGTCTGCAAAGGAAACAAACAGCTTGGTTAAAGAAGCTTTCCAGAACCTGGAGCAGATTGTACTCTCACATTTGAGCTGTATGAGCCACAATAACACACACAAAGCCCAACAAAGTAGTATAATGAGCATTTGTTCGTCTTTGACACTGCAAAGCTACCAGTGTTTTTTTCTACCCAAACCTGTGTGAGGCATTACTATAGAAATTATTGATGCGTCTTTGCTTTGTAAAATCACCTTATTTATTCATGAACAAACTGAATACAGCTAATATTAGCCAGAAGGCAGAGTGGAATTTTGCATGCCATGGAGGGGACATTTGCAGGGTTAAAGGTTAAAAGTCTGTGACTATTTATAAGGAACAACAGCCCCAAAACCTTTATGTACAAGGAGTTTCTGGACAGTGCATCAAATATGTTAGAACAGAGCTCTTCAACTCCAGGCCTCGAGGGCCGGTGTCCTGATTAGATGTGTCCCTGATCCAACACACCCAAATCAAATGGCTGAATCA
Organism: Archocentrus centrarchus; assembly: GCF_007364275.1. Classification (NCBI taxonomy): domain Eukaryota; kingdom Metazoa; phylum Chordata; class Actinopteri; order Cichliformes; family Cichlidae; genus Archocentrus; species Archocentrus centrarchus. The sequence continues at coordinate 1,109,059 of NW_022060270.1, forward strand.
CCTCCTCAGTATGCAGTCAAGTTCTCCAGAGTCCTGCTAATGACTTCTATATTTGACTCAGGTGTGTTGAAGCAGAGACATCTAAAACCTGCAGGACACCGGCTCTCGAGGCCTGGAGTTGAAGAGCCCTGTATTATAATATATGCAGGTTTGAGTGGCGTGTCACAGAGGGGACCAAGAAAATCAGAAATTATGAGATGCAAAAGTTATGTCTCCTCCTTGGGCTGTGCCCAGTCAGATGCTCTCCCTTGAGCTCCCTCCCCAGGCTTGGCTCCAGGGGGTGGTGGGTAACTCTGTCCTGAGCAGGTAAATTGTTCCCTTGATTCTTCTTCCACAGGTTTTTTGTGTCTGGCCTCCCTCACCCAAAAGCCCAATCTTTAACAATATAAGAGTGTTGTTTGCCATTATCTGGTCCAACTCTGTATTTCTTATTTTTTACTGCTTTAAAACTGCCAATATTTGCATAAATTATGTTAATTAAATGATTACATATGCATAGTTTAGCTGGAGAAGTTGCACCATTAGAGGCAGCTCATAAAATAGTCTATGCTATGAATTTTCATGGCTGTAACTTGAGACTGTGTCCCAATTAGAAATGTTCCTTAAATGAAATGAACAGAAACAAGAAATATATTTTACATGTGAATTAAGGCCCAGAGAGGACGAATCAAATATTACACCAAGATTTTGAACGCTGGACTTAGCAGTTCAACAAGAAGCAGCAAAAGGCTGGCTGATTTTAGCATACAGTTCAGGAGGAGCTATAATCAGTGTTTCACGCTCGTTAACATTTAGAGCGAGATAACTGCTAAAGAACTAGTCACTAATCTGGGTTAGAACAGTGGACTGCTTATCCCGCTGGTGAGGCTAAACAGACACCTCCAGCTGAATATAGTTCAGCTTAAAACCTGTTTACCTTTCGTTCATTTTTCTCAGCTCAGCCTCACGTGCAGTTATTAACACATTGGACCTATGAATAGCAAAAAACAAAATCCATTTTTTTTTTACTGTGAAAACCACAAACATATTTATCAAACTATTTTTATAAATTAAAACAGAAAGTTGCACTTTTGAAAAACCTATACAAAGTTACAAATACAAATATTTACTTAAAATGCAGGAAATGCTTCAGGTGTTTTTTACAGACAGTCAGAGGCCACACAAATTATTTGTGCCGCTCCAAAAAACACTTGCTGTCCACCAAAGACGGAGGGGCCCATCACAGGCCTGACACTTCCAGGTGTGTCCCTCCTCCTGCTGTACAACTGGAAACAGCATTTACATCTGAGTGGTGGTTTATTAGCAGCATCTGCCTGCCCATGAATACACAACACACCACACACCAACCATACACTCCAAACAGGCTAAATCCCCCAAACTTCAGAACTCCCTATCAATACGCTGTCTCTCTTTTTCCCCGTCACTCACACCTTTCAGCTGTTTCTCTCTCACACGTTGCCATGTGGTCTTTTTCATTGGTTGATGTGGCGCATTTTTCCCACCAATAGAATTTACTATTATTACCCTTTATGGAACACCACAGGTTAGGGATTAGTATTAGAGGAGAACTTGTTTGCAGAGACAGTCCTATGAGATAAACAGGAAGAAACCCGATCTAACGCAGAGCCAGAGATACCAGCCAAAATCAGAAAAGCCTTTACACACCGGACACGCTGCAAAAAAGCACAAAACTCAGAAGCTTTCAGATGCAAACTTGTGTGCCCTCTCTAAGTCAAGAATTTTCATTTCCATCAAATGATGTGTCATCCTTTTGTTCCCAGCATGGTGTAATGGTAGGTAGCATAGATTTTTAAAATAAAAAGTGTACATATATTTCACAAATTAATTTTCTATAAGTAAATACCATCTGGAAACTTCAGAACTGTGTCCTACTCACATTATATCATCTTACTGATATTTTTGGGGTACAACTTGTTACATTTGCTCAGTCTAACCTGAAAGTTAAATGAAATTATGATTTTCTTCATTTCTCTGATTAATCATTTCATGCCTGGCAAGTTCAAGACCATTTTAGAAAACTACAATAAAGCCTGCCTCCTTGGAAAGAGAATACAGAGAAATGGAGGGTAGCTCATAACTTTGGGACAGTACTGTAAAATCATAGAGCAAGGAGACGAAAACCCCAGAGACAAAAAGTAAAAATGTGGAAAACAGGGAAGCCTAACTTGCCATGGTTTCTATAACAACAGTGAGGTTTCCCTTCCCATCAGTCAAGGCAACGTAGCTTCCACCTTGTGCCAGATGTCCAACAGTCTGCAGGTAGGTCCATCCCGGCTGGGTGAACTGTGTAGTGTGGGCTGCAAGGAAAACAATTCAAAACAAAGGGTTAATAAACAAATACCTCAGAGAGGCCCAACAACTGCCAGATTTATTAATTTTCAAAATCAAATGAGGCTGTTCTCATCCCCGTCTGTGCCAAACATTTGGCTGACCATGTCTCACAACTGAGATGTTTTCACCCTCAACATAGCATGTCTCATATTAACAAAGTACCTATGAACAGACTATAATGCACACCTGTGATCCAAATTGGAGATTCAACCACATAGTTGCCACTCCAGGGCTCCTCAGCTGTCATGAGCCCGTCCCTGCCGAATGGCAGCTCCTCATAGTAACTGGCCACCAGGTTCCAGGAGATGGTGCTGGAGAAAGGATTACAGTCAATGCAGAAATGAAATGGTCTGAAACACGTATTCACTGGGTATACATTTAATTTCATCTTTGCATTTACTGATTGATGTTCTTGTCTAACAGATATTAATCTGTGATGTTAGTAAACTAGTACCTTCAAGTGCTTTAACTAGATGTGTAGACATAAATAATGCTAGCAATTAATTAAAAAACACCTCCATCACACTGATGAAATTCAACACATCTGATCATACACACTGCCTGAGATGCTTAATATTTTGCTACCATGTGTTGCTTGTGTCTTTACATACGCAGTCATTTGTCCATTGACATAGTTCTGGTTGAGGATGCGAGCCCAGCAGCCTCCACCCGTCTCATCGTTGAAGGAGCTGTAGTCCTCTGACGACCACAGCGTCTTCTGTGTCATCAGGGCCTCTTTCACTGTGTTGGTACCTGGATAGTGAGCCCTGATCGCCACACATACAGCACACAAAAGTCAAACTTGGTGACCACAGCTCAGATCTCTGTATTTTAGTTTTTCCTACACAGCAGTAAACAGACTGAGTATCAAACAGATTGTAATGCCTGTATTTTATACCTCATGAGGCTGAGTTGTTTATTAGAAAAAGACAAAACATGACATTATGCACATCTGATGATACAATAATACGATTTTGTAATCCTTTGGTTAAGAGTTCTTTGTCAGTTGCCTTATTTTATGGAAAAACAAATGTTGTTAATTCCAAATGCCGATGCATTTGGAATTAACAATTCCAATCTCTAGGAATGGGCTAATTAATATTATGTGTGAATTTTGCATATTTATGTTATGCGCACATATCCAACAAAGATATTTTTGTTCTACTACTGTAGAAAAAACTGCTTGGACACTCTAGCTTATCGATGACAGAGGTTCTACAATTAATAAAATGATTAACTGTAAACTCATTCTGAGAAGCAAAAACAATGATTGTACCTATGTACCAGTGGGGTCACGGGGCAGCAGCCTGAGCAGAGAAGCCCAGGCTTCCCTCTCCCCAGCCACCTCCACCAGCTCATCCGGAGGGACCCCGAGGCGTTCCCAGGCCAGCCGAGAGATATAATTTCTCCAGCGTGTCCTGGGTCCGCCCCGGGGCCTCCTCCTGGTGGGACGTGCTTGGAACACCTCACCCAAGAGGCGCCCAGGAGGCATCCTGATCAGATGCCCGAGCCACCTCACCTTTAACTTATCACAATGTAGCATCAAGTTAAAGTTCTGGGATACTGTTCTGGTCAGTTAAGTAGCAGTGAGGGCCACAGGGAGACAACCCCCCAAACCAGGAAAGGTTTTACAGGTGGAGGTCTTTGACCTTCAAGCTTGGGTCCTCTACCAAAGGGCTGGGAGGTTGAAGAACCAGTGCAGTATCTTAGCCATTCCTAGGACTGTACCTTTCTGGATGGAGATCTCAGATGTTGTTCTTGGAATCTACTGGAGCCACTTGCCCATATTGGGAAGCTGGTTAGTTTTAGTAATGGTCACAGTAGAGATTGCCTGTTATACTGCATTCATATATTCCAATAGACTTTCATACTAGGTTTCCACTGCCGAGGTGCCGGTGCTCGTGCCAGTGCCGTTGTTGGTTTCAATGAACAATTTAGAACAGGCCCGCGTTTCCACCGCTTTTCTGTGAACTGCTCCTTTATGTATGAGTGTGGGCGGGTCAACAGCAGTTGCTTGTTCTGGATGGAACTGTTTGGAACACTGAGCTAGTAGTTGTTCTGATGTTAGGCTAGATGTTATTGATGGTATTAAAGAATCCATAGGTCCCACATCCTGTTCATGTAACCCTTTTCATTGGGGTTACATGCATAGTAGCATTCCAACAGGTCCCTATTTGCATCCCTTGTCCACTTATGCCATAGCCTTGTTCCAGTAGCCCACTTCTCATCCGTACCTTCTGGTTCCTCAACACCTGACGTGGACCTTGTTACTCCAGGAGACATCTGAGCCGGCATGGTTTCAATTATGCACCTCTTGTTCATGTTCCCAGGTAGGCTTGGGCAGCATGTGGGGGAGTTACAGCCATTGTGCTGTGTTTGTGTATTCAGTTCTCTCTCCTCCTCTGTAGGAGCTGTCCTCCTCCCATTGTTCCCATTTCCAAGTGGGGAATGTAGAAAGGCAGATCCATTTGCCCTTGCTAAACAGTATAATGTTCCTGTTGTATCTTCACTCAGGAAACACGATCTGAGAGCTACCCTTTTGGATGGTTTAATTACCAAAGCTGTGCACCAGCAGAGGATGCACATCCTATGGTGAAGCAACCAAGCCACCACTGACTGCTGCCATGCCTGGTTTACAGGGTAGTGGAGCGGAGGAAAAGCCTGTCAACCTTGCTGTGGTTCGATCCAGACTATGCTGAGTCATCTCCTGGTTCTAGATTAGGTGCCAGGGTAAAATTGCGGATGGCTTGTTTTAGCATGGAGAGGGAAAGAGAGGAACGTGAGTTTTAACTCAGAAGAGAGTTAGGGGTCATTCACAATTATCAACATTTTCCAAAGTGTACAGAGAGTACTCTTTTTCAGACCTCCCCAAAAGTGTACAAAGAAAATGTTGATCTTTTTTCATGACATTTAATTTCACCTGCTTATTTGGAATTTCAAGTATTAAAAACTAGGGGTGGGACTTTAATGCGTTAATTTTGATTAATTAATTATGCGGAAAATAACGAATTAAAAATTTTTACGCATTTTAATCGCACTTTGCACCGTTGAACGTTTCTCAGTGCACGAGTTCCAGAAATACAGATTATATCGACGCACGATGTCAAAAATTCAAGGGCCGCATCCTTCGAAGGACCTGGCCCACGTAGACCGGGTCCTTTGGAGCCCACGAAGACCACAAAGGCCGGAAGTGAGCGTCTCGCCTTTATATCAGCGTCACCTGCCCTCACCTCAGCGTAGCTCATGTCGCCTAGCAACCACGACAGCGCGAAGCACAGCTGTGTAAAAGCAGCTGTTAAACGGAGAACGAACTTTTTCTCCTTTTTGTGGTTTGATTTTAATTCTTTAATTCAAAATAAGCAAAACAAGCATAACACATTTCAACATCAAGGAATACAGCTGAGCAAATGATTAATTTCCAACTATATAGTTGGAAATTTAGTATACTATAAATATACTAAAGACATTAATGTTGAATAAAACTATCCAGTTATGATGCTTAACTTTAATTTCAGGAGTTTATCACAGGAGCACTTCTACCCTCCATTGGTCTGTGTAGTAGACTGGTGGGGAAAATAAACTAAATTTTAAAGTTTAAGCTTATGTATATTGATTCATTCATCAACCAAACTTAAATTAATATTTCTCATGTTAAATATTTAAATGTGATTAAAATGCCATTAATTAATTACAAAGCTCCTAATTAATTAGATTAATTTTTTTAATTGAGTCCCACCCCTATCAAAAACACATCCTGGTATTGAAAAGTTCTGGAAATCTTGGTATCAAATATACTCTGATCTATTAATATATTATATTGTTGCACTAATAAAAATCCATCCATCCATTCTCTTCCGCTTATCCTTTTCAGGGTCGCAGGAGGGCTGGAGCCTATTCAAGGATTCTTTGTCATTTGCATCACATTTGCACGCAGTGGAATTAAATACTGTCCTCTGTCCCAGTGTTGCCCATGTAAGTAGTTAGTAGTTATATTTATTCTTCTTTAAATTACTTGAATGTTATAACTATTAACTACTAATATTAAAAATAAATATGGAATTAACAGGTTTGGATGTATAGTAATGGTAGAGAGCCGTGGTGCCACAGCAGTGACTTGTGCAAATGACAGCAGCAATAACTGTGAGAAACATGCAGCATGAATGAATACAGAGTTATGCAACAGTCCAGCTGTCATAGGGTGAGAGGCAGGATACACAATGTGTATGTGTACTGCACTGCATTTATGCAAAATGTACACGCCGCCACACTGTACACAGTGACAGTGGATCGATTTGTCATCTGAATAGCCGGTCTGTGCCAAAAAGGGATTAAGGGTATTTGTCAAAAAAAATTATTGGTGGTATTTTTTATTGTTGTACATGACTTGTGGATCTATAATCTGTCAAGCATATCTCAAACATGATCTCTTATGAATGATATCAATTCATTTTGAGTCAAAGAACATTTCTGTCACATGGTAGAAGCTGCAATAAGTTTTTGGCAACACCGGCAGCCAGTGTTGCCAACTTTGTCATTAGGACTTTTCAGACCCCCTACCGACTTTTTTTCCAAAAAGCAACTAGCAATAAATTTAGCAACTTTTTCCGGTGACTTCAGCGACTTTTGGAGAGTTTTGGAGATATGCCTCAGTTGTGCCAAAAAGTGAACGTCTGCCAAAAAGTGATTTCTGGTATTTGCCAAAAAAAAAAAAAAACATCTCTCACATCTCTCATGAATGATATTACATCATTTTAAGTGAGAAATAACCCTCCTGTCACAAGGTAGAAGCTGCAATCACTTATTGGCAAAAAAGCTTTCATATATTCTTTATTGATGAGGGTAAAAATGATCATTTACATTAAAAAAAATTTTTTTCCCAGATATCTGCCAAGGCGACTGCAGAAATTGCAACAAATATAACATTACAATTCTATAAATTGTAGCCAGAAAGTTCCTGCTGCTAAACATCCCCATAGCATGATGCTGCCACCGCCATGCTTCACTGTAGGGATGGTGGAGTTAGCTCCAAACATGATCCTTGGCATTCACACCAAAGAGTTCAATCTTTGTCTCATCAGACACAGAATCTTGTTTCTCAAGTCCAATCAACTGAATTTTACCACAGGTGGACTCCATTTAAGCTCTAGAAACATCTGAAGGATGACCAGTAGAAACAGCTCAATTTTGAGCTTCATGGCAAAGGCTGTGAATACTTACGTAAATGTGAATTCTTGGTTTTCTATTTTTAATATATTTGCAAACCAGTCAAACTGTTTTCCACATTGTCGTAAAGGGGTATTTGTAGAATTCTGAGGAAAGGGATTAATTTAATAGAATTTGGAATCTAATGTAACAAAATGTGGAAAAACTTAAATGTTGTGAATACTTTCTGGATGCACTGTACACAATGATTTAGGCCCCAAAAATTAGAAAAAAAATTCCAGACTTGACATGGCACAAGCTTTGGATTTAATTCAACATATCCTGGTAAATGGAAGAACTCATATCAGACAAAATCATTTGAAACAATTTTGTTATCTGGTTAGCATTTCCGTGAGTCACAGGTTTTGTCTCTGATTTTCTTTGATAAAGGTTTCAGACGGGCCAGCTGTGCAGAGGGATATGGAGCAGCTAACTGTTGGCATCTACAGCATAAAGGTGGAGGGAGGTGAAGCCACTACTCCTCCAGATGTTGAAGGAATTGTACTTCTCCAGGACCTGGGTGATGTTGTATCTGCATGTGCAGTCTTAATGGGTGTCATATATGCAATGAATCTGTGCTACCCGAAAGAACTGGAAGTCTTCTTTGAGGTGCTTCAGAAGATCTTCCTCCAACTGGATGCTTGAAAACTTTAAACGAAGGGACTGATGCTCAGCAACAAGCTATATAAATAAACACTGAACTATTTGGACATGGACAGTGCAAGTATTTTTGTCTAGGTTCTAGTGCAAATATCTTCGCACTAAGCAACAAACTAGACCAAAAATACTCAGTAAGATTGTGTTTTTGCAGTGTAGTTACACTAGATAATTACAAAAAAACTGCTGGATTTAACAATAACAAACCAAAAGATGCAGTAATCCTGAAAAAAAAAAAAAAAAAATCTAGAGATTAGTTTGCTGTGATTATTTGAATGATGTAATGAAGGTGGAATAGACAAAACTGTATTTTGAGCTCGAGTGTAGCACTGATGTTTACCAAATACAAAAGAAATGCAGCTGGGAACACTTTAAATGAGCGGGCATGATTAAAAGCATGAATGATCTATTATACATGTCATAACAGGGTTTATACAGGAATCCTAGACTTCAATTTACTGCCTATTTTTACTACCAGCATGAAATCGAGCAGCAGCCTTTTTTGGGGTGGCGGCACTAAGCCATGTAAGATGATCGCCCATCTGTCACAAAACTTTATCCCACTGACTTGAAGGTGTAACTGTGACTTTGTCTTGACTAAGACCTCATACACATTAATATTCCAAACACATTTCAACAAGACTCAGGAAATTTGTTTTTTTAAGAATATAAACAAAACGCCATGAAATTCAAGTTTCACAAGCAGATAATTTATTTTCCAGTAGAATATTGGAATGCTGGTTTGCTGCTGAGGTGTGACAGTGATATTTGTGCTCGTAGCTGACCTTGAGGGTGCAGTTGCAGTGCTTTGTGTAGCACCAAAAAACTAAATATGGATCTGCTCCCCGCACACACGGATCTGCTGCTGGTGAACGGTGGATGCTCGATGTGATCTGATCGCCATCACACCGTTCCAGGTCAAACTTATATTTTTTCTGCACACTTTACAAAAAGGCTCTCGACCATTCCCCATAACTGGCTTAAGCCGGTCTTTGAATGCCGGGTCACTGAGCCAAAGTGGTGAAAACTTACATTTTCCCATGACGAGGAGCAAAATGACTCACTAGTCCTAAAATTGCAGTTGCAACACCGTGCATGCACACAGCAGATCGGACAGCGGAACCAATCGAATCAATCAACATCAGCTCAGGTCCCGCTGAGTGGTTATATTTCTATACAGATTTTATAGTTAAACGAACTTAAAACAAAAAGTCTGCATCGATGGAAAAGTCTAAATATATTGAAGGGGTGATGAAAAATTTACTACCAAGTCAAATTCTGTTTGTTACCTTTTACTACCTTTTAATAGCCTTAATTTGAGCTCATTTAATTTACTACCTTTTACTACCCCGCAGAAACCCTGCATAAAATGGCAGGTGATAGTTTCTGTACACCAATTTGGATACATTGTTGCATGGATTTGTGCTGCATTTTTCAGTTGAGCCAAATGTATTTTTCTGTTTTGTTTTATTCATTTATTTTTTATAATTGTGACATTTCAAAGTTGTGAGGGTGAATCCTCAGAATTATTATACTATGTTCTGCATTACTATTCTTATGACTTAAGTTTATACTGCGAATTGTCTTTTGAGACTTGCTAAGGCTTAATGTTGTGCAAATATGAGACATTTGAAAGTGAAAGTTTGTTATAGTTTGTCAGTTTATGTTCTTGTGACTGTTAACTTGGTTAAAAGAAAGTTTTGTTTAAGATCTCTGGTGTTAAATAAAGAAGATAACAAAATTACATTTGATCTACATAATTCATTTGTGTGGAACCTGTTGATGAACTTGAATTTAATAATTTATTTATTTAACTTAAATAGAAAAAAATTAGTTGAATCAAAAAAAAAAAAAAAACTTCAGTTGATGGAAAGCAAATTTTAGTTGTTAAAGTAACAATTTGTTTATGTTGAGTGAAAAAATGCAAAATAAGTTCACTGAACGTATGCATGCTTTGTCAACTAACAAAAGTATAGTTAGTTCAGCTAATTTGTCTTTTGTCAGTCTGATGTGATTTGAAGTAGTTGTGTTAACTCATTCATTTTATCTTAGTTAAACATAAGGTCATAAACTCAGGTTACTATATATTTTTGCAGCAGTGCAAGTTGTCAGGTAAAGCTCAGGAGACGTGTGCTTCTCTTCTATTGAAGATAGTTTAGTGTATGACAGAGTGAAGAGTGCTATTTTAAAGGTGTCCGATGCTTATAGGCAACATTTTCATAGCTTTAGGAAAATGTGAAGCCAGACATTTCCTGATTTCGTGAAAGAGAAAGAGCTGCTATTTGACCGCTGGTGTAATGCGTGTTAAGTGAGCGATTTTGCTTCTTTGCATGAGTTAATGTTGCTCGAGGAATTAATTTGCATTTTGGTTTATTTAAATGACACTGTGCCCTTTGAAACAAGCTGCTTCTCTGGCTGTTGAGTTTACACAGGCATATACAGCTGTACGCAACCTATCCCTGAGGTCAGAGATGTACCAGCATCAAATACAGGTGTGGATGAACTGTCAAGCAGTCATCCCTCTGTGTTTTCTGCCAGTGTTCACCCGTAAAAAGCCAGGAGATCTATTTGCCAGATTCATTGCTGGCGTCAACACTGGCTGGTGATGGTGGCTCAGCAGACACAGGTAGTAAAAATCCTAAGTCATCTGCAGAGGCCGAACTCCTGACAGGGGAGTTCCTGACACGCCATCACTAAATCTTCCTGTGAAACACTCACTGATGCTCAGAAATCTGACTCCAGTCTGGCTAAATGTTTTTCTTCTGTGTCTACCCAAAAAGAAAGGAAAAGCTGCTCTTAGTCTTACTTCTTGGAGAATGAGCCCTGATGCACGAGTGGACTTAACCTTTAATAAAAGACGCGCTGAGCGTGAGACAGCTGATGATTGGAACACTGTATTAAGCCGCTGTTCCCTCCGTCATGTATTGTCCCTTACATATGACCATCCATGTTTTGGTCATGTACAACACGTAACAGAACGCTCATTTCTTCTGGCCGGGACTAAAGGCTGATGTCGTGCATTTCTGATGAACGTGTAAAATCTCTCAAATTACAGGAAAACCAGTTTGGTGTGGAAGAACTTGACTGGCCTGCACAGAGTCCTGACCTCAGCCTGATAGAACACCTTTGGGATGGATTAGAGCGGAGACTGTGAGCCAGGCCTTCTCTCCAACATCAGTGTCTGACCTCACAGATGTGCTTCTGGAAGAATGGTCAGAAATTCCCATAAACACTCCTAAACCTGTGGAAAGACTTCCCAGAAGAGCTGAAGCTGTTATCCAGTTGTTAAGTAGAATTAAGTAGAATTCCATTTCTGGGTATAAAATGTCTTGTGATCAATATGCTGCAATGCTGTGTACCTCGTGGTTTTAACCGATCCGGCTAAAAAAAAACAAAACAAAAAAAACCCAAAAAAAACACACACACTCAGCTGTGATTTTCCCGATGAGAAAGAGAAGAGGAAATGGCTGCAGTTATAAGGTATGTTACAATCTTCTGTAAGAGTGAATGGTCACTGGTTCTGCCCTTGCTGTTTATTTAGGAGCAAAGGGTGGGCCACATCATATTAAACCCTATGGCTGTAGAATGGGATCTTACTCAGGTTCATGTGCAGGCAGATCAGTGAACACTTGGCAATGTAGTGTGTATTTTTGCACACACACACACACACACACACACACACACACACACACACACACACACACACACACACACACACACACACACACACACACACACACACACACACAAATATAACGTATGTTTGAATGCAAACAGAAGATCTATGTTAACCAGCTGTAGAACACAGAACTGGTTCTTCCCCAGTGCCTTAACACTTACAAACACAAGGAATAAAATAAAAGACTCAATGCTGTCAGCGAAGGCTTGTTATTACTGCTAGTACTAGACATACCACATCACACAGGGGCAGTTTTCTTAGAGCATTTAGTGGTGATTAGAGGTCCAAGAGGTGCTGTTAACAGTTCTGATTATTAAGCAACAACCATCAGATGGCAGCAGGCTGAAGTTGGTGACAGACTATTGGTACTGTTTGCATGCACAGACGAGGATCCTACCCTATCACGTCTACAGCTGCGCTCAGCTCAGCGTCTAGTAGCAGAGACAAGGCAATGGGCTCCCACAGGTTGTCACTGGCTATGATCCTGACTCTCTCCAGACCATTCTTGTCCAGAGTGTATCGCAGCAGCTGGTACAGACAGTCAGAGGGAGATTGACAGCAGAGAAGACAGGGGTCACTGCTAAGACAATTCAAATTCTAATATTTGCTGCTTCCATGTAAAACTCATATTTACAGAACTAGTTTCTCAGGAAAAGAGTGGCATTTGCTGAGATTTGATGCAATAGGTGCAACAAAAACAAGGTGAAGACTGCACCTACTGAGAGATATCTGGCTCAGCAAAAGAAAGCTTTTTTCAGATATGGATACATATTTGACAGTACATGAAATAAAATAAGCTAAGACCACAGAGATTTCTTAACTTGTGGCCTACATTTTAGTAGTTACTTTGATAATTACAGAATCCATGTACTATATGCATTTATTGCTGGACTTTTTCCTATTATGGACGTGACTTTCAGATACTGTGCATCTGCTTTAGGTAGTTTTTATGCCTGCCACTTCTTTTATTCTCCATTTGTCCAGTTTCCCCCATTTCCCTGAGGACATAGGACACTATGCTGAGAGATAAGTTTTCAGCTAATAATGCATTAGGAATCATCTCATTTGGGGGGGGGGGGTCACTGTTTGTTTTTGTTAAGCCACTAAAGAAGAAAAGCCTCTGAAAATGTGATATAACAGTTCCAATAGATAGCTGACTGGTGAAATGCTCAGCCCGGTGCAGCGCCAGGCGATCAATCGCTGGCTAGAACCCTGATCAACAATATCAGTGATTTTACTGATAGTCACACTTACTATGCAAGAACACATGTATCAATGTAATTTATGAACTGACACTTCTCACCTTTTAAGTTGAACCGAAAAACAGCCACAAACATTCAGCAGAGCGCTTCCCTTTACAGCAGAGGACTGTGCTGGATGAGTGCTTTAACAAAGACACACCCACACAAACACTGCACCTTATGCTCATCACATGTTTAGTCACTCAGTTGTGAAGCATCAGATGGCCTTCAGTGAACTTACAGCACACGGTACAAGTTATATTCCTACACTGCGTGTCTGTGCAGTGGGACTATAGAGTATTTCATTTCAACCTACTTCAGACTGTGTACTCACCCAATCACCTCAACAGAAGCATTAAGACCGAGGTCTTGGATCATAGAATTAGCGATGCTCCAATCGCCGTCTGCTGCGATGATGCCAACGCCACTTAGACCAACTTTATCCAGCATGTTCCGGAGCACCTTTGGCAACAAAGACATGCTCTCAGAGGAACTCAGCTAGAACTTTGAAAGCCATTTCAGACAGCACGTCACACTGCATGTCTCATCTCAATGTTAGTGGCTGTTTTCCTGCTTCAACGCACTGGATTCTACTCATTATGACAAAAAGACACTGAAAGATGAAGTAAGTCAGGTTTACCTTGATGTACTTGACGTCAAAGTTTCGCTCATTCCAGATCTAAATGGATGAAAGGAAATTTTAGTTCACTGCCAGGCTCAATTTCCTGCTAAGGCAAATCCTTCAATCCAGTATCACATGGTAAAGCTTTCATGCAACATGCTTACTACCCAAGTGAACGTGTATTTGTAAGAGTGCACAGGGCCTCGCTTTACCTCAAGAAAAAGATAACAAGCCTTTGCAGTCCACGCATGCCTTCATTTCTAAGCAACTATTAGATATCAGTCTTATTTTAGTACAAAGACCGATTTTGATACGTTCTCACATCATGCCATTTTAAAGTCACTGCATTAGGCTGTTAATAGAAACTGCACACTTCAGTGGGCACAAATGGTTTCCTAATACAGCTTTAATTCTGAACTACATGCCTGTAACCACAGCTCAGTCATACAAAGATACATGATACTGAACTAGGCATACACACCCCAACATACTGAATGTCTAGGTCATGGTACTGCTTGGCACCAAGGATCCAGTTCACCACATACGCTGCAGTGACGTCTGGGTTGTCATAGGGCCAGTTCTTGCCTTGGCCCACCCAGCCAGGGAACGCCCAGGGCAGACCTGCATGAAGACAAGCACAGATGCACAAGAAGAACTGAAAATTATTTTTGTGTTACCTTTAATACAATTTCAATATCTGATCACATTCCAAAACCCCCTGCTAACTATCAGTAAGTGGCAGATGTGCCAAAGACCTAAAGTATTGAATATATCAAAGCTGTAGCATAGAATGGCTTTTCACAAGCGGCGATGATCGGGCCCTCACACCCAGTGCACATCGACCTGTGGTGAGATCAAGACGTGCTGCGCTCGGAGATTGTCGCGGACGGGAGACTTGCGGGCTCACCTGGATGCCGTGAGCCAGGCAGGCTACTTGTTCTGTGCGTCGTTCGGCCGCTGAACGTGTCCTGTATCCACTAGGTGGCGTCAGGAAGCGCCCACTACTTAAACCGTTGTGATGCTGTATGTCATGCCTGCACCAGTCAATAAAAATATAATGCTCATGGGATGGTGACTATCAGCCTACTGCTGATTTCCTGTCCCCACTAGGCGGCGTTATGAGTGTGATGCAATGCTGGTGCATAGGTGTGTCCAGACGTACTCACACTCTCATGAAATATGTGAAGTTGGGAACAGATTGGATAATGTATGTTTGAGATATGACAATTTAGTGTCCTGTGGTATATGACTGAAATCCCAAAATCAAAGTGCTGCTATGGTAACACTGATGTTTTATAAAACCATCAATAACTTTGATGGGCTCCTTGTCTAGATGATCTGGAGCCATTTTGGTCTCACTGGGTCAAATGCCCAAAGAAGAGTTCGTTCACATAGCAGGCGTGGAAATGGCAAAATTGACACCTTCAATTGAAGATGGCTGACTTCCTGTAGGGTTTCGGGTATGGGTCCAAGAGACTTCATTGCATGTATTAAGATGCTACATCAGCCTGCAGATATCTCAGATATGTAGATAAAATGTAGCTCCGGCACCATGTATAAAACATGGTATTCCATTTCCAGGTCCCACTAGGTGGCGCTCTAACTTTTACAAATTTTATGCATATCATTGTGTTCAGGGCGGGAGGCTTATCAAACCACTAATGTTTGATGCAGATTGTGCAATGTAGTTTGAGTTACTGCCATTGATGTCTTCATGGAGAAACATCAAAATTTGCCATCCTGCCAAGGTCACGCCCTTTGGTGAAAACTCAGTTTTGAAAACAATGCAAGGCTAATTTTTTAAGGCTTTCCAGGGGAAATTTGAACTGGTTCTGCTCAACCACCTTGGAGCTGTACCTCAAAGTGTAAAACATGACATTTCTTGTACCCACTAGGTGGCGCTGTGACTGTCAGTAAATACTATCATATGTGTAGGTTAAGGGGCGGACCACCATCCTACTGGAGAAGTTTGGTCCTGATTGGATTATGTAGGTGTGAATGAGAGCCAATCAAATTTCCTGGCGAATAATAAAATTTCCCTATGGCGTCACGACCACGCCCTCCAGCGAAACCATTTTTTAAATTTAGATAAATGTGTAGATTAGACAAACCAAATATGAAGTTGATAACATCCAAAACCTAGGAGTAATTAGAGAAAGTCTGAGGGCTGCAAATCACCAAAATTGCGTGGTTAATTAAAAATGGCAGACTTCCTGTTGGCTTTAGGGCGTGGCTCCAAGAGGATTTTTTTGTGCGTTTGCATGTGTTACATATGTGAATCAAATTTCATACATGTGAACGGAGCAGATACATTAGGGCCTTCGCACATTTCATGCTCGGGCCCTAATTATGTCTTAATGAGCTTTCTTACTGATTTAACCTACTGAACATGGAGTGAACTGGGTCCTAGAGTTCAGCTTCTACATTTTAGCCCACACATGTGAAACCATGACAACTCAATCCTGATCAATCCTGAACCAACAGCTCTTTTTCCCCATTTACATTTATTCACATCTTCACAGCAGGCAGCGACCCACCACAGTTTTCATGGTCAATAATAGTTTGTCTAAACTCCTAGTATTTATTTGTTTTTAAGAAAACAAAAAGTTGTTTTTTAACACATAAAAAGCTACTGTTGTAACTTTTAGCACAATCACCTCACAGCAAGAAAGTCCTGGGTACTCCCACTACCTCCCACCATCCCAAGATATGCACGTTAAATTAACTGGTGACTCTAAATTAGCCATAAATGAGTAGTTTGCAGCAGTCTGCAGTAGGGCTGCAATGATTAGTTGCCATTGTCGACAATAATCGACCATAAAAATAGTTGATGATGAATTTAATTGTCGATAAAAGTCATTTTTTATTACTGTTTTTTTTTTTTAAACAGAGTGAGACGTCTTCCTGTCTGTCTATCTCTGGAGAGCTTCACACATGCAATCGGGTTAAGTGAAGACAGAATTCCATTGTCCAAGCTGTCACTGATCAACATGCCGCAACCGATTCGACTTGGAATAAATAAAAAAAAAAACACACTCAGCTGTCATTTTACAGATGACAAAGAGAAGTGGAAATGGCTCCAGTTGATAAGATATACTACAATCATCTTTAATTGTGAACGTGAACATGCCATTGCTGTTTATTTGGGAGCATTTGGACCCAGAAATGACGTCAGACTTAAAGACCGGATAGCTGCACATCAGCAGCAGTGTTGCCAGGTCTGCTTATTATAAGCGACTTTGGGCTTGTTTTTTTCTAAAGTTGCGGGTTGCGTTTTTTTTGGGCTTGTTTTTGAACGTCAAGTTGCTTATTTGGGCTTGACTTTCTTTCTGAGTGAAACTCCTTGTTTATCTCCCGGTGCTCCATAATAAGGCAAAAGATGAGTGGTAGGTAGTTTGTCCCTTCCAAGCCCCCGTTTCCTGTTTATCGTTCCCGCACAAGTTGACCGGGCGCACACCCAAACACTCATAACAGCCCAGATTTTGGAGACTGCTGAGAAGATCACGACTCCACTGCCCGCTCTGCAGAGCATCTACAATCACAGGACAGCTGCCTCCATCCCCAAAGACTACATTTTGCAGTTGCGCAGACATACCTATGAGCGTGATGTTTGGGTTCCTCTTCTTGGCCTCTTTCATAAGCCACCACTCGTAGCCTCTGTAGTAGTTCTCATCATTTTCATAGTGCATGTGGGATGGCTCCGTTCCATCTAATCAAGTCAGAGGACCAATGGAACCAAAGCAGGAAGAAGGAGATCATTCTTTAAATGACAATGATCCAAGGTGTCTACTATATGACCCCAATAACAAAATATGTTGTGATTATAGGTAATATTGTAGCCATACCAGACATTTCATTCCATACTCAGCACATGTGAGAAGTGGCTCTCCATTAGGTCGGAATTTGTGTCACTTTGTGGTTTATATAATTAACTGTGTGACTGCACAGTGAGCAGGTACCGGAGTAATGCAAAAGTAACAGCAGTGTAACAAACGAACTGAGCTCATTTAAGTGAAAATATCTACATGAGCTTTTCTCCTGCCAGGAGCTCGGTGTGAGCAAATGTGCCTTACCGGTAGTTTGCGCATCTCCTCCAATCTCCACCTTCAGAATGTGCAAAGAAGCGCCAAAGTCCGGCTGAACACAGAAGGCAAAAACAAAGACAGGCAGCAGTGAGATGCTCGTACTGTACACTGAGCCGGGTGGATGAGCTGCTCGCTATCATACCTTAAACAGGTAGTCCAATATCTGGCTGCGGTACGGCTCGGCATAATTCACCAGTAACCGAGACGTCGCCTACAGAGAAGCACAAGAATACATACGACCTTAAAATCAAAGTTATTAGTAAAAATATTAGTTAATAACAGAGGCGTGCAGGTAGCTGCTGTTCCTGTGGTGCAGAGTTCCGTACAAGGAAGTCCAAGAAGAAGAAGACATGAACTCACCCCTCCGCCGCTCAGACCTCCGATTCCGTCAAACACCCTCCCCAGCCCCCCGGCGTCGTCCAGGACATAAACATGACAGGAGGACAAATGCACAAAGAGCGACACAACCGACACAAACAGCACCGACACACCGCCGTCCATGCTGCACACTCTGGGTCACAAGACCCTGTGCGCGCGTACGCTTTTTCTATGTGACGTGACGGCGCTGCTGAGTGCTCACGTGACGTGGACGTCATTGGCCCGTTGCTGCGATACAGTAGCACGTCCGCCATATTGGATGTGGCACCGCTGCCTTAGTAACAGTAAACTCACGCATGCGCTGAAATATTTTGGGAACCTGATACTGATGTAAACTTCTCATGCTAATCATCAAGGTTTTAACTACTCTGCTACATCTGTGTGTTTACATATACTAATGCTAGGGACGTGATTACAGTGAGGATAAACAACCACATCCTAACATGAACATCTGTGGGTTTACTGAATTTACAAAATATATATTCAGTGATTTATATCAATGTAAGCAGGCGTGAAAGTAAGCCGGTACGCAGTACCGGCAAAAGTTGGAGCGGCTGTCTGCTGTAAAGCCGTCATTCAGAACCGGTCACGGCTGCACTTTGGGTCAGAATAAATCCGCTAGCAATAAGCAGTCTAAAACACGACGTAATCAGTTAATAAATTGCTTTTTTTTCTCATTTCAAATCGTTTCTGAACTGTTCGTGCTGTGCTGGCACCTCAAATCTCTAGCTTCTCTCCCCTCAGAGACCGAGGACAGCCACGTAAAATGCACTGCATCCGTTCCGCTTACGGGACGGATGC
Source organism: Archocentrus centrarchus (assembly GCF_007364275.1). Taxonomy (NCBI): domain Eukaryota; kingdom Metazoa; phylum Chordata; class Actinopteri; order Cichliformes; family Cichlidae; genus Archocentrus; species Archocentrus centrarchus. The sequence continues at coordinate 1,128,076 of NW_022060270.1, forward strand.
AGTGCATTTTATATGGCAGGCTAGACCCTCCTATTTTGATTGACACCTCGTTCAGCCAATCATGTAATTGGCTGCGCCAAAATCGACCGAAACGCTACATGACACCCCCTGGTTAGTACTGGCTCTGGAAAACCCATTTCATAATATGATTGGCCGAATCAGGTGTCAATCAAAATGGGAGGGTCTAGCCTGCCATATAAAATGCACTACATCCTGGGGGACAGGACACGGCCAGTTAACGGGCAACGACAGGGGTTTTCCAGAGCCAATAATAACCAGAGGGCGAAGTTTTTTTTCAGGTGATTTTCATGTTATTTTGCTCAATTTCAACAACACAGCACAGCTCAAAAACACTGCTTATGACCTCAGATTTCATTTTTATATATATATATATATATATATATATATATATATATATATATATATATATATATACATATTAGGGGTGGGACTCGATGAAAAAAATTAATCGAATTAATTACAAGCTTTGTAATTAATTAATCGAAATTAATCGCATTTTAATCGCATTTCAATATTTGACATGAGAAATATTAATTTAAGTTTAGTTGATGAATGAATCAATATACATAAGCTTAAACTTCAAAATCTTGTTTATTTTCCCACCAGTCTGCTACACAGACCAACGAAGGGTGGAAGTGCTCCTGTGATAAACTCCTGAAATTAAAGTTAAGCATCATAACTGGATAGTTTTATTCAACATTAATGTCTCACTTGTTATAGTTGGAAATTAATCATTCTCTCAGCTGTATTCCTTGATGTTGTTATGCTTGTTTTAACAGCTTATTTTGAATTAAAGACTTAAAATTAAACCACAAAAAGGAGAAAAAGTTCGTTCTCTGTTTAACAGCTGCTTTTACACAGCTGTGCTTCACACTCACGGTTGCTAGGCGACATGAGCTACGCAGAGGTGACGGCAGCTGATATGAAGGCTAGCCGCTCACTTCCTCTCTTTGTGGTGTTCGTGGGCTGCGAAAGACGTGGGCCGGGTCCTTCGCAGGATGCGGCCCCTAATTTGGACATTGTGCGTCGATATAATCTGTATGCCGGGAACTCGCGCACTGAGAAACGTTCCACGGTGCAAAGTGCGATTAAAATGCGTTAAAATTTTTAACGCGTTAATTTCCCCGTAATTAATTAATCGAAATTAACGCGTTAAAGTCCCACCCCTAATATATATATATATATATATATATATATATATATATGTGTGTGTGTGTGTGTGTGTGTGTGTGTGTGTGTGTGCTTGTCATAGTACCGACAAGAATTTAAAACTACTTTCACCCCTGAATGTAAGTCATAATAATGGCAAACTTTGAAACAAAAAGAGTTAGCTAATCAAAATAAGACTGCAACAAGCAGCAACCTACTTTATTTAGCTGTGAAACTTTACAGTAACATTATGGACCCTTGGTTTATTGTATACAATCACATTTCATGGTTAAAAAGGTAGAAAACAAACAAAGAGCTATTTCCAATTTTTGTCTGAGCAAATGCAAGTGCTTTAAAAGGCTGTCCTAAAAGCTCCCTGAAAAGCCTTCAGCTGATCCAAAATGCTGCAGCTAGAGTACTGACAGGGACTAGAAAGAGAGAGCAGATTTCTCCCATATTGGCTTCTCTTCATTGGCTCCCTGTTAAATCTAGAATAGAATTCTTCTCCTCACATACAAGGTCTTGAATAATCAGGCACCATCTTATCTCAAAGACCTCATAGTCCCATATCACCCCAACAGAGCACTTTACTCTCAGACTGCTGGCTTACTTGTGGTTCCTAGGATACTTAAGAGTAGAATGGGAGGCAGAGCCTTCAGACTCTGCATTTAATCATTAATTATTATTAATCTCTGGCTCTCTTCCACAGCATGTCTTTTCTCTCTCCTCAGTCCTCAGCAGATGACCCCCCCTCCCTGAGCCTGGTTCTGATGGAGGTTTCTTCCTGTTAAAGGGAGTTTTTCCTTCCCACTGTCACCAAGTGCTGCTCATAGGGGGTCGTTTGACTGTTGGGTTTTCTCTGTATTATTGTAGGGTCTTTACCCAAAATACAAAGCGCCTTGAGGTGACTGTGGTAATTTGGTGCTGTCTAAATAAAATTGAATTGAATTTAACTATATATAATTTTATAATTTGTTCGTGTTCACAAATTCCTGAGCTTCAGTCATTGGATAGCACAGCTCCTTTTTTCCACCTGCTTCTGCAAAGTCAGAATTTCCTGCTGCAGAACACAGTTTCTTTTGCTTCATTGACTCTCCTCTTAAATTAACTTCTCTTTTGACTTCAGCCTTCAGGGTGTTCTTCCTCTGTTGCTCTTGAGCCTTTAGTTCCTTTGCAAGTCTCTGTTTCTCTTTCTTTAGGGTCTTCTTTGCCTTTTTGAACATCTTTGCCGTGTGGCGTCCCCCACCATTCTCCACAGTCGTTCTGTTGACTTTCTCTAGGAGCTGACTGGTTTGATCTGGGGCTTCCGCTTCATTATTGAAGACGTGATTTCTGCCGCAGGCATCCTCAATGAGCTCTTCGAGTGTTCCATTCTTTGAGATGAAAGTTTCAATAGTTTGCTTCTTTGGTTTGTGTCCATGTGTGAACAGAACCAGTGAGTATTTAGCTGCCTCTTTAGCAAAAGTACTTTGAATCATCCTGACAGTGTCTTTCTTTTCCGGGCTGAACCTACCCAGCTTTAGGACCACCAGAAAGACATGAGGACCAGGAGAGGAGAGAGTAATAGATGTTCTAATCCTTTTCAACACTTCTTCTTCACCAGCATTACTGTCAAACAGCCCCAGAGTGTCAGTGAGTCACCTTTCTCCTGTCCACCGCTCCCTCAGCTCTCTTGCACTGAGATGTGCAGGAAGATGGGGACAGTCCAGACTTTTCTTTCAAGATGGTGTTTCCTGTCGCACTCTTCCCCCCTCCTGTCTTTCCTGCCAAAATAATTCGGAGTTCATCGCTCTTGTTCTGCTTCCAAGATCCTGCAGAAATAAAATATATATTATTTTTGTTCTTTTCCCAGCATATAAAAATAATAAACTTTACTGCAGGTTGCACACAGTTTACAGGTTAATTGTTCACCAGCACAGTGTAAGATGGCAGCTATCTTTCCCAGAATGCCAAGCATCAATCATTAAAGCAGAAACCTAAAAGACTGAATGACCTTCACAATAATTTACTAAAACATGATCATATAAATTAATACCAACCCTCTTTAACAAATCACTGTCTTTATTTTAACCTTAGTTCGGAGTTAGGCTACGAACCCATTTTATCCAGTTTGTTGCCTCTTTGGAAAAACCAAATGAACAAACACAAAAAACCCAACAAGTTTTACCAGAACAACTGTAATGCCACAGAGTCAGAGACTTCATTAGAAAGACAGCATCTTCTGGTCTATTTAGCATGGGGTTAAAACAAAACCTGACCTATCCCTCCCACTGACCCTACACAGTTACCTGGAGATGCAGTGCAGCCCTCATTTGGGAGGCTGAGACTCAGATTACTTTTTAAGCCACAATTTATGGATGTCTCTGATAGGACGGCTATAAGGAGACAGTCACTGAATGTCTGTTTGTTGTTGTGACTGTGCAGATTGAAGGATGCAGCATTTTAGAGAATTGCTCATCCAAAAAACATGTATGAAATGAATAGAATTAAATAAAAATATGATGTAAAATATGGTGTTTTTTTTCACAACCCCTCAAAGGTCTGTTTCAGGGTTAACCCTCGATTTTCCTCTAAGAGTCAGGATGTTACAGAGCCTGTGCCTTCAGATCATGATTCTGATCGTTAAAGCTGCCAGGCGGGACAGCTTTGGAAAGAAGGGTCTCGAGTTCCCTTGCGGTGCTGCTGGCTGTGCCGTGTCTGATAAAAACACCAATTTGGACTTCAGCAGGTTTAGAAAAACACTTTTTTATGACTATAAAGGATTCCTACTTACAGAACAGAATTTATTTAGATACTGCATTTAAATTCCATCAGAAAATGTAATTATTTACAAATGACAATTAAGTTAGTAATGATTAGCTCTATACAGTTGAGTAGCTATCCCTTCCACAGGTTCAAATAATTTCTCTAAGTAATAGAAAATGATTATGAAAGTCCTTTTTATTCTTTATTTTTTCAGATGCAGGTAAGCAAGAATGCCAAAATTTTCCTAGGAAGAATAAAATGCCTAAAATTATATAAACCTCACTGTACATGGCAGCGATCTGAGAGTTTCACTGCTACAGCACCAACTGTGTATTTTGCTGCATCTTCACCAAAAGTGGTCTGGATCACCTGGACAGTATCCTTCTCTTCTTGGGTGAATCTGCCCAGCTGAAGAACCACAAGGAAGGCGTGAGGACCAGGTGAAGACAGAGAGATGCACACCTTGATCCTATTCAGTACTTCCTCTTGAGTGACGTTTGTGTCAAATAGCCCTGTAGTGTCAGTGACAGCCAACATTCCCCTTTGCTTTATGGCATTGAGACGTCAGGGAGGATGGTGACAGTTCTGACTCAAAGGCTTCTCTCCCCAGGATGGTGTTTCCTGCTGCACTCTTTCCCACTCCAGTCTTCCCCGGTAGAACAATCCTCCTTTTGTCTGGGTCTCTGGCACCTTTGTACCCTGTTGGACAAAAACATGCTGGTCATCATACAGTGCTGTGCTGTTCAGGGTGCTGTGCACGTGCCAAATAGAAAAACAGAGTCCTTTATGATGAAAAAGTATCACTGATGAGCTGATTAAATTGTTCCATGCCAACATGGTACTTCTAAAAAACATTTTGTATGTTATCCAGCATGTTTGGAACAAGCCACACAGCTCAGACATTCTCTGCTTCAATCAAGATTGACTTTCAATACCTAACTCTCCTCTTTAATAATAACAACAAACAAAACAAAAAAACTCAAATTTTAGGGATTCAAGAAATAAATTGGATCCAGGCATCCATGAAAAAGGGGATTTATGAGGTTTACTGTTAGCAAGAAATTATATATAACTAATTAAAGGTGATATACCATGATTTAAATGAAGTATTTCTAAATAAAATTTACAGCACTGCTGTAAATTTGGACATAGATGAAGACTGAACACTAAATACCAGTGACATTTAGAGTGTTTGTCAAGTTGGGATAGTTAGCACCTAGCTGTGGTTAGACTAATATAAACCCATTAACACAGTTCTTTGTATAGAAACTCCTGAATGATCAGACTCCATTATATATAAAGACCTCATGGTAACATATTATCCCAATAAGTGCCATTTACCGCATGTCTTCCCCAGCTCTCTCCTCCTGATTTCATGTCTCTCTTCACTGCTGACTATCAAATAAATAAAAAGGCCAAAAAACTAATAAATTAAAATAAAAAAAAGACTCTGAGATTTCTCACAATGTTGCTGGATGCCAAGGTAATGCCACACAGAATATGTGGTCGCCTGCTCATCCGCTGAGCCACCCTGGTGCCCTTAAAGTCCTTTTTGACCAGGATATGTCCTTCAATGCACATATTAAACAAATATGTAGGACCGCTTTTTTGCATTTGTGCAATATTTCTAAAATTAGAAACATCCTTTCTCAGAGTGATGCTGAAAAGCTCATTCATGCATTTATTACTTCTAGGCTGGATTATTGTAATTCATTATTATCAGGCTGTCCTAAAAGCTCCCTGAAAAGCCTTCAGCTGATCCAAAATGCTGCAGCTAGAGTACTGACAGGGACTAGAACGAGAGAGCAGATTTCTCCCATATTGGCTTCTTTTCATTGGCTCCCTGTTAAATCTAGAATAGAATTTAAAATCCTTCTCCTCACATACAAGGTCTTGAATAATCAGGCACCATCTTATCTCAAAGACCTCATAGTACCATATCACCCCAGCAGAGCACTTCGCTCTCAGACTGCTGGCTTACTTGTGGTTCCTAGGCACCTGCTTCGAATGTTATCAGTCCATTAAATTATTAGCAGTTGTCAGGCTCATAGTTACGGACCAGGCCGTCTCCACCTCCTTGCTGGTTGAAAAGGTTGTTATCATTGTTGTAATGGAGGATCACTGACAGATGAATGAAGGACCACAGAATCCATGCTCACTGATGTAGCAGTGTTCAGGTAAAAGGATTTTAATGGACAGCATTTATATAGTGATATTAATAACAGTGACATAATCAGTTGAAATTTTATTAATGTGTTAATGTGTGAGAGCACTGATATCACAGCTCTGAGATGCATTTGTAGAGATTATTGCAGGTTTTACCTTCTTCTAAAGTTTTTGTGCAAATGTTAGCAGATATTGTAGGAAAGAAGTCACTATTTAAACGATTTTATGACAAAAATATGAGCTTCTGTCAGGGATCATTAAGTTACCAGTTAAGTAAAATGATTATTTTGAGCCACAGATTCCCAACAAATATCCGGATTAGCTTCAGTGCATCCATATTCAGTATCTGTGAGTTCAGTGCATCATTTAAGCTGCATCATACTGAGCCAGGGTTATGGACAGTGTAAGATAAAATTATACTGTCTGGCTGCCTTTAATCCTCCATGACAAACCTGAGGATGCAGCTTTATTGAACCTGCTGGCACCTGAGAGTGAGCTGAGACTTCAGTAAAATTCCCATCATGGAGAGGCTTCCAGAAACTGGGAATCCTGTCAGTGAGCAGGGACTGACTCACTGTGCTCAGCTTTAAACAAACCCAGAGATCATCTCTGTCAGGTTTTGGCTCAGGCTGCTTTGGACTCACTAATCTAGAAGCATCAGACTACTTAGTTTCCACACCATTGTTTTGTTACTGATTCATTGCTTTACATTGTTGTTGTTTAGACTAGATTAGATTGAACTTTGTTGTCATTGTACACAACGAAAATCCATCCAAGAGAAGACAAACAGCAGAACAAACAGGACAGACGGGCGTCTGCGGTCACGCAGCCGTTGCACAGCGCTACCGCTGATAAGATGGAAACTAAGCAAAAAAAACCAATAGGTCAGGTGAGCACAAAAAAAATCATCTCATATTTTGCCCAGTAGGTGGCACCGTATGAGGTTAAAAAACCCCTGCAATAAGCACATATAGCATATAGCACGGGAGCACTAGAGATGGAAGGGAGCCAGCGGAGGCGGGGGTGTCGGGCTCCTGTGGGGCTGACTCAAACTCCCCCCTTGGCTAACAGCTCTGATAAGAGCTTCAGTTCTCACAGGTCAGAAGACGGGACAGCGGGGCGTAGAGCATCTGTTTCCATCCAGGAGACACACGGGTCTCTGTGTCACCAAGATACAATTAATAACTGCTGAGTCACAGCAGCCTCAGTTTCTGGGTGTGATACTCGTGGCTTACTGGAACACCTTGGATGCTATAAATAGACCTCTGTGGTATTACAGATATGCTGCTGTTGTGTTTGTGTCTGTCCTGTTTTTGTGCAGTGGAGACAATTTTCTATTTGTGATCTCCAAATCAAAAAGTGCTTATTGATTTGCTACTGCCACTTTGTGCTGTGTTTTTGTTTTGCTGCTGTTATTACTCATATTTCATTATGAACAATTTTTGTTGCACTGTAATCACTCAAACTGCAGACCAGTGGCGGGTGAGTAATTGGACAAAAATAATCTGTTTTTTAGTTTTACAAGTGACTTAACAGCAAAGGTGAAATCCTATGATAATTCACTTTTCCAACATATGTGGGACGCTAACATTTAATTGTGTGAGACAGTGCCTATAGTTACAGATACAGTGTGATTATCTTTTTAGGCATGTTGGTACATAGGTAATTAAGCATCGTTGCCCTTGCTATCCTGGGCCCTGGGCTTCCAGACTTGGTGCAGATTATCAGACCCTCCATGTGGAGTGACAGGTGGATCCTGTGGAATCTTGGTGCTACTGTAATGTGTGACATCATGGGTTCTTTACAGCAAATGCTTAAACTTTGGAGGCTAGCAAGGGATTCATAAAGATGATTAAGAAAACAATTAAGAAAAATGTACCACAGATTTCAAACTACTGCCATTTTATAAAGATTACTTTGAACCCAAGAACCCCAAAATGAAATGTTGAAGTAAAACTGAACAATGTTGACCAGCATGGGAAGCTTAATGGGAAAGAAACAGTTTTGCTGTCTAAATAGAACATTAGAGCCAAAGTAAAAATGAATATACTAGCAAAGATCAGGCATGTTGGGTGTGTTGAAATTCTTGTATTTTTGCACACACACACACACACACACACACACACACACACACACACACACACACACACACACACACACACACACACACACACACACACACACTCTTGGGGGTCCTCTGGTAGTCACATGGCTCCATAATATGACTGGCAAAAATACAAGAATTTCATTCATCAGCCTAAAATGGGGAAATGACTGAATCTAATGGAATACAGTCAAAATGTCAAATATCACTACTTTTCTTCAAAATGAAATGCTAACATTACAGAATGGATGATTTTATACTGCAGCTGCAGTGAGATCAAAAACTGTGGTTTCTATGGAAGTCAATGAGGCATTTTTTGGCCACAAAGGTGTCCAGAGGGATTATCTGGCACTACATAAAAATAATAATGCAATCAAATCAGTTTTGTTCCTAACCTTTGATATATCCAAGGCTCTAATCACCACTCATGCCCCATACATTTACTATTTATTATATGGAAAATAATTGCATTTATAAATGGTAAATGGACTAGCTCTTACATAGCGCTTTTCTACTCAGTATGAGCACTCAAAGCGCTATTATAAGGGTTTTTTTTAATGAATAATTAATAATTCATGTAATTAAACTGGCATTTAAAGGGTTAAAATGCTGAAAATTATTTCAAGTTTGGTATTTTTGCGTAAATCTGAAATTGATTAAGTGGTTTATGAAAAAAAAGCAGCCAAAAATCTTGACGTATGAGGATTTTATGGCGTGTACATTTTTGACACGAAGGTGTCCAGAGGGTGCAAAATTTGAAATCTGGCACTACATAAAAAATAATAATGCAATCAAAACAATTTTGCTGCTAATCTTTGACATATCCAAGGCACTAGTCACCACCAATGCACCATCCAGTAATTATTTGTTATATGAAAAAAAAATCAATTTTTGGTGTTTTTTTGCAAAAAAAATGCAGTCATTGACATAATAAAACTGGCATTTAAAGGGTTAAAATCCTGAAAATGATGGATTGTATAGTATTTTTGAGTAGGTCTGAAGTTGATTAAGTGATTTAAGAAAAAAAAGCAAAAAAACATAGTGGGGAAATGGAAGACCACAGGCACAGTTCTAGTTAAGGCCTGAAGTGGCAGGTCAAGAAAAACCTCAGATAGTCAGAGGTGAAGGATGGTGAGAACAGTCAGAGTCAACCCACAGAGCAGCTCCAAAGACCTACAACATCATCTTGCTGCAGATGGTGTCACTGTGCATCGTTCAACTATTCAGACCACGTTGCACAAGGAGATGCTGTATGGGAGAGTAATGTAGACGAAGCCTTTTCTGCACACACGTCACAAACAGAGTCGCTAAAGCACATTTGGACAAACCAGCTTCATTTTGGAATAAGGTGCTGGGGACTGATGAAGCTAAAACTGAGTTATTTGGACATAACAAGGGGCGTATGCATGGTGGAAAAAGAACACAGCACTCCAAGACAAACACTTGGTACCCACAGTAACATTTGGTGGTGGTCCCATCATGCTGTGGGGCTGTGGGGCCAGTGCAGGTACTGGGAATCTTGTTAAAGTTGAGGGTCTCATGGATTCCAGTCAATATCAGCAGATTCTTGAGAACAATGTTCAAGAATCAGTGACAGAGTTGAAGCTGCACCGGGGCTGGATACTTCAACAAGACCATGACCCTAAACACTGCTGAGAATCTACTGAGGCGTTCATGCAGAGGAACAAGTACAACGTTCTGGAACGGCCATCTCAGTCCCAGACCTGAATATTATTGAAGATCTGTGGTGGGATTTAAAGCGGGCTGTCCATGCTCGGAACCATCAAACCTGACTGAAAGAAGAATGGTCCAAAATACCTTCAACCAGAATCCAGACTCTCAGTGGAAGCTATAGGAAGAGTTTAGAGGCTGTTATTTCTGCAAAAGGAGGATCTACTAAATATTGATGTCATTTTTCTGTTGGGGGGCCCAAACTTATGCACCTGCCTGATTCTGTTTAAATAATTATTGAAGACTTTCTGTAAATCCTATAAACTTCATTTCACTTCTCAAATATCACTGTGTTCATCTGCTGTATGATAGATTTAACTGAAACTGCTGATCTGATCAACCAATGATTTATAAAGGAAAATCATGGAGCCCAAACTGTTGCATACCACTGTACTGGGGAAGCATCCTAAACACATCAGCATATCTACCAAGGAACCAATCAGAAAACAAAGTTATTAAAGAGACTAAACACAAAGGTCAGTATTGAATCATACTAGAATGTTGAAATGGCAGAAAACCCTCAAACAGCTGAAGGGCTTTTGCATGGAAGAGTGGCCTAAAAAAGTCTCAGATGCTGGTGGACAGTTGTGCAAAAATGCCTTCAAAAAGTTATGTTTGATACAGGGCAAAACTAGCTCAAGAAGATTACATCACATGACATTTCTGTTGGAAAAACAAACAAACTGTTATCAGCCTTTATAGGTGACAAAAATGTTCAGATCCAGAAGTGTTACTGGGGTAAGAGGCTACCATCGCTAATTTCAAATGGTTTGTCACAACATGTAGGAAAAAACCACGTTACCAAGTAAGCACTGCTACAGTGCTGTAGAGTACAGGCTGTTACACAAAGTATTTCCTTGATCTGCTTCAGCAAAGCTGGTCTTGATGCTTGGCTGCAGGCTACAGACAATCCTCACAATTAAATCCATATCACAAGTATTCAGAAGAGCGAAGGAATGACACAAATAACTGCCAGTCAGTGTAAAATCACTGCCTCTTACCATGACTGGTTGTCCCATCCATGCTGGAAAGCCCGAGCTCAAAGCTATCTGTTGCTGTGTGTCTTGTCTGGTGTGAGTTCTGCCCAGTACTCATTACCTTTCTTACCTCCACATGGGTGTTCCCTCGCTCCTTCTCTCTTTCTCTTAGAGGCCTCAATGTTACATAATGATATGCAACAAGGCATGAACAGTTTAATCCTGTGCAACGACACAACTGTTTCCTGTCAGCTGGTTCTGTCTAAAGCTGTCAAGCATCCAGACACAGAAATGCCTTTTCTCTATCTCTATATCCATATGTGCATCCAATTGTGAGTTGGACAAAGAACTTTGAGCATCTCTTTCCTTCTCAGGACGTGCAGTCAGAGCCCAGAAACCAGCGCTTACAAAGAACAAGCTGGTGTGTTCCAGATGATGAGAAAGCTGCAGCTCCAAACACCAACATTTTTATCTCATAGGCTCCATTGTTGAATGTCTGGAAACACTCCTCGCATGTTTGACAGAGCAATCAGTCTGTGTGCATGAGTACGACATGACAGTCAGGCTGAGCAGGTTTGTGTGTTTTAGCATAAATGATGTAATGCTAAAGGGCACACAGGCTGCAGGTGCTGCAGATTGTTTCTCACCCAGAAGGCCACAGTGTGTCCCATTTGGGACATTTGTGTTTTGTACTTGATGTTGCTTCTTAACTCACCGCAAGGAGGAAAAGTTCATCTTACATTCTCAATATAAAGCCTATACTGGAGAAGAGGGTAGAGTCCTAATGCAAGCAAGCTGCAGCCATACGTGCAGGTGCAAAGCACAGACAAAATGAAACACTTTATGGCACTAAGTATCATTTTTATAAACATAGTAGATTTCCTGTCAGCACAACTGAAGCACAACCTTCTCACACAGTCTGTACCACAAGGCAAATCACAGTATTTTTTCATATTGATTGGCTACAGCTGCCTGTTGTGGGACACCTGTCAAATATAGGATCTACACACCTAACTATAAACTTTACTACTATCTAAATATTTGAATTTAAGAAAATCCATATTGGAAACGTGACAGATAAATACTCTGAGCAAAGTATAAAAAAAAGCTATTTGATCTTTTACTTTCTTCTTTTTCAAATGTTGTGTACATATTATTGCATGTATAATTTACATATATATATGTTTTATAATCGTAAGATGTGGCAAACCACCAAACAAAGTGAGTCTTTTATCAAGCATAATGACCATGTCAGTCCAGGCTGTACACTTACTTTATCAGGTGACCACACTGGTACCAACAAGCTAAATATTTCAGTAGCACAAAAATAATTTAGTATCGCACAAAAGTGCAAAGTTTGATATGTTTTATTGGTGGAAAACATTTAATCCTGGTCAAAAATGCATTTATGATGTTGACTGTCAACAGAACGGGTTCTTTAATTAAACAACGTTCTACATGAAAGAACCCTCACAGATAATGTAATGAACAAATTATTCACTTTTTAATATCAACCTTAAGTTAAAAACAGCTATTAAAATATGCTCATTCAGTTTGTTTGGCCAACAAAAACAAAATCGAATACAAATAAATATCAATAAAAATAATAACCAACAGAAATAAATGAAAGCGATGCCTCTCACATTTAATCACCAAGCTGTGCGCCTCACTGACAACACAGTGTGCTGTTGCACTTTACAGCCCTGCATTTAATAACTGGCTAAACAGGTGCAGAGCACACAAAGGGTTAAAAACTCTGGCCTATGCAAAAGAGCCTAAATGTTGTTTCCGCCTCTCATTTGCAGCAACAAACTGCTCACAAACTGACTTCCTGTCCAGTAAAAATTGGACAGTGACCATCCCAGGATGAAGATGACTGACAAAGATTTAGTTTCTATTTATGAAAGTAAACTGACAACAAGCCGTTATAAACAGCCACATTCACGGTAACATTCCTGACAGACCGGTTTACCTCATTCAAAGACTTTCTGACTCCTGCCGCTGTCTCTGCTGTTCAGAGGGGGGCGGGGGAGCCACTGACGTGACGCTACGTTGTGCCTTCAAAATAAAAGCACGCGATTTAAAAGTTACGTATTTTTCTCCTCCGTGGTGTACTTTTTGGGTGGAACAAATGTTAGGGCGGGTGGCACACGTCCCCCCTTCACCCCCCGGTTCCTACACCTATGTCTGGGAGGCAGACATAATGCTGACGTATTTAATCAAGCAGCCGGTGGAAAGTCTGATTCCATAAGACTGGAAGCTGTTAGAGTGACCGCGGTGAAGTTAGTTTCAAGTTGGATATTGGATATTCAAGCTCCGTGGAGTTAGCGGCATCCAGCTCACAGTTGATCCGATTCAGGGACTCAGATTTCGGCCAGCCGCTCTCTCCCGCTCCCTCCTCTCACCCGCGGAGGTTCACTTAGGGACCATCAATAAATTTCCGATCCAAACACTCTTGAGAAACAAAAATAAATAAATTCCTTATCTTGTGACCCACTGACTCAAAATCTGTGTGAAATTGTTCTCCTACACTAGACAGATGAGGCACACTCATTTTCTTTTCATTTTAAGCCTTTTTATATTTTTTAGCAATTTTTTATGTGAAAAATTGAGATTTTTCTTCAATAGCTTCCAGGTCATGTGACCCACTGACTCAAAGTCTGTGTGTAATTATTCTGCTACATTAGACAAATGAGGCACACTCATTTTCTTTCCATTTTAAGCATTTTTATATTTTTTAGGATTTTTTATAGCCAAAAATTGAGATTTTTCTTCAATAGCTTCCAGGTCATGTGACCCACTGACTCAAAGTCTGTGTGTAATTATTCTGCTACATTAGACAAATGAGGCACACTCATTTTCTTTCCATTTTAAGCATTTTTATATTTTTTAGGATTTTTTATAGCCAAAAATTGAGATTTTTCTTCAATAGCTTCCAGGTCATGTGACCCACTGACTCGAAATCTGTGTGAAATTGTTCTGCTACACCAGACAGATGAGGCACACTCATTTTCTTTCCATTTTAAGCCTTTTTATTTTTTTTAGGATTTTTTATAGCCAAAAATTGAGATTTTTCTTCAATAGCTTCCAGGTCATGTGACCCACTGACTCAAAATCTGTGTGAAATTGTTCTCCTACACTAGACAGATGAGGCACACTCATTTTCTTTTCATTTTAAGCCTTTTTATATTTTTTAGCAATTTTTTATGTGAAAAATTGAGATTTTTCTTCAATAGCTTCCAGGTCATGTGACCCAGTGACATAATACTGTCAAATTATTCTAACACGGTCTCTTAATAAAGTTTTAAAAATTCACATTACTGCCATGATGATAGACGAAAACTACAGTAATTTGAAGTGACATGTAGTACAAATACTTAACACTAGGTGGCTCTAACTCAAACCATCACAACAATGATGATTTATTTCCAAGGACAGAGAAAAGCGTGGAAGTAAAAACTAGCATTTGGCAAAGCATTTTTCCACTGTTACTAATAATGGGTCGTTTTAGAAAAGGACAGAGTCTTAAAAACATAAATCTTTGGCAAAAAGCTGGGGGTGTACATGCCATTACTCAGTGTTGTATTTCTTTGGGTTTTAGTGAGGAAGTTGTAACTCATGAACAGTGGTTATCTCTTGTTATTGCTCTGTTTAAAACAAATGAGAAAAGTTATTTAAAGTGGCTGAAGGTCATATGGTCTGCAGATCGACAAGGAATTCGGACAAAGGTGCTTAATGCAGGTAATGTTACATTTTATTAGCTTGTATTTTGATTTTTACTAGCCCCTAAAGGGACACTGAAGAATAAAAATAATAATAATAAAAAAAAATTTCTCGTGCACACCAGATAGTATCTCATGCGCATGAGATCAGCTAAGTACCAGATAGTATGTGATGTGCACGATAAAATATCTAGTGCGCACGAAAAATGTATTTTAGATGTTATCCTTCAATGTCCCTCTTTTTTCTTCACTGTTCCTTTAGGGGCTCTGTATACTTGTGTTTTACTGTACGTATGTGTGTAAAACAAAAATCTGAACCTAATAACATTTCATTTCGGATATGTTCCTCGGTAGGTAGAGAAATCAGTGACGAGGGCAATGTTAAGGGCTCCATTACAAACAGAGTCAGTGAGAAAAAAAATGAAGTAAAGAGTAGTACAGGACAAGAAGTTTCCTCTGACTATACAGGACAACATACCAGTGAGGACAGGGACCAGTCACAGGGCAAAACAGAAATCCATCAAAACCAGCCACAGTCAGAACAGCAGACAGGAAACGAGGACAGAACAGAGGACACAGATGATGGAACAGAGAACAGAACAGAGGACATAGATGATGGAACAGAGAACAGAACAGAGGACATAGATGATGGAACAGAGAACAGAACAGAGGACATAGATGATGGAAGAGAGAACAGAACAGAGGACATAGATGATGGAACAGAGGACAGAACAGAGGACATAGATGATGGAACAGAGAACAGAACAGAGGACACAGATGATGAAAGAGAGAACAGAACAGAGGACACAGATGATGGAAGAGAGAACAGAACAGAGGACATAGATGATGGAACAGAGAACAGAACAGAGGACACAGATGATGGAACAGAGGACAGAACAGAGGACACAGATGATGGAAGAGAGAACAGAACAGAGGACATAGATGATGGAACAGAGAACAGAACAGAGGACATAGATGATGGAACAGAGAACAGAACAGAGGACATAGATGATGGAAGAGAGAACAGAACAGAGGACATAGATGATGGAACAGAGGACAGAACAGAGGACATAGATGATGGAAGAGAGAACAGAACAGAGGACATAGATGATGGAAGAGAGGACAGAACAGAGGACATAGATGATGGAACAGAGGACAGAACAGAGGACATAGATGATGGAACAGAGGACAGAACAGAGGACATAGATGATGGAACAGAGGACAGAACAGAGGACATAGATGATGGAACAGAGAACAGAACAGAGGACATAGATGATGGAAGAGAGGACAGAACAGAGGACATAGATGATGGAACAGAGAACAGAACAGAGGACATAGATGATGGAACAGAGGACAGAACAGAGGACATAGATGATGGAACAGAGGACAGAACAGAGGACATAGATGATGGAACAGAGGACAGAACAGAGGACATAGATGATGGAAGAGAGGACAGAACAGAGGACATAGATGATGGAACAGAGGACAGAACAGAGGACATAGATGATTGAACAGAGGACAGAACAGAGGACATAGATGATGGAAGAGAGGACAGAACAGAGGACATAGATGATGGAAGAGAGAACAGAACAGAGGACATAGATGATGGAAGAGAGGACAGAACAGAGGACATAGATGATGGAAGAGAGGACAGAACAGAGGACATAGATGATGGAAGAGAGGACAGAACAGAGGACATAGATGATGGAACAGAGAACAGAACAGAGGATATAGATGATGGAAGAGAGAACAGAACAGAGGACATAGATGATGGAAGAGAGGACAGAACAGAGGACATAGATGATGGAACAGAGGACAGAACAGAGGATATAGATGATGGAAGAGAGAACAGAACAGAGGACATAGATGATGGAAGAGAGGACAGAACAGAGGACATAGATGATGGAACAGAGGACAGAACAGAGGACATAGATGATGGAAGAGAGGACAGAACAGAGGACATAGATGATGGAAGAGAGAACAGAACAGAGGACATAGATGATGGAACAGAGGACAGAACAGAGGACATAGATGATGGAAGAGAGGACAGAACAGAGGACATAGATGATGGAAGAGAGGACAGAACAGAGGACATAGATGATGGAACAGAGGACAGAACAGAGGACATAGATGATGGAACAGAGAACAGAACAGAGGACATAGATGATGGAAGAGAGAACAGAACAGAGGATATAGATGATGGAAGAGAGGACAGAACAGAGGACATAGATGATGGAACAGAGAACAGAACAGAGGACATAGATGATGGAAGAGAGGACAGAACAGAGGACATAGATGATGGAACAGAGGACAGAACAGAGGACATAGATGATGGAAGAGAGGACAGAACAGAGGACATAGATGATGGAACAGAGGACAGAACAGAGGACATAGATGATGGAAGAGAGGACAGAACAGAGGACATAGATGATGGAAGAGAGAAACGAACAGAGGACATAGATGATGGAACAGAGGACAGAACAGAGGACATAGATGATGGAAGAGAGAAACGAACAGAGGACATAGATGATGGAACAGAGGACAGAACAGAGGACATAGATGATGGAAGAGAGGACAGAACAGAGGACATAGATGATGGAAGAGAGGACAGAACAGAGGACATAGATGATGGAACAGAGGACAGAACAGAGGACATAGATGATGGAACAGAGGACAGAACAGAGGACATAGATGATGGAACAGAGGACAGAACAGAGGACATAAGATGATGGAAGAGAGAAACGAACAGAGGACATAGATGATGGAACAGAGAACAGAACAGAGGACATAGATGATGGAACAGAGAACAGAACAGAGGACATAGATGATGGAAGAGAGAACAGAACAGAGGACATAGATGATGGAACAGAGAACAGAACAGAGGACATAGATGATGGAACAGAGAACAGAACAGAGGACATAGATGATGGAAGAGAGAAACGAACAGAGGACATAGATGATGGAACAGAGAACAGAACAGAGGATATAGATGATGGAACAGAGAACAGAACAGAGGACATAGATGATGGAAGAGAGAAACGAACAGAGGACATAGATGATGGAACAGAGAACAGAACAGAGGACATAGATGATGGAACAGAGAACAGAACAGAGGATATAGATGATGGAACAGAGAACAGAACAGAGGACGGAAAAGGCACAAAATCAAAGAGAAAACCAATGAAAACAAGGGACAGAAAAGGACAACCAGATAAAGACAACCAAAGTGACTACAGAGAGTGCAATGCAGGGCCTAAAAAATTCAAAATTATGATAACAAGGAAACAGTGGACGAAAATAAAACCAAAACATGGGGGGAGTCAACTACGTCCCCCTTGGACTGACACACTGTACCATCAGTTCATGGAAAAGAATCCATGCTGTACACTTTCTTTTAAGTAACAGCATGTGAAAATGGACAACAGTCGTAAGAAGAAGTCACCATTTTTTCATGCTGCCGCAAAATGCACTTTTCATGGATGCAATGCAATGTACACTTTTAGAAAGAAAATGATTCCCAAATCAGAAGACAAAAAAATCTGTTTTACAGTGAAACGCTTTGGTGAGGTCACACACCATAAGAAACATAGACGATTCAGGCCAGCTAAATACCTGAGAAGAGGTAAGATTGGCAAAGCTTTGGCAGATGGTGTCAGCCATTACTATTACTCAATGTTGAAGCAAACACCCACTGAACAAATTATGGCCGGGAACATGACAAAAAGCCTAACCAAAGATGTACTGAAAAAAATATCGTCCGAGTTGAATAAGAGTACAAGGCTCCATGATGACATTATGCTTGAACTCATGTTAACTCAAAAAGTAATTAAAGAAACAAGTTCTCAAGCATCATCAAAAGGTTACTTTCAGCACCTTCAAATAGATCCATTTGCAGTACACCTATACACAGACACTGGATTAAGGATTTTGGCACAACATCTAAGGCAGTCATCACCTGTTACCCTCCACCTTGATGCAACAGGCAGCGTAGTGCAGAAAATCCCAGACCAAGACAAGCAAGTTTTATATTATGCTTTAGTTTTGCCAGGCATGGGCAAGGATAAACCTCCTTTGCCTGTCACGGAACTGATCACCAACAGCCATAGTATTCCTTCCATTTCTCACTGGCTAATGGAATTCAAAAGGAAACTGTCACACAAAACAAAAATACAAATTTCACAGGTTGAGACAGACTACAGTTGGGCTCTGATTAATAGCGTGCTTATATCTTTCAACAAGGAAGATATTTCTGTGTACCTTGCCAGAGCATTTAACATTGTGCATGGACGCACTACTGGTATGACAAACTTCACTGTGTTGCATCTGTGCTCTGCCCATATAGTTAAGGCTGTGACACAAGCATTTGGCAGAAAAACATCAGACCGAGGCATACAGGAGTATGCAACATTCTGCTTTGCATACCTACTCAACTGCCAAAGTATGCAGCTCGCCATTGAGGTGTTTTATAACATGTGTGTTCTCTTTGATGCAAAAGAATGTACCCATTTGGTAAAAACAAGCCAAACCTACCTCGACAGCTGCATTTCGCAAAGCAAGAAAAACAAGGATGGAGAAAGTCAATATGTATCAGAAGCTGAGGAAATGATCACTGATAAAAGTAATAGCATTGTTGGAACGTCACCTTTCACACATACTTTTCAAGTGATACGGGACCAAGCAGAGTGTGACTTTCTGTCTGATGATTCAGCCAACATTAAAAACCATTACTTTTGTCCTGGTATAATTGATGTTCTGCTGAAAAACTACATGGGGATCATCCCACTGTGGAGTGGTTTGTTGCTTGGAGATCTGACACGACATGAGACACCAACAACTGGTGAAACAAACAAAACTTGCAAAACCAGAGAAACAAACTGCCATGTGGAGCTATGGTTTGGTTTGGTGAAACGAAACATCCTGGGAAAGAAGAAGTACCTCAGACCAGCAGAGTTCATCTCCAAAATGTTTTCCTCTTTACAAGGACGATATGTAGAGCACGTTATGCAGCATGGTCTTCCAATGAAAGTTCTTGACAAAGCCTTCACAGTTTCTAACAAACCTGTAGATGATCATGAAGAGAAATGGAAGAAGAGGGAAAATTCTGCTGGTCAATCTAAGTCCAAGTCCAAGTACTTCAATCCCCCGAAGAGAATACAAAATCCTAAACCTTCACAACACACTAAAACAAAGATCAAAGGAGCAGATGCCGATCAGCATAATAAAGAATCACAGGTAAATATGGTTTGACCTTTGAGGCACTAATTTTGTTAGACTTAAACAAAAAAAATTTTCCAAAAAAATCTCCTACTACACTTATTTAATTTAAGAAAAATTATATTTGACCTAAATTTTAAATAAGTTGCATAAGATGTGGTTAGCATAAGATGACATTACTATTAACTATTTAGATCTGTACCTATACATGTAAAATTTACATGGCTTATATTTTTTCTGGATGTGCATATTAATGTCAGTTAAACAAGAAAATGCCACAATGCATCTTACAGAACCACATTAACTGATTTTTAAAATATTTTTAGGGTACAGTATTACACATTTGAAATCCTAGGTTTATTTTAATGATTTCATTTCTCTGTTTTGGAAACTTTATGTTTATCCTCAAAGACATATTCTATCTTTGAAAAACTGTATTAATTATAATCTGAGAAGCAGAAATTGAAAGGTCTTATTTTGTAAAGGCGCATCAAAAAGTAGGTGAATCAGTTGTAGTAGACAATGAGTAGGTTGATGTTAAATGTATAGATAGGATCAGAAATTACTTTATTCATAGCTGTGCAATTTTCATATTAACAAGTGGAACTTGGTCTTTCAAACAAATGACATGCTTTAATTTAATGACAGTGACATGGTTGTTTTGATTTGCATTTACATTGATGTTGCTGTACTACATGATTAAAATAAATATTCATTACAATATGTCAGTTTAAAAATGATCCTAACATGTATTGTGGTCGGCAGAGAATGAATTGAGAAACAATAACTGTGACACTGGCAGAATGGGCATGTTGAGGGAATCATTTGCTGTATGTACAACTACAACTCGCATATGAACAGGGAAAAAAATTCAAATACACACTGTGGCTATTAGTAAATCTATCCTTAAAGACAAAAATTCTAAAACCATATACAAAATATGTATTTCAAAAGATAACTCTTAGTTGTTTTTGGAAAATATCTAGTTTTACTGTATAACTTCTTCTATATGAGCTTATTTGTTCATGTATCTGATTTCCAGTTAACTCAGCTTTGGAAAAAGAGTGATACAGAAGTTGTTGTTGCAGTTGTCCCTTCACAAATTAAGGGTCGGAGCTTTGTCATCCACCATTCAGAGCTGTGCTCTCTTCGTCCACATCAGTGGTTGAATGGGGAGGTATGTGTATGATTGTCTTTTTTCATTTAGTTTCACTAATTTACGCAACACTTTGCATGCAAATCTGAATATTTGCCGATATGAATCTTGAAATGACCAAGACTTTTGTAGACACTTAATGTAGAACTGATGATATTACTTATGCAGATCATTGAAAGCCTGTTTCATGTGGCTGCCCATGCATCGGGAGTGGTGGACACCATTTACATCCTCAATCACTACACAGCTGGTGTGATTTTGTTTGGGGACAGAACAGAGCTTCCTCGCCAAAGTTTACCTAGGGTAATATATATCTTTGTTTGTTGCTGTATTGTGTCAGTGTAAGATGAATAAATAGAACTTTTATGTTTACACATCAGCTACATCAGCTTCAAACTTCCTTTACAAAACATTACATTGTGGTGGCCACATATATGCACATTTCACACCAGAATGCCCCAAGCTCTTATTGCGAAGAGAGAGACCGGAATAGATCTGGAAAAGGCGGGAGAGAGAGGCCTGGGATAAAAGGGCTTGACTCCTCCTTTTGCAGGAGTTATATGTGGAGTTCTAGTTGTTGTGAGTTTACCGAATAAAGCTGAGACTACATACCTGCTCGTGTCTCCTTCCACCGACTCCTACATTGGTGACCCCGACTAAAGAACATGTCTGCTGACGACAGCTCAACGGCCGCGGCCGCTGTTTCCTCACCAGCCGCCGCCGTTTCTCCCGCTATTTTTGCGGCCACGGTCAAGCTCCCGGAGTTCTGGCAGCACGATCCAGAGCCTTGGTTCCAGCATGTGGAGGCCCAGTTTCACCTCCGCGGGATCACCTCAGACGACACCAAGTATTACCATGTCGTCGTGGCGCTGGACTCTGCTTCTACCCGCCGGCTGATGGGACTGCTCCGGGACCCGCCGCCTGCTAACAAGTATGGAGCGCTGAAGGAGAACCTGCTGCGGATTTATCAGCTTTCAGACAAAGAGCGGGCTGATCGCCTGTTGTCCCTGAATGGCTTGGGAGATGGTAAACCCTCCGAGCTGATGGAGCACATGCTGGCTCTGCTCGGCCCGGGCGACGCTTCGTTTCTCTTTACGCATCTGTTCCTGCGCCAGCTCCCCCCTCCCGTGCGCACCGCGCTAGCCAGCTCCGCGCTGATACGGGCCAAGGATTACCGCGGGCTAGCTGAACAGGCGGACAAGATTTTGCTGGCATCCAGGCATTCCGGTGTGCATGCACTTTTACCGAGTGCGGCTCTACAAGGGGCGGAGACGAGAGAAGCTGGTGCTGTGGCCGCCGTCGCAGAGCGCCGGAGGAAGGAGAGCGTGCTCTGCTTCTATCATCGCCGGTTCGGAGTGAAGGCGAAGCGCTGCATTCCGCCGTGTACCTTCCAGCACCAGGGAAACGAGAGGGCCGGTGCTCACTAGCAGCTGTGTGCGCTGGCAGCTCGGACAAGCTGCTCTTCATTGAGGACACTGCTTCGGGACGCCGTCTGCTTGTGGACTCGGGTGCTCAGCGTAGCATCATGCCGGCTTCAGCTGCGGACGCCTTGGGACAATGTCACGGACCCCTGCTGGACGCGGCGAACGGTACCCCCATTCGCACATATGGAATGAGGTTGGTGACTGTGTGTTTCAAGGGACGTCAGTTTAACTGGGACTTTGTGATAGCGTCTGTGTCAGTACCTATACTCGGCGCTGATTTCTTGTGTGCTTTCAGGTTGTTGGTCGATGTAGCTAATAGGTGCTTGATAGATGCTGTGTCTTTTGATACCTACCCCTGTACACTTGGTAGTCCTGGCCCCCTGCCCCTCGCTAACATGCTTGCCACAGGTGATGAGTACCAGCGTTTGCTTGCCGAGTTTCCCACCCTCACGGTTCCCACCTTCTCTGCAGCCGTAGCTAAACATGGTGTGGAGCATTACATTACCACTGTGGGTCCGCCGGTTTTTGCGCGTGCACGCCGTCTCGATGCCGCGAAGTTAGCGATAGCCAGGGAGGAGTTTGCAAACATGGAGCGCCTTGGTATTGTGCGCCGCTCAAACAGCCCGTGGGCGTCCCCGTTGCACATGGTCCCTAAAGCTGACGGTGGGTGGCGCCCTTGTGGGGATTTTAGGCGCCTTAATAATGCGACGACTAATGACAGGTACCCGGTTCCCCACATTCAAGATTTTTCGGTTCATCTTGCGGGGGCAACTATTTTTTCAAAGGTGGATTTGGTGAGGGGATACCATCAGGTTCCTGTCCATCCGCGTGATGTGCCCAAGACCGCGGTTATCACTCCTTTTGGCCTTTTCGAGTTTTTGCGAATGCCCTTCGGTCTGAAGGGCGCGGCACAGACGTTTCAGCGCCTCATGGACTCCGTTTTGCGTGGTATGCCATTTTTGTTCGTCTATCTGGATGACATACTGGTTGCCAGCCCTTCCGCCGCGGAGCATTCAGTGCACCTCCGCCAGTTGTTTGAGCGTCTCAGTGAGCACGGTTTGATTGTGAATCCAGCTAAATGCCAGTTCGGTCTGCCGGCCATAGAGTTTTTGGGACACCTCGTTTTGCCCCAAGGGGCGTTTCCCCTGCCCGCTAAGGTGGAGGCGGTTTCTGCTTTTCTGCGCCCTTCCTCAGTGAAGCCCCTGCAGGAGTTTTTGGGGATGGTGAACTTTTATAACCGTTTTATCCCCCAGGCTGCTCACCTCATGCACCCTCTGTACAATGCACTTAAGGGCAAGAAAGGCAACCAAGAGATAGAGTGGACACCTGAGCGGGTGCAGGCATTTGACAGTGCCAAAGCTGCTCTTGCCAACGCTGCCCTGCTGGCCCACCCGTCTCCCGAGGCGCCTGTTGCCCTTACTACCGATGCCTCCGATTTTGCAGTCGGGGCCGTGTGCGAACAATGGGTGGGCGGTGCTTGGCAGCCCCTCGCCTTTTTTAGCAGGAAGCTTCGGGATGCGGAGAGAAAGTACAGTACGTTTGACAGGGAGCTCCTTGCCCTTTTTCTCGCGACGCGTCATTTCCGGTTCCTGCTTGAGGGCCGTGACTTTACCGCTTTTGTAGACCACAAACCTCTCACATTTGCCATGGCAAAGGTTTCAGAACCATGGACTGCACGGCAGCAACGACAGCTTTCTGCTATTTCAGAGTTTACCACTGACATTCAGCACGTCGCCGGCAAGTGTAATCGGGTGGCTGACTGTCTGTCCAGGGCGCAGGTTAGTTCTGTGCATTTGGGAGTGGACTACTCTGCCATGGCTGCCGACCAACTTACGGATACGGAGATTCAGGCTTTTAAGGTGGCCGAGTCCAGTTTGCGTTTGGAAGATGTCTCATTTCAGGATAGTGGCGTAACCCTACTTTGCGACGTCTCATTGGGCAGGCCTCGCCCCTTGGTTCCTGCTTGCTGGCGTCGGCGGGTTTTTGAGGCAGTTCATTCTCTTTCGCACCCAGGAGTTAAAGCCTCAGTTAAGTTGGTAGGGGCCAAGTTTGTGTGGCCCGGCCTCCGGAAAGAGGTCAGGGCGTGGGCTTCCTCATGTGTTGCTTGTCAGCGCGCCAAAGTGCAACGACACACCAAATCCCCTCTGGAGCACTTTCCCATACCCCAGAGAAGGTTCGAACATGTCCATGTAGACCTGGTAGGTCCATTTCCCCCTTCCCGGGGTTTCACCCATCTCCTGACAATGGTGGACAGGACGACTCGGTGGCCTGAAGCAGTTCCTTTGGCGTCAACCACCTCAGCAGATGTTGCTCGTGCGTTCGTCTCCTCCTGGGTATCTCGGTTTGGCGTACCGCTTGACTTGACATCTGACAGGGGTCCTCAGTTCACGTCTGAGCTGTGGACTGCTGTGGCGGAGAACCTTGGCGTCAGACTCCATCGCACTACCGCGTACCACCCGCAGGCCAATGGCCTTTGCGAGAGGTTCCACCGTACCATGAAGGCTGCCTTACGGGCTGCGCTGGTGGACAGCAGCTGGGTTGACCGCCTTCCTTGGGTCCTGCTGGGCCTGCGTGCGACACCTAAGGAGGACCTGCAGTCTTCTTCAGCCGAGCTGGTCCTGGGCCAGCCTTTGAGGGTTCCAGGGGAATTCCTTCCTGGTGCATCTGCTTCGGGGGCCGACAAAAGGAGCGGGCCGGTTTTCCCGGGGAATGATAGGTTTTTGGCCCCAGTAGCGGCGCATCACTGCCTTCCACAGTCATATGTGCCAAAGGACCTGATGTCTGCCAAGTACATTTTTATCCGCCATGACGCGCACCGTTCTCCACTTCGACCTCCTTATGATGGTCCATTCCGGGTGCTAGAGGTGGGACCTAAGGATTTTTTGGTTGAGCTGGGAGGTCGTCAGGAGCGGGTTTCGGTGGATCGCCTTAAGCCTGCTCACATGTTTCCGGATGGTCCTATTGAGTTGGCCCAACCTCCGCGCCGCGGTCGTCCTCCCGTTTCTATGCCTCACTCGGAGGACCTGCCCCCAGCTGCTGTTTTTTCCCCTGCGAGGGGGCAGTCTCGCCGTAGTCGGGGCTATGCCCCTCCCTCGTTTTCACCACCTGTGGTCGCCAAGCACAGCCGTAGCGGCCGCCTTGTTAAACCCCCTAGGAGATACTCTTGATGTGGTATTTTATTTTTGCTATGTTGAGTTGAAAATGGTTGCTGTTTTTATTATTGTATTGTTTGCCATTCTGTGTGTTCAGGGGGGGCCTGTGTGGTGGCCACATATATGCACATTTCACACCAGAATGCCCCAAGCTCTTATTGCGAAGAGAGAGACCGGAATAGATCTGGAAAAGGCGGGAGAGAGAGGCCTGGGATAAAAGGGCTTGACTCCTCCTTTTGCAGGAGTTATATGTGGAGTTCTAGTTGTTGTGAGTTTACCGAATAAAGCTGAGACTACATACCTGCTCGTGTCTCCTTCCACCGACTCCTACAACATAATACATCCCATATGTAAACCTTGTTCTCTGCTGGCCACTACATAACATACCTCCGAGTAATGTTGATGTCAGCCACTTAATCAAATTAAGCTCACAATATTGATAAAATTACACCCACATTAATTTAGGTCACAACATGTCACTTCTCTGTTCCTTACTTAATAAAATCAGTATCACTGCAAGTTTAACCCTCCCCCCATCTCTATAGCGGAAAAGGTTATCCACCCTAACAGGTATAAGCCGGTACTCCATTAGTTGAGGTTTTTCATAACACCTTTTTGACAGAAAGTGTACTTGTCACTAAAAGAAATTATTTACATGTGTGTAAAGATTAAAGTTGAGATATGAGCTTAAAATTTGTCTTCAGCATTTGACATGGCTTCTTAAAATATATATCAATGCTATTCCAGGTGAACTTTGACAACTATGAAGCAGTTCTATCTTTTGTGCTGGTGAACAACAACCACTGGAAGTTGCTGGTTTGTGGTTTGCCTTACATGAAATGAATATATATATTTTTTGGTAGGATTACAGCCAGCCATATTGACATAAGTTTCAACAACATTGTTCCCTGTTATGTTACTTTTCCTTTGTTGGTGTCTTTCAGTACATCAATACAAATGCCAGCACAGTATTCCTAATGGATCCTGCACAACTGTCATCAGAGCTCGAGGACTCCAAAAATGCAGCTAAAAGAATACAGTAATTCAAGCTTTAATACATGTCTAAAGTTATTTTAGAAATAAAAAGATAACTTGCAAAGTAATCACATAGCTTTTATTGAATATCCCTAAAACTAAAGTGGTTGTTATTTTGAGAAGCTGATAGCATAAGAGGGGGGCATCAGTTGTCATGAATGGAATTACAAAATACAATTGCTCTTATACAAATCATTTCATTTGTTATCCAGGGAATACTTCAAGATGAGAAGGACATGCCATGGGAAAACAGATTGGGTTGGGATCCGATGGAAAGGGGGGGCTATGAGACACCCCATTCAACAAGATGGAAGCAGCTGCGGAGTCATTGTAGTGAAAGTACATTGAAGAGTTAATGTTTTGTTTTGTGCAAGTATGGAAGGTGTGAACGTGAAAATAACATCATAGGGAAATGTAAATTACAATCAAGTAACAGTTTGTCTGTCTAGACTGCATGTATTTTCTAGATTTTGGTAAGTCTTGAGTCAGTATTGCACAATGGATCCTGTAGGAAAAAAAACAGAACAGGGATCAGTGCAACATGCCACACAGTCTTTGCAGTGACAGTTCTTTTTGCATCTTCTAAATGTATTTATACATTTGAGTATTTGTGGATGCCTTATATAATGTGTGTCCAGATGTAACTGTTAGGGTCTGTTGCATTATTATGCCATGAAAAACAATGTCTTTCAAAGCAGTGTTGTTTCTTTAGATGGCGAAAGCACTGATGGAGGCCTTTCCTCTTATGCCAGATGTGGAATTTGACACCACCAAAAAGGCAATGAAAGATGAAAGAAAAGCTCTGGCTCTTCAAATCCTTGAAGCATCAGGTAAATAATATGTACCCTATAATATATATATAATATATATATATATATATATATATATATATACACACACATAGCTCAAAAAAATAAAGGGAAACATCCTAGATCTGAATGAGTGAAATATTCTCATTGAATACTTTGTTCTGTACAGAGTTGAATGTGCTGACAACAAAAATCACACAAAAATCATCAATGGAAATCAAATTTATTAACCAATTGAGGCCTGGATTTGGAGTCACACACAAAATTAAAGTGGAAAAACACACTACAGGCTGATCCAACTTTGATGTAATGTCCTTAAAACAAGTCAAAATGAGGCTCAGTATTGTGTGTGGCCTCCACGTGCCTGTATGACCTCTCTACAACACCTGGGCATGCTCCTGATGAGGTGGCGGATGGTGTCCTGAGGGATCTCCTCCCAGACCTGGACTAAAGCATCCGCCAACTCTTGGACAGTCTGTGGTGCAACGTGACGTTGGTGGATGGAGCGAGACATGATGTCCCAGATGTGCTCAATCGGATTCAGGTCTGGGGAATGGGCGGGCCAGTCCATAGCTTCAATGCCTTCATCTTGCAGGAACTGCTGACACACTCCAGCCACATGAGGTCTAGCATTGTCCTGCATTAGGAGGAACCCAGGGCCAACCGCACCAGCATCTCACAAGGGGTCTGAGGATCTCATCTCGGTACCTGATGGCAGTCATGCTACCTCTGGCGAGCACATGGAGGGCTGTGCGGCCCTCCAAAGAAATGCCACCCCACACCATTACTGACCCACTGCCAAACCGGTCATGCTGAAGGATGTTGCAGGCAGCAGATCGCTCTCCACGGCGTCTCCAGACTCTGTCACGTCTGTCACGTGTGCTCAGTGTGAACCTGCTTTCATCTGTGAAGAGCACAGAGCGCCAGTGGCGAATTTGCCAATCCCGGTGTTCTCTGGCAAATAACAAGCGTCTTGCATGTTGTTGGGCTGTGAGCACAACCCCCATCTGTGGATGTCGGGCCCTCTTACCATCCTCATGGAGTCGGTTTCTAACCGTTTGTGCAGACACATGCACATTTGTGGCCTGCTGGAGGTCATTTTGCAGGGCTCTGGCAGTGCTCCTCCTGTTCCTCCTTGCACAAAGGCAGAGGTAGCGGTCCTGCTGCTGGGTTGTTGCCCTCCTACGGCCTCCTCCACGTCTCCTGGTGTACTGGCCTGTCTCCTGGTAGCGCCTCCAGCCTCTGGACACTACGCTGACAGACACAGCAAACCTTCTTGCCACAGCTTGCATTGGATGAGCTGCACTACCTAAGCCACTTGTGTGGGTTGTAGAGTCTGTGTCATGCTACCACGAGTGTGAAAGCACCACCAACATTCAAAAGTGACCAAAACATCAGCCAGAAAGCATAGGTACTGAGAAGTGGTCTGTGGTCCCCACCTGCAGAACCACTCCTTTATTGAGTGTGTCTTGATAATTGCCAATAATTTCCACCTGTTGTCTATTCCATTTGTACAACAGCATGTGAAACTGATTGTCAATCAGTGTTGCTTCCTAAGTGGACAGTTTGATTTCACAGAAGTTTGATTTATTTGGAGTTATATTGTGTTGTTTAAGTGTTTAAGTGTTTTTGGAGCAGTGTGTGTGTGTGTATATACATACATAAACTTCATAATACAATTCATCATAATATTTGGTTTATTTCCTAATTTGATTACAGTGTTCGATGACCAGACTTGCTGTGCAATGTGTGCTGCCTACAAGCCCCCAGTTTCGGGACCTCAAATGACAGACTGGGTGAGAGTATGAGTTGTCAATGTGAAAATCTGAAGCATAAATAAAGAGTAACTCTAGGTACTGATAAAGTCGTAAATAACATATGCCAAGCAAGTACACACCCTACTGTGTGACTGGAGAGGAGTATTTACTGTATTACTATACCGCTAAACATATACGTTTTCTGTTATATTTTAACAGATCCAGTGCGACAGGTGTGACAAATGGTTTCATTCCCTGTGCCTAGACATCAAAAGCAACCAATATGAAAAGGCAAAGAGAGGCAGCTGGAAATGTCTGTTGTGCACGTAATAAAAAAATCTTTCTACCCTGTTGAATGTAGTTCAAAAGAAATAATTTGAAATTATATGTAGAAAATAAAACTGTACTTCGTTTCAATAGCATTAAGGCTGTGCCTCATCTGTCTAGTGTAGCAGAATAATTACACGCAGATTTCGAGTCAGTGGGTCACATGACCTGGAAGCTATTGAAGAAAAATCTTAATTTTTGGCTATAAAAAAATCCTAAAAAATGTAAAAAGGCTTAAAATGAAAAGAAAATGAGTGTGCCTCATCTGTCTAGTGTAGGAGAACAATTTCACACAGATTTTGAGTCAGTGGGCCACATGACCTGGAAGCTATTGAAGAAAAATCTCAATTTTTCACATAAAAAATTGTTAAAAAATATAAAAAGGCTTAAAATGGAAAGAAAATGAGTGTGCCTCATCTGTCTAGTGTAGGAGAACAATTTCACACAGATTTTGAGTCAGTGGGTCACATGACCTGGAAGCTATTGAAGAAAAATCTCAATTTTTGGCTATAAAAAAATCCTAAAAAATATAAAAAGGCTTAAAATGAAAAGAAAATGAGTGTGCCTCATCTGTCTAGTGTAGGAGAACAATTTCACACAGATTTTGAGTCAGTGGGTCACAAGATAAGGAATTTATTTATTTTTGTTTCTCAAGAGTGTTTGGATCGGAAATTTATTGATGGTCCCTAAGTGAACCTCCGCGGGTGAGAGGAGGGAGCGGGAGAGAGCGGCTGGCCGAAATCTGAGTCCCTGAATCGGATCAACTGTGAGCTGGATGCCGCTAACTCCACGGAGCTTGAATATCCAATATCCAACTTGAAACTAACTTCACCGCGGTGTTAGAGTGACATGCATTCTTCTGGAACTGCATATTGTACAGTTCCATAATGTGCCATTTTCAGGTAACTACTGCATTAACTTTACATGTCACTGATTGTTAAGGCTGTAAACTATGACAGGTCATACAACAGGTCTTCAGCAAGGTTACTCCTGGCCAGTGCCACAACAAGTCACAAATAACTGAAGAAAACACGTTGACAGCTTTCTTCTGTGCATCACTCCTGGATCGATGGAGCAGAGCGATGGAACGGACATCAGCAGCTGTTCTGCTTTCTGTAAATGATAACTGCTGCAAATAATAGATGCTAGGAAACACACACATGTGCACACACACATACAGGCTCATAATGAGCCATTCATCTGACCACAGGAAGCGGTTTAGCTCCTTCATGGTTAAATACCTGCAAGCAGCCACTTGATGTCACTATTGTCTGACAATGATCTAAAAGCTATCGATCACTGGCTTTACTTTCTCATCTTTGCTCACATAATCAGAGGACATTTCCTTGACATGTTCATTTTCTGGAGACGTGCTCTCACCATAATCCAAACTACTGGACCTTAATCTTAATCCAAGTCTTATGCACAGGTGTATGACACACACACACACACACACACACAGCCCAGTCTGTATCTGCAGACAGACTTTGTTTCATGTGCTGGACTGATAATTCATTTTTAACATCACTGCTGAATTATTTACTCTGCAGCTGACATGCACACCCACAGAATGGGCAGCCTCTCCAAACACATTTCTCAGGGACAGCACTTGGCTCCATTAACTGTCGCTCAAGTAAAGAGGACTGAAAGTTGAAGACTCAATAACACACAGAAATGAGTGAAAGGTATAAAAGCTGTCAATTAAAATTCTGAAGTATTTGCATACTGTGACATTATGAGTGTGTGTAGGGGGCTGAAGCCTTCATGGCAGTTTGTTACAAAACTGAAGGCTGGCCTTGATTGATTTTACCCCTCCACTGATTTACAGTAACATTTGTAATATTCTACTATATAATATTCTATGTATATAATATTATATAGTAGAATAAAGTATTATTCTAATACAGGAACATTTGTAATATTCTCAGATATTTGCTGGTAGTGCTTTTTCTTTCTTTTGTTCTTTGTTGAAACAGTTTCTTCTTCTTAAGTCAAATCGTACGTTTGGAGTTCACGTGAAAGGACTGATGAGGTAAGCTGCTGATGTTTGACTCACAGAGCCAACTGAAGCCCGAGCAGCCTGGATCTCTATTGTTGATTCTACCTGTTTCCACAGTGAAGCTTGTAATTTAATATTCATTCCCCACCAAACATCAGTGATTGATAAGAACTGAACACACTGATATATCAGTAGTCAGAAGTTGTCAGAGCTCCACCTAGTAGGAACTGCAAATACCAGGTTTTATATTTTGATGTTGTGCTCCTGCCAGTTTTACATAATCCACCTCAAACATCAGATGCTGATGATGATCCAGCATGAAAAGTGTGAACTTTCCTTTAACAGTGCACGTTGGTGGCAAGCCAATTCACCATGAAACAGGAAGTGTTGATGAGGGTCATGGAAACTCATGAAATTTGGCACACACCTCTGTCATGATGAAGGCTTTCAGGTTTGATTACTCTGATCACCAAATATGTCAACATGGCTCCACAGCGCCACCTAGACAACAATAATAATTAAAAAAACCCTTTGATCCCTTTACATTTGATCTGTGTTAGGGATTATTTTTTACTCAGTGAATACAGGACATATGTTTAAAGGTAAACTCCAGTAAATTAATTAATAAACAGTGGATCAATCAAATAATAAACAATTAAATAATACATTAGACAGAGAGCAACAGATCAGAACGTTCTAGACTAACTTCTCTGTTTCAGTGCATCTTATCTTGAGGCTCGGCCACAAGAACGTACAATTAAAACATCACCAACATCACCATGTTCTGTCATTAATCTAACCCTAACCCTGCTCTATGACAAACCTCAGGAAGAAGATGTGCCTATGACTGAGAAGAATTTGGGCCATGAAAAACCAGTTTGAACAAGACTGAGTGACAAAGGTCAACTAGTAGCTCCCAGAGATTGTTCCTGTTGCGATAAGAGGCAGTCAGTATAAAGATGTTGTGGTTAGACAGGAACACGGGCTCAGAGAGAGAGAGAGAGCACACAGGCCTGCTGTCTCCTCCGAGTCCCCGCATGCATGTGTGATTTTTCTTTAATATATTAAATGTCTTACTTTTTTAATTAAAGTGTTTCAGGTGTCTTCCTTCATAAACAACCTGTTTATCTGTCATCTGTGTATCTGAAATTTTGGAGGCTCATATAACGTGCTGAGAGGTTCCAGACCTGCTGAGACCGCTGTTCAATAAGAGCGAGATTCTTTTAAATACTCCGTCAAAGAGAAGATTATGAGCGCAGTGTGGAGGAAAACAATTACCATAGATGGGAGGAGGTTTTTCTTCAATCACAACTTCACAGCACATGTGATGAGTAAAAGAAGAGAATACCTGCCAATTAAAAGGTTTGGGAAGGAAAAGGGAATTAGATTCCACATGCCAACAACATAAATGTGTGCTTTTCTGGACTCGGGGACTGTAACATCCCACCAACACCAGCGAGAAAATAAAGTGAAACTGTGCTGCCTGTTTTTCCTGGGAGAGGGTAAAGGAGGAGAGGACAGCACCGGCAGAGAGTCCGAGATAAAAAAAAAAAGTGCTGAAATTGCCCTTTATTGAAGTTTCACAAATCAGATAAAGGTTTCACAAATCACACACATGGTTTTAAATACTCTACTATTAGTTGAAAAAATCTAGTCCAGGTTTGAAGTGTGTAGGTGTTGTAGTTTTGGAGCTGGAGCAGTTCTAGTGTGATCCAGATGGGGGAAAAGGTGCTGAAATCGCCTTTTGTTGAAGTTTCACAAATCAGATGAAGGTTTCACAAATCACACACTTGGTTTAAAGTATTCTGCTATTAGTGCAGAATAATCTAGTCCAGGTTTGAAGTGTGTAGGTGATTTTTAACTAGAGCAGATTAAAGATGCTGAAGGTAGCGAAAAATTAAGTGCAATGGCCCTTTAGCCATTTCCTGAATCGGAAGCTGCAATCGGAAACCAACTTCAGCTTCGTGTTTTACCTTTACTGTTCTACAAAGAGGTAATAAGTGAACGTCCACTGTTTAAACTTTCAATGCAGACAGAATATTTCATTAATGAATTTAGCAGTGACAAGGAAACAAATCTCAAAAGCTCAATCAAATAAAATTAGTTAAAAATCATGTATTTCTTATCATAACTAACTAATCAATTCTACTGAGAGAGAGCAGAGAGACTACGCCCAGGCCTGGAGTGTAGTTCCCTTCTTGCTGTGCCTGAAAGAACACAAATAGGGAAGTAGAAATCCTGATTGAGTTTGTTGTTTGAAGGAATTCTTGGTCAACACAGTCTTTATAGAATAACATATGATTTATTATAAGATGAGAGAAAGCCAATGATCTTCTGCACACCGAACAAAGAAACGTACAGCCTTATATAGGCTTTAACATATGGTAGACACGCTGCCACACAGACTGTTCAAACCAGCTTTCTTGGGGGGGTCAGAGAATCCTCAGTTTTACAACTTTCCTTATTTGGTAAAGATAAACAGTGAAGATGAGCTCCCAAACTGAGAGGCCCCTTGCTGGAATGTTCTTACACCTCTAGGAGACAACATACATGCAGGTTCACATACAGGTTTCAGACACTACAAGTTCCAACACAGCAAAAGTGAGTTGAGCAAAAGCCAAAAATCATGATCCAGTTTCTACGTCCACAGTTGTTGGTCAGTGGTTATTCCTCTTTGTGTTTCTTGCTGAAGTCTTGAACTGTGAACCAAACATCCTACACCCAACCACTCACTTTGGATTAACTTCACTTCTGGAACGTTCAGCACATGACCTGATGTTGTTGTAGTTTTCAGTTTAAGTCCAGTATAGGCCACACTCAACATGCTGACTAACATACAGTTCAGTTATTACATTCATTTCATTGTTTTGAGTACATTGATTTACAATAACTATCCTCAAAATATTTTATCGTTAGCATAATTACATGTGAATAAACTTTTATGCACAACTCTGTTAACTTGATGACATATATAGGATGTGGAGCCGGGGATGACACTCCTTCTTGACATATCGGTTTGGACCCAACACTGTAAACCCAGATTTTGATTCCACTTAAAAATATTGAGATCATATTACTTAAAATTGCCTAGAATGTGAACATTACTTGTTAATGCTGAGTAGCCTGTACTTTTTGATGGTCTATCTTATTGTAATCATGTGTTTGAGTTCAAACAACTTAATATCATCAAGTTTTGCACCTGCTAAAAATCTAGTTTAGACCAGTTTTAACAGACTGGATGCATGGTGGCATGATGGTTAGCAGTGCTACCTCACAGGTAGAATACCAGCTTGAAGGTCTGGGTTCAATTCCGGCTTGGCGCAGGCCTCTCGCTGTTTGGAATAGAAGACATTTGGTGTTTTTGTTTGGTTTTTGTTCACAACGCTCTCTCGTATAGTTTTTTATTGTTCCATGGACAAAAGTTATTTGTAAATGTTAATGTACCAGCATTCAGCAGGGCTGAGCTTTATCATGTTTATTTACCAAATTTAAACAGACACAGTTCAACACTGTAAAAAATATCTGTGTGGTTAGCACTGCTGCCTCACAGCTAGAATAGCTATCTGATAGTCTGGGTTCAGTTCCACCTTAGCCTGGGACTCTTGCTGTGTGGAGTTTGTATGTTCTCCCTGTGTCTGTGTGGGTTTCCTCCCACAATCATGAAGACATGCAGTTACTGGGGTTAGGTTAATTGGTCTCTCTAAATTGCTCACAGGTGTGAATGGTTGTCTGTGTCAGCCCTGCAACAGGCTGTACGGGGTGTACCCTGCATCTTACTGCCTTGTCAGCTGGGATAGGCTCCACCCCCCACCATCCCACACAACCATGAAAAGGATAGGGGGGGATTGATTGATCAAAAGACATTTTATTTTTTCATGAACTATAACAGATAAGTTTGGTCAATTAGAACATACAATTTAGTTCAACTGGAAATGGAGAAGTGCTTACTTAATCAGCTCTTTCAAAACAGGGTCATAGCGAGCTAATAACTCGATTATTGACAAAACGTTGCCAGCATTTCCCTGACCTAGAACTTCCCTGTGCCCCC
Source organism: Archocentrus centrarchus (assembly GCF_007364275.1). NCBI lineage: Eukaryota > Metazoa > Chordata > Actinopteri > Cichliformes > Cichlidae > Archocentrus > Archocentrus centrarchus. The sequence continues at coordinate 1,163,612 of NW_022060270.1, forward strand.
TGAATGCCAGGTTGCATGAAGCCAGAGTAAGAGTGACATTTACAATGCGCTCTAGGACCTTTCTCCAAAACAAGGCTGCAGTGCGCACATTCCTCTCCATTTCAGCATCTATTGTGCTGTTGAGTTTCCACTGCTCATAGACTATGCATGCACCGAGATGTATTTGTGTGGATTCATGCTTCTCAACTTTGGCAGAAAGATGTTTCCAGTCTCTTACTCCATTTACCCATGCATTGTTGTAATACGTGACATTTCGGTTGGCAAAAAGCCAGCAAGGCTCACAGTAACAGCAGTCTAATTTGGGGGAATAGCACATCCAGCTGTGGGGAAGTTTCATCCCAACTTTAGTGGTAGAGGTGTAATAACTTTCCGAAAAACAGCGATTGTCTTTATCAGTGGGAAATGGGCCTTTGGGTCTGCAGGGGCCCATCTTAAGGATACATCTTTTACTGTTGTCGTCATGGATGTTTTCAGCAAAATTGGCCCGATCAGTCGGAAAACATTCCATATGAGGGTTTTCATCATCCACGGTCTGCGTGTCACCTGTAGTGGGAGGAGACCTGCTGCTGCTTTCATTGTCAGTGTCCAGCGCGTGTGAGGAGGAGGACTGCTTTGATGTCAGGGATTCAGCAGTTAGCAACTGGTGAGTCCCTGACATCAAAGCTATACCGCAGAGAGAGAAAAAAGTGGATTTACGGTCACCAACAGTCTACAACTAACTCACACATTGTGAATTGTGATTGTTAGAATGGTTACCTGTAATTAACCTGGCTCCCTGGCTGTGCTGGCAGTTTTGGCGGGCCTGAATCGCTGCCAACAAAAAAGTCGTGTTCGTCTCCAGGACGACGAACAAGATATGTGTCCAGTTTTTGTAACTTGGCTTTTCCTTGCTCTCTTTTTTCCTTTTCTTTTTTCTTTGCTGCTCCACTTTTATGTTTATATGAAGAGCCGCTCATGTTAGCTTAGTCCGTAAAAATTCTCTGCTTAGTTTACAATCTGTTGCCAAGTGACTGATGATGACGTTGGTCGAGTTGGACGAGTTTTACCCACAATGCACTTGGAGAAAATATCGATACACTTGAAAATTTGTGTGTCATAAAGTTAAATGTGAAAGTGAAAATAAAGCCAGCACAACATTTTATTCAATATTTTACACCAACTACATCACTAAAGTCAGTTGGTCTTGTAAAGTTTTTAGCAACCATGACTCAGTCCTGACTGTGGCAACCTTTAAAAGCCCCATGTAAGACATGACTGATAGGTGATGTAAAATATACTGTCCATGTGGCCACACACCATGCTCATTTGGATACAATCAGGAGAGGGCCCACCTTCTCCAGCTCTCCTCGGACGTGATAGAGGCCTGGCTACCTGAACGCTGATTCTCTCTCCCATCCGGGCCCCCTATAGGCCCGGGCCAGGGGCGTGCCGCCCCCCCAGCCCCCCCAGTAGCTCCGCCCCTGTAACCGATCCCGCTCTGCTTCTCAACTTTAGGCTGCAACCTCTCTGCATTGTGTTGTGTAAAAGAACTGAAGGAGTCGACTTTTTCTTTGCCAACTGGGGGGGGGGGGGTATTCTCCCACGTCTCTGAATAAACAAAAAAATAGTACTATGACTTGTTGACATCGAGTTTCCACATGCACCCCTCTCCTCAGCAACACCTGCAGCTGACTGGTTAGCTGTGTACTATTATAATACATCTCACTAACTTTATAAAATACTTAAAAATACATATAAACAGATAATGAACTAAAAAAATGCATGGCATCGTGATCATATAACAATTGCTCAATAAAACAATTCTGTTTAGGGAGAACTAATCTTTAACCCACCAGTGGCAATTTTATAAATACTTTTTTGAACAATGAATAAACAGTGTTGGAAATGTAAGAATCAGGAAGATACTTTTATTCATGCAATATAGGCCTGTCCTTTGGTACAGCCTTTTTGGCAAAAGGTAATCAAAACAATGGAAAAATGGCTTGGCATACCTTTACCTGTATTGGCTCAGTTGTGTCTTTTAGGAGACAGGTCATGTCTGCTAAACACTTCTAAACATACATTTGCTGTGTTAATAACTGGTTTTATTGCAGCAGCTAGGTTATACTTGGTAAATGGAAAAGCCAAGAAAGACCTGAATCTAGGGAGTGGATAAAAACTATGACTGAGATTGCATCTTTTGAATTGTTGATAACTAAATTACAGGACCAACAGGAATCCTATACACTCGTCTGGAATAAGTTTTTGTTTATTTATAAAAGAAGCATAGTGGTTGGGGAGCTTATAACTATTTATACTCTGTTGAAAGTATAGTGGGCATGTGCTGCTTGGTTTAGTCTGTGCTGTTATATGTTTTTTTGGTGGTTTTTTTACGTTTGTTTTGCTTGGTTGAATGGGGCCGGGGTTTGGTTGTTATTTGTTTTGTTTTGTTGTGTTTTGTTTTGTTTTTGTTTGTTTGTTTTTCATATTTAATAAAAATTTTAATGAAAAACAATGAATAAACAGTGAATATGAACATTAATAATCACATATTAAGAGCAAAAAAAAATCAGAAATCAGAAAATCAAATGAACAAAATAAACAAATATACATATTATGAATCAAAAAAGGGTCCTGTTTGAATACAGTGATCCCTCACCTATCCAGAGACCCCCCGATAGGTGAAAATCCACGAAGTAGCGGCGCTATATTTATTTTATTATTTATATATATTTTAAGGCTTTATAAACCTTTCCCACTCTCTCACTACAACTTGAATGATGAAGACAATGAATTAGGTAGCTGTGCAGTACTGATGGCGATGAAGGTGGTGCAGTAACTTCTATTTCCACTATTGGCGTAGGCGTAACTGATCTCTTCATCCGAGTGATGAACATAGTTATGCGTTACTGAAATACCTATATACCGCAAAATCCCGTAATATAGTGAAAACTCCGCGGAAAAGAATTAGTAATATTTTTTTTAATCCGCGATACAGTGAAGCCGCAATAAGTGAACCACAATATAACGAGGGACGACTGTAAACAAAAAAACAGTACAGCGCCTTCTTGACATCGAGTTTCCACATGCAGACCTTTAAGAAAGAGAGGACCAGCAAACTGTGAAACTGCCTGCATGCTTCTGCAGCCTAGCTAAAGATCGGCACATTAGCATGTCATAATAAAGGGCTGTACTCGGAAAAAAAAAAAACACATTAAGAACATCCAACAACATTACAACGTGGTCTGTGAGTATAACAAGCAGGCTTTGAACTGTTATTTAACACTTTTACTGTATTTAACTTGTCTGTAATCAGGAACATGCGTGTAACCCTACCTCTCCTCAGCAGTGCCTCCAGCTGAGTGAGGACAGGGAAACCACAGGACGTGACACGTACAGGAAGTCAAAGGTCACACACACACAAAAAATAAAGGCTCCCAAAATAAAAACACAGAAAACAAATGCATATGTACAAAGAGGGGGCAGGAGGCAGGCCTTCATAAAATCAAACTTCTAAGAACTATAGTTTCAGTCATCTTTCAGACCAATAATCCAATTACAATCTTTCTGTGTGTCCCACGAGAAAGCTAAATGATGATTTAACTATTTTCATCGACATATTAGTCACATACCACACTAGCTTAATGCTATGTCCACCAAGACATTGCCATCCACAAACTCAGCAATTCTGATACCAAAAGGAGCAATTTAAGACAATGGGAGATGGTTCTAGTCTGTGGGAGCTTGAGATAATGCATCAGCAATAACTAAATTATCCAAGCCATTGATACAGGGGTTGGACAATGAAACTGAAACACCTGGTTTTAGACCACAATAATTTATTAGTATGGTGTAGGGCCTCCTTTTGTGGCCAATACAGCGTCAATTCGTCTTGGGAATGACATATACAAGTCCTGCACAGTGGTCAGAGGGATTTTAGGATAGTGGCCAGGTCACGACGTGATGCTGGTGGAGGAAAACGTTTCCTGACTCGCTCCTCCAAAACACCCCAAAGTGGCTCAATAATATTTAGATCTGGTGACTGTGCAGGCCATGGGAGATGTTCAACGTGTCCATCTAGCACAAGTATTGGGCCGAGGGAATGCCAAACCATCACTGATCCACCCCCATGCTTCACTCTGGGCATGCAACAGTCTGGGTGGTACGCTTCTTTAGGGCTTCTCCACACCGTAACTCTCCCGGATGTGGGGAAAACAGTAAAGGTGGACTCATCAGAGAACAATACATGTTTCACATTGTCCACAGCCCAAGATTTGTGCTCCTTGCACCATTGAAACCAACGTTTGGCATTGGCACGAGTGACCAAAGGTTTGGCTATAGCAGCCCGGCCGTGTATATTGACCCTGTGGAGCTCCCGACGGACAGTTTTGGTGGAAACAGGAGAGTTGAGGTGCACATTTAATTCTGCTGTGATTTGGGCAGCCGTGGTTTTATGTTTTTTGGATACAATCCGGGTTAGCACCCAAACATCCCTTTCAGACAGCTTCCTCTTGCATCCACAGTTAATCCTGTTGGATGTGGTTCTTGGTGGTATGCTGACATTACCCTGGATACTGTGGCTCTTGATACATCACAAAGACTTGCTGTCTTGGTCACAGATGCGCCAGCAAGATGTGCACCAACAATTTGTCCTCTTTTGAACTCTGGTATGTCACACATAATGTTGTGTGCATTGCAATATTTTGAGGAAAACTGTGCTCTTACCCTGCTAATTGGACCTTCACACTCTGCTCTTACTGGTGCAATGTGCAATTAATGAAGATTGGCCACCAGGCTGGTCCAATTTAGCCATGAAACCTCCCACACTAAAATGACAGGTGTTTCCTGTATGTTGAATATGCAATTTGTATGGCTGAAGAAATAAAGCCCATCACATCAACCTTTGTTTTGGTTTATGAGGGGGGGCTATGGTGTGATATCTACTTGAAGTCTGAAAGGCCGATCAAGACATGATGACTAAAGCTGATCAGTAACATTTTCACTCCCTCAAATGTCTCTTGGTATTTATCAGCCCATACACAGCCCTGGCCTTTAACAGGTCTGTCAGTGAGGAAATTATTGATCTAATGTTTTTGAAGAACCTGCAAATAATAACCCACCATCCACATGAAGCACAATAGGCCTTTCATGTTCACCAGGTGCAGGAACTGTTGCACAGCAGAACCCTTGGCTTGTACAGGGCAGACTGGCCCTTGTGAGTCACAGTAGCCTCACGTTTTGCTAGGTTTATGGTTAATTGTGCCATACCAATCTTTCAAACGGGGCCCATACATACTGGACATGCTCTTCCCATGTGTCAGAGTAGACTACCACATCATCCAAATATACTGCACACCCTGTGAGGTTTGAGACCATCTGGTTCATCATGCGCTGGAAAGTGGCAGGTATTTCTCAACACAAAAGGCATCACAGTATAAGAGTACAGACCTGAAGGAGTGATAAATTCAGATATCTCTCTTTAGGTGAGGCGCACTTGCCACTACCCTACTCAAATTTATTTACATATTTAGACACTGGCTGCTTTAAAGTAACCTGGTACGCAACCAAATCAGAGACTGATTAATAATAAAGAAAAGCCAGGGGGAACTGACAGGTGGAACCTCTTTAAGAAATTTGGGAGGAAGAATGTCACTTTGTCAGGAAAAGGTACATTTGTGCAAAACTATATGATTGAGGTCTGTCATGGAAATTTGGCTAAAAGAGTTGAAAAGATCCAGATTTGAACTGTGATCTGATACCGTTTTTTACATTCAGCAGGCAGCATGGCAATAAAACCAGACTGAGTGCTACTGAAGAGCTGAGGTGTGATCTTATTTTAAAGACCTCAGAGTACCATATCACCCCCAATAGAGCCCTTTGCTCTCAGATTGCTGGCTTACTTGTGGTTCAGTTCAGTTTATATAGTGGCAAATCACAACAGTCACCTCAAGGTGCAGGTTCCTGGGATACTTACGTACTTTTTCTACATCTAAATTCTTTCTAGTGAACATTCACACACCAACGAATGCATTGGAGAGAAACCTGGGGTTCAGTATCTTTCTCAAGGATACTTTGGCATGCACACTAGAGTAGCCAGGGTTAAAACCATCAACCTTCTTATTAGTAGGTGACTTGGTCTACCACCTGAGCTGCAGCCACCCCAAGCTTATGGCACCTGGTATTCGAAGTACTAACCAGGCCTGACCCTGCTTAGCTTTCAAGATCAGATAAAATTGGGCATGCTCAAGGTGGTATGGCTGCAAGCCAATCACATTCAAGGTCAACATATCCAATCTGATCTTGCATTGAAAGACAAGATCAGATCAGATGTGATTACAGTTCCCAAATCACCCGGGTTAATGAGTCAAATCTTCCAAACAATTTATGAATCACAAATCTACTGGGCTCCAGATCATATGAGTCCTCTGCCTAGCTGCTGTTGCTAAAGGTAAGTGAACGAGCGTGGACAGCAGAGTAACAGACCCACTGGAAACGCCGTTGACTCAGGTGAACTGCGTTAATGACGGACTCACTGGAAACACTGCAGACTGATGTGATTTGGCTAAATCAGGTCACTGTCTTTTCTCCAGTCAGTGATTTAAGTAAATATTAAGTAAATAAATAAGTGAAGCATAAATTAATTGCTGTAAACGTTTATGAAAATTTCATGCAGCGGGTAATGGTCACATGACCAGAGTCTAGCTGAGAGCACTACCATGGCATTGGGGGTCAGAACTAGCATGGATGTCGAGGAAAGACATACAGGCACAAAATGCCCTTATTATGTGGTCCAAAAGGCACACGCGATTTTGGTGTATATTGTATGTAATGTCCACATGCCTCTGGACACCATGGACAATGTGAGGACATTTTCAGTAACTTCTTCTTTTTGGCGTGCTTCTGTTGCGGTAGCTCGCGACTGTTTATGGATCACATTACTGACTGACTCAGATTAACAGACCATAAAGTGAACAGAGTTTACATGAAACACTGTCTGGGGCTGTGTGGTGCATCAGCTGACAATGAATGGAAGGCAAGCTTGTTTTACGTGTTCATTCTAGCCAACTGTGCTTCAGCTTATCATTTAATTGTAAAGTCTCATTGCCAGCAAATTTTTACAATTGGCTTCAAATTCTCTCACTTTTAGCTGGTGAGCTTCCAGCAGCAGGGTGTTGAGCTGGGGTTCATCTGATGAAAAATTGCTACTGCTTGCCACCCTGGGAAGCATCAGCAATAATAAGCTTTTCCATTTAAAGTAAAGCATCCTATTAATCTCACTGCAAGGCCACTGACTGCTCCAATGAATGCAATATATTGCATGTGCAAATGAGTCCCAATAGATACAGTAGGAGCAACTGTCTGATTTTACAGCATGCTGTTTGAATGACTCGTGCTGATGAATATTAAAACTGTAGTTTGACTCTAAATGTTAAATTGATAAAACTGTATGAAAAGTGCTTCTGTTTCTGTGCACACCAGCTGTTCAGGTTTGGATGTCCTGGAAACAAATTACTCCAAAAAATAAATTATCATGATGTTGAAACCAATCAGCCCAGCCTTCTTAAAATCTTCTTAAAATGCAAATAGTATTCTCAGTGCAGGAAACCCAGAGTTTACTTTTCCGTGCATGGCAAGCCAACTTGTAATATTAATGCAGTATTCATAGTCAATGGCACAACTTCCAACGGGACAGCCGGGGCAGTGCCCCAGGCCCTGGAGGGGCCCATATGCTATGGCTATGAAAGGGACCCGTCTACATTTCATGGCATGCTTATGTTTGGCATGTTAGATTCATGTTGGACAGGTTAGAACAGGGATGGGCAACTCGAGAGCCCCTGTCCTGCAGGTATTAGATGTGTCCCTGATCCAACACACCTGAATCAAATGGCTGAATCACCTCCTCAGTATGCAGTCAAGTTCTCCAGAGTCCTGCTAATGACTTCTATATGTGACTCAGGTGTGTTGGCTCAGGAACACATCTAAAACATGCAGGACACCCGCCCTCGAGGCCTGGAGTTGCCCACCCCTGGGTTAGAAGAACTCCAGTATATACGTGTCACCCTGAACATTAAATGAAAGCTAACCCTACACCAGATTCAATTAAAAAAAAATCACAAAAACAACAGCAACATGACAAAAAAAGTCCAACCCAATCCACATCAGGTTTTTTCCCTGTATACAAAACAAATACCAATACGTGTGTTCTTTTTTTAAGCAGTCCTCTTTCTTCAGGCCAAACAATAAATATAAATGTCCCCCAACACAATCTATCAAGTTCTTTCTCTTATCTTAGGGGAAAAATAAAAAAAAACTTTCTTTGCTTTTCACTCACTAGACCACCAGTTCCCATCCAGTGAAGCCAGGAAGTCCTGTCCAGGATTGTGTTTCTATAGCAGGTGCTGCCAGGTCTGCAAACAAGGAAAGAATCTGGTGAACGTCCAGAGATCTCAGCAAGTTGCAGGAACTCGCTCTGAAGCAGGTGTGTTCAGTTTTGTGGTACAGCTCTCACACTCTCTCATACTGGTCACTGAAAGTTCCAACATGGCAAAGAACTCTGTGAGGACCTTAAAGATGAATTGTTGCTCTACATGAAGACTGTTATATGAGCTGCACACAGACTACTGTTCATTGTGTCAAAGTGTCATTTTGTCAGTGTTGTCTCATCAAAAGATATACTTAAATATATGCAGACATGTGAGGGTGTACTCACTTTTGTGATACACTGTACGATGCACACTACCAGTGCTTGGACACAATGTTTGTGTCCAAACTTTTGACTGGTACTGTATATGTCATCTGACCTCATACCACTGTTCTCACTCTTTAGCTGACATCTCTGCTGTTTTATGGGGGGGTGTTTCATGTTGCTGCTAATCAGGAACAAATTGGTGAGCGTTGGGTGTGTATGTGTGTATTTTGGACATGCTTAACTGTGGGGCAATCAGGCTGTTTCATGGTATTTCATCAATAATATAGTAAATGATGTAAACTTACAGACTTACAAAAATGTACAAAATTCTTTGCACCTTTGTATGAGGAGTGTTGATAAAGTGTGAAGGCCATGCAAAGGATGTGACTCCACCAGGAGAAAGAAAACAGGGGAAACCCAGAGAGAGCACTATGCTAACAGAACAGCAGCAGGATAGTTTGTCCATCTGTCACCCAGGATGACATCAGACACAGTGTAGGTGTAGGTTAGTGCTCAGTTACTGTTACACACTCAGAATAGAGGGAAATAAAACAGGTTCAAAAGTACATATTGATGCATATCTGTAGTGACTGTGACTGTGGGCTGCACAATCACTGTTAACCTGTGCTCATTACTGTACCTGAACATGTCCGGTGTTAAGACAGATTCAGTATGTTATGATCATACTGGTTTGCTTGTTTCTTGGTTTCCTCCACTGAAGTAGGTTGCGTGGCACTGGGAATTTCCACCTCCCAAGGCGGAGTCTGGGTCTCCGCCCTGTTCTCCATCAGATCTTTACCAGCTGTACTTAAGGAGCAGTGCACAGATTCAGTCTTCTCTGCCAGACAGTCAGCTCACTTTGTGTGGTAAATCGCCTCATGAACATCTCCTTTGCATTTCTCTAGCTTTCTGGTTTTAAAAGTCATTTCCCTGTTCACAGCCACTCAGCCTCAGGATGCCATAATGGATCACTTCCTTCCACAGTTTTGACGGATAATGCTTCAGCTGGGCAGAACCCTTGGTACCACTATTCACTAGATGTCACCTGCCTGTCCTCCTGGATACCTGTCACTGCTGCCCGCAAGTCGGAATGCTCTCTCCCACATCAGAATCGTCACTCATTCAAGTAAAGTGGAAATAGTGTCTCCTCCTGGCCATACAAATGCACTGACCTCCTTTACCTCTTTTTCAGTGAGTTCCCTTTCTGCTCATGACTCAGTTTCAGCCTCAGTCTCCACTCCTGTGAAATCATTAAGTTGTTTTGCTCACTGCCTGAACCTGGTCTACATTTGAGTCCTCTGCTCTGCCTGACAGCTCCGGCCACAACAGAACTATCTGGACAAAAGGCTTGGACACAGTAGACGTGGTACGCATGGTCCCGGTGACGCAGGAGTCCACTTTAAATGAACATGAGCAGGATGTCTGATTTCTGTAAAAAGAATTACAACACAAGTTAGCAGCATAATGAAGTACTTTGAATGCTCAAATTGTTGCCAGCAGTGCACCTACAAGGTTGCTAAATCTAAAGCAGGGTAATAGCAGCTTCCTGGAATACATCAACAACTCATTATGTTTTATTAAGGCCAAAAAGTGCCATAATTGTAGTTTTATGGACGTACTCACAACTGTGAATACAGGCTGAAAAGAAGACTTGAATGGCTTCAAGCATTTGAACAATCTGACATCGGCTGAAACCCTTTTGTGTTTGGGTGATAATACCTGCTGGCTTTCTTCAATTCATAGCACTGTACTGGTGGTGGAGTAACATATTCTTTAATCACCCCATCTTTTCTGATGCTGCCTTGCTGTACTCCTGAGCCCATTCTTTCAATTGTTGAATATGCTGCAGCAGCAGATCAGATTTCTACCTCCTTGAGGGAAATATATATATATAAGGCTGTGGGAGTAAATCAGGTTTTTTTGGCCTGAAGTGACACTTCTGAGGATCTGTATCCTTCCCCTGATCTCATTAATGTTAAAACATGCAAAAACTCCATCTTCAGACAGTCAGGGAACAGCACTGTGAAATCAGCTCTTGGATAATACCCCCACAGATAAAGTATGTCTCAAGATTCTTGTTTGCTCAGATCTGTTTGGGAAGTTAGACTCTTTCACTTTCTTACAGGACGTCAACAAAGACGTGTTCTATTTCACAAAGTCACAGGTAGACTCAAGGGAGATTTATACTATCAGTGTCTGCTACGATACATGCACAGCTTTTTACAGCATCCCTGTTGGCCCTCACATTTCCAACATTATTATTCATTGGAGTTGATAATGAGCTTTCATGAAATTTGTTACAGCAGCTGTTCTTGAACAAAGGTGAATGAGAGATTTGAGTCTGGCTTTTAACTGCTTTTGATTTCCTTTCATGCTCTTTCAAAGCAGGTGTTGGCTTGACATGTGAGGAGGCTGGCACAGAAAAATGGAGAAAAAAATGGAGTGCCATCAAACCATTCTGGAGAGTAAGCTGTGAGAATAGTTGGCAGCAGCAACTTCATTGCTGCTAAAGTACAAAACAAAAAGTGAGTGAAACATGAAACTGATCAACACATGGAAGAAAAGCAAAAGAAAATGTAAAACAAAAAGGTCCCAACTAGACACGAACCACTATTATTCTGCCAGTCTGAACAATAATGGTTAGCAATGGCCAGTCAGTCAGTCACTCAATCAATCAATCAATTAATCAAAAAAAAATGTATTGTAGCACTAAAACCTACGGTCACTCCTGAAACACACACAACAGCAACACTGGGTTGTATGTTGCAATACTCATTTTATTGTGTTCTTTTTTTTGCAACTTTTACATGCGTGGCAGTCATCCACCTCAGCTCAGCTCAGTCCTCCCTCCTCCTGCATAAAAATAACAAAAACACACACAATCAATCTCATCAGTCCCCCCAACAAACCCACTGCCCCACCTCTCCTCTGCAGCCGTGCCCTGAACCACATATAACACTTTTCATACAACTCATTATTGTAGGGTCTTTACATTACAATATACAGCACTTTGAGGCGACTGTTTGTTGTGATTTGGCGCTATATTAATAAAATTGAATTGAATTGAACTCAACGTGCTTCACACATTAAAAATAGAAAATAAACAAAGATGCACATGCATCCTCTTCACTACACCCTCCCATCATCCCTCCATCCCTACAACTCAACCCAGACATTAGACACCCACATGGGACCACTCATATAGTCTGCACTTTATATTGTAGGTAAAGACCCTACAATAATACAGAGAAAACCCAACAGTCAAAACGACCCCCAATGAGCAGCACTTGGTGACAGTGGGAAGAAAAACTCCCTTTGTCTGTGTAGATTCTCAGTTATCCAGGTCATAGTAGTCTCTGGAGCTTGAAAAAGGCGACTGGACTTCTTTTTGTTTCTTGAAGACGTTTCACCTCTCATCCGAAAGGCTTCTTCAGTTCTCAACCAAATGGTGGAGAGACCCAGGTATTTAAACCCCTGTGGGCGTAGTCCCCTGGAGGTGGTTATGACCCTCTATTGATCATGTGCTTGAACACATGTGCCCAGGTGTGAAGGGGGCGTGGGTCATATTTAATCAGTGGTTTCAGTTGAAACCAACTTAGGACTCCGCTCCATTGTTTCCTGTGGCCTATTGAGGTCACTGGAACAAAGGTGTGAATGGGGGTTGAGACGTCTGGGAAGGGAGCTCAGGACAGCACTGTAAGCGGGGGAAAGTTGGTGACGTAATCCACCTCCTCTGTTCAATGATGGTTGTTCACAGTGGACATAGATGGCTTCTTTCACTCCTCTTTCAAACCATCTGTTTTCCCTGTCCAAAATGTGGACATTGGCATCCTCAAAAGAGTGCCCTTTTTCCTTCAGATGCAGATGTACTGCTGAATCTTGTCCTGTCGAAGTGGCTCTTCTATGTTGTGCCATTCGTTTGTGAAGAGGCTGTTTGGTTTCACCAATGTAGAGGTCCGAGCACTCTTCACTGCACTGAACAGCATACACTACATCGCTGATCTTGTGTTTGGCGGGTTTGTCCTTGGGATGAACCAGTTTTTGTCTTAGGGTGTGACTTGGTTTGAAGTATACTGAGATGTCATGCTTGGAGAAAATTCTTCTGAGTTTCTCTGACAAGCCTGACACATATGGGATGACAATGTTGTTCCTCTTGTCCTTCCCATTCTCTGTAGTTTGTGTTTGGCCTTCATTCCTGTGCATCTTAGCTGATTTGATGAAGGCCCAGTTGGGGTAACCGCATGTTTTGAGGGCTTTCTTAATGTGTGTGTGTTCCTTATGCTTCCCTTCTGCCTTAGAGGGAACACTTTCCGCACGGTGTTGTAGGGTCCTGATCACCCCAAGTTTGTGTTCCAGAGGGTGGTGGGAGTCAAAGAGGAGATACTGGTCTGTGTGTGTGGGCTTCCGGTAAACTTCAATGTTGAGGCTTCCATCTTCCTCGATAAGCACCGCACAGTCCAGGAATGGTAACTTGTTATCTCTGGTGTCCTCCCTGGTAAAACGTATGTATTTATCCACTGAGTTAATGTGACGAGTGAAGGCTTCTACTTCTTGGGTTTTGATTTTGACCCAGGTGTCATCTACATATCTGTACCAGTGGCTAGGTGCCTTCCCTTTGAAAGAACCAAGAGCTTTACTTTCCACTTCCTCCATGTAAAGGTTGGCTACAATGGGAGACACTGGGGAGCCCATGGCACATCCATGCTTCTGTCTGTAGAATCCATCATTGTATTTAAAATATGTTGTGGTAAGGCAGAGATCTAAAAGTGCACAAATCTGATCTGGGGTGAAGCTGGTTCTGTTCAGTAAGGAATCGTCTTCCTGTAGTCGTCTTCTGACGGTCTCCACTGCCTCAGTTGTAGGTATGCAAGTGAAAAGTGAAACCACATCAAAGGACACCATGGTTTCATCTGGATCCAGTACAAGATTCTGGACCTTGTTAGTAAAATCTGTAGAGTTTTCAATGTGGTGGGGTGTGATGCCAACAAGCGGTGATAAGATGGTGGCGAGGTGTTTGGAAATGTTGTAGGTGACCGAGTTTATACTGCTGATAATGGGTCGAAGTGGGACTCCTTCTTTGTGGATCTTTGGGAGTCCATAAATGCATGGAGTGGCTTCTCCAGGGTACAGGCGGTAGTAAGTGGGGCGGTCAATGGCTTTTTCCTTTTCAAGTTGTTGCAGGCAGCAAACAACTTTTTTCTTGTAGTTGCTTGTGGGATCACGTCTCAAGACCTCATAAGTATTGTTGTCACTGAGGAGTGTAGTAATTTTGTTGTGGTAATCCGATGAATTCAGCACAACCGTGCACCTCCCCTTGTCGGCTGGCAGTATGGTGATGTTTTGATCCTTGCTTAGGGCTGTGATGGCCTTCTTCTCCTGAATGGTGAGGTTGGATGGAGGAAGTCTTGCACTGGAGAGAGTGGCTGAAACTTTCATCCTGATCTGTTCTGCTACAGGATGAGAAAGTTTTATTTCTTATAGCGGTTTCTGTTGCTGTGATGAGGTCTACTATAGGAAGCTGTTGTGGGGCTATGGCAAAGTTGAGTCCTTTGGCTAGCACATTTTCTTCTGGTTTGGTGAGGACCCTGTCTGATAGGTTCTTCACCCACTTTCCTTGGTTTCCATTGTTTATCGTGTCGTCCTGTTTGTTAACAGATGAATGGTATGCCTTGGTTTGCAGAGTTTGAAATTTACGTAGTTGTCTTTCCTTGCCTTTGATGTGTTGTGCGAGCTGGGCTTTGTCCACAAATGTAGAAACTTCTTCTGCGATGGTGTGAGGTAAGAGTGATGAGAGTTTCTGCTGAGTCTGGTGGATTTTGTTCTGGAGTGCATCTATGGTGAAATGGACCTGTCTTATCCTTTCACTTAAAAGGTGGTTCTGTGCTCTCCATAGAATTTGGTCAGCTCTATGTCCTTTTACTGTGGACCCAAGGTGCAAACTCTTGGGAACCAGTCTGGACTGTCTGCATCTCAAGTTGAAACGAAGGTGGTTCCTGTAGTCCGCTAGCTTTCTTGAGTCCCTTTCATACTCCCGCACCAATTGAAGGGTGTTCCTCCCAAAGTGCAAGGCAATATGTCTGTGTAGATTCTCAGTTATCCAGGTCATAGTAGTCTCTGGAGCTTGAAAAAGGCGACTGGACTTCTTTTTGTTTCTTGAAGACGTTTCACCTCTCATCCGAAAGGCTTCTTCAGTTCTCAACCAAATGGTGGAGAGACCCAGGTATTTAAACCCCTGTGGGCGTAGTCCCCTGGAGGTGGTTATGACCCTCTATTGATCATGTGCTTGAACACATGTGCCCAGGTGTGAAGGGGGCGTGGGTCATATTTAATCAGTGGTTTCAGTTGAAACCAACTTAGGACTCCGCTCCATTGTTTCCTGTGGCCTATTGAGGTCACTGGAACAAAGGTGTGAATGGGGGTTGAGACGTCTGGGAAGGGAGCTCAGGACAGCACTGTAAGCGGGGGGAAAGTTGGTGACGTAATCCACCTCCTCTGTTCAATGATGGTTGTTCACATCCATGTTCCATGCATTTATGGACTCCCAAAGATCCACAAAGAAGGAGTCCCACTTCGACCCATTATCAGCAGTATAAACTCGGTCACCTACAACATTTCCAAACACCTCGCCACCATCTTATCACCGCTTGTTGGCATCACACCCCACCACATTGAAAACTCTACAGATTTTACTAACAAGGTCCAGAATCTTGTACTGGATCCAGATGAAACCATGGTGTCCTTTGATGTGGTTTCACTTTTCACTTGCATACCTACAACTGAGGCAGTGGAGACCGTCAGAAGACGACTACAGGAAGACGATTCCTTACTGAACAGAACCAGCTTCACCCCAGATCAGATTTGTGCACTTTTAGATCTCTGCCTTACCACAACATATTTTAAATACAATGATGGATTCTACAGACAGAAGCATGGATGTGCCATGGGCTCCCCAGTGTCTCCCATTGTAGCCAACCTTTACATGGAGGAAGTGGAAAGTAAAGCTCTTGGTTCTTTCAAAGGGAAGGCACCTAGCCACTGGTACAGATATGTAGATGACACCTGGGTCAAAATCAAAACCCAAGAAGTAGAAGCCTTCACTCGTCACATTAACTCAGTGGATAAATACATACGTTTTACCAGGGAGGACACCAGAGATAACAAGTTACCATTCCTGGACTGTGCGGTGCTTATCGAGGAAGATGGAAGCCTCAACATTGAAGTTTACCGGAAGCCCACACACACAGACCAGTATCTCCTCTTTGACTCCCACCACCCTCTGGAACACAAACTTGGGGTGATCAGGACCCTACAACACCGTGCGGAAAGTGTTCCCTCTAAGGCAGAAGGGAAGCATAAGGAACACACACACATTAAGAAAGCCCTCAAAACATGCGGTTACCCCAACTGGGCCTTCATCAAATCAGCTAAGATGCACAGGAATGAAGGCCAAACACAAACTACAGAGAATGGGAAGGACAAGAGGAACAACATTGTCATCCCATATGTGTCAGGCTTGTCAGAGAAACTCAGAAGAATTTTCTCCAAGCATGACATCTCAGTATACTTCAAACCAAGTCACACCCTAAGACAAAAACTGGTTCATCCCAAGGACAAACCCGCCAAACACAAGATCAGCGATGTAGTGTATGCTGTTCAGTGCAGTGAAGAGTGCTCGGACCTCTACATTGGTGAAACCAAACAGCCTCTTCACAAACGAATGGCACAACATAGAAGAGCCACTTCGACAGGACAAGATTCAGCAGTACATCTGCATCTGAAGGAAAAAGGGCACTCTTTTGAGGATGCCAATGTCCACATTTTGGACAGGGAAAACAGATGGTTTGAAAGAGGAGTGAAAGAAGCCATCTATGTCCACTGTGAACAACCATCATTGAACAGAGGAGGTGGATTACGTCACCAACTTTCCCCCGCTTACAGTGCTGTCCTGAGCTCCCTTCCCAGACGTCTCAACCCCCATTCACACCTTTGTTCCAGTGACCTCAATAGGCCACAGGAAACAATGGAGCGGAGTCCTAAGTTGGTTTCAACTGAAACCACTGATTAAATATGACCCACGCCCCCTTCACACCTGGGCACATGTGTTCAAGCACATGATCAATAGAGGGTCATAACCACCTCCAGGAGACTACGCCCACAGGGGTTTAAATACCTGGGTCTCTCCACCATTTGGTTGAGAACTGAAGAAGCCTTTCGGATGAGAGGTGAAACGTCTTCAAGAAACAAAAAGAAGTCCAGTCGCCTTTTTCAAGCTCCAGAGAAAAACTCCCTTTAACAGGAAGAAACCTCCATCAGAACCAGGCTCAGGGAGGGGCAGTCATCTGCTGTGACTGGTTGGGCTGAGGGGAGAGAGACAGAACAAAATACACACTGTGGAAGAGAGACAGAGATTAATAATAACTAATGATTAAATACAGAGTGGAGTATAAACAGAGTGAAAGAGTTGAATGAAAAGAAACACTCAGTGCATTATGGGAATCCCCCAGCAGCCTAGGCCTATAGCAGCATAACTAAGGGAGGGTTCAGGGTCGCCTGATCCAGTCCTAACTATAAGCTTGATCATAAAGGAAAGTTTTAAGCCTAATCTTAAAAATAGAGAGGGTGTCTGTCTCCTGAATCCAAGCTGGGAGCTGGTTCCACAGAAGAGGCGCCTTAAGGCTAACATTCCTGCAGTTTAATTAATTGATATGCGTCATCTGGCTTTATTGATAGGTAAAGCTGAGTATCATCTGCATAACACTGAAAATGTATGCAATGCTTTCTAATAATACTGCCTAAGGGAAGCATGTATAATGTAAACAAAATTAGTCATGAACCCTGTGGAACTCCGTAAATCCGTCTGAAGAAGACTCTCCATTTACATGAACAAATTGGAGTTTATTAGATAAATATAATTCAAACCACTGCAGTGCAGTACCTTTAATACCTATAGTATGCTCTAATCTCAGTAATAAAATGTTATGGTCAACAGTATCAAAGCTGCACTGAGGTCCAACAGGACAGGAACAGAGATGGCCAGATTTCTAGAAATGAGAGCTGGGATGGATGCCATCTCTACTAACAAGACCAGGTTTTCCCCAGAAACTTTCCCAACAGTGATTCCCAAAGTGTGGGTTGGGGCCCCATGGTGGGCAAATACTACAGGTGGGCCACAGTTATAAGATAAATTCAGATTGAAATTACTCACACGTACAGTTACATACTTATATACATTTATTTATTCATATGAAAAGTAAATTAAAACCAGCTAAGTTACCTTGGTAGTACAGGGTACAGGCTGGGTACAGGATTTTCCAGGGTGCCGAGCCGAGTCTCCAGGTCACTGTGCCTGGCCTCCAGAGCTACAAACAGGCTACATCTGTTATAAGTACCATTACTGCCAAAGGAGGCCAAGGAGTAACTAAACATCCGACACAAAGAGCAGGAAAGTGCAGGAGGCACAGGAAAGGAAGCCATGCTGAGAGTGGAGGAGTCGGCTAAGACGTAAGCTAATAGCTTGCACTAAGCAAGTGAATCCCTAAAAAGACAAAGTGAATGTGACTTTAATTTATAGGCGATTCAGCAGAGAGTGTGCTTTGGATAAAACACGTGACAATTACAGTATGAAATAAGTGGTTATCTAGATTAATCAAGCTACACAGATTAAGCTACACAATAACACCACTGTGCTCCATAACAGGAACAGGAAGTGATACAATACGGCAGTGAGATAGTTGATACCCCACCAGTAGTTGATACCTACCACATAACAGCAGGGTGAAAGTTGCTAGCAGGCAGGGCATACATGGAATGCCGTAACCAAGTATAGTATACAGTAACATCTGTGCTGAGTATGACCTGAGTAAGTCCCGAGGTCAAAATAGGATACACTCCCATGAGTGGTTGAAATGACTTAGCTAAGATTCTGTGGGACTTCTAGATGCAGACAGACAAACTGGTAATGTCTAACCGACTGGACAAAGCAGGACAAGCAGAGGAAGAAAGCCGTAGTGATAGACGTAGCAATAACAAGTACCAATAACATCAAGAAGAAGGAACATGAGAAACTCGAGATATACCAAGGGCTGAGAGAAGCACTAGAGAGGACGTGGAAGGTGAAGGCAACATTGGTCCCTGTTGTAATCGGAAAATTCGGGGTAGTAACCCCCTGGCTCCAGCAGATTACAGGACCGACATCCGAGATCTCTGTCCAGAAGAGTGCAGTTTTAATTTACTGGTGTGCTTCTTTGGATGTATAGCACTTTGGTCAGTGGTTACTGTTTTTAAAGTGCTTTATAAATAAACTTGGCTTGGCTTGGCAGTCCTGGGAACAGCTAAGCTACTACACAGGACTCTTAAGCTCACAGGCCTCTGGTAGATGACCCGAGCTTGAGGGACAAAAGACCACCCACAGAAAAGATATATTATCCCCACACTCCGAGATTGGGTTCCAAGACCTAACAACCATTGGTATGTTGAATACCAGAGCAGCTGACCTGAAAGATAAGATCACGGCGAAGTTGGAAACCTGGACCCCTCAAAGCTGATTACCAAGACTACGTGAAGTGCCCTGTGAAAGTCTACTACAAGACACAAATGCAGCACTACGGACAATCCCTACTTTGATCATCCCTGAAACCAATCAGATGTACTCCTTGAGATGCTTGGTATAAGATGAACAGCTACAAGGAGCAGTACCATTGAAAAGAAGAATAGAGGCTAACATCTGAGCTGAAGTTAGCCAGCTATCAGAACTGCAGAAAGGTGTGATGAAGAGAGGGGTGTCTAAGAAGTGCAACAAACTGTCCATACCTGAGGCCTTAGAACCTGCCAAGCAAATACTCACAGTCCTGGCTAACTGCTTGAAAAGGAATACCAGAGAGACAGAAGCCAGGAGAATAAACGATGTTCTTCACTGAACCATCCAAGTTGTACTCTCAGTGGCAGGGGAACAATATGAGCAATCCTCAGTGGGTAGTGGAAGAGCAGACCACAGCAACCTCCCTGAACAGGCTCCAGTAACCAACCATCACAGTGGCAGATATCCAGAAAAGTGTCTCTCATATGAAGAATTGGACAGCACCAGGCCCTGATTTGATTCACACCTATTGGCTAAAGAAGCTAACTGCGCTCCATGGGTGCCTCCATTGGTGCCTCCATGGGTGCCTCCATGGGTGCCTGGCAGGACAAATGAACCAGCTGCTAGAGGCTAAGACACACCCAGAATGGCTGAGTGAATTCCAGACGGTCCTGATCCCCAAGGATCCCCAGAATGGACCGGTCCCATCCAACAAGAACCTGCTTCAGCACAACATAGAAACTCTTGTCAGGCATCATAGCAGCTGAGATGAGCAGGCACATGGCTCAATACATGAGCGAGGCCCAGAAAGGAATTGGCAAAGATACCAGGGGAGCAAAGCACCACCTCCTGGTAGATAGAGCAGTCACTGGAGATTTCAATTTTATTTATATAGCGCCAAATTACAAGTCACCTCAAGGCACAAGACTAGGTAAGACTAGACTGACCAAACTCTGGCTGCCTGGATTGAAGAAAGTTTATTGCTCAATGCCACACACATGGTTTTGACATGGCATCTATTCAGAGTGCACAGCATGAGACAATTAACTGAACTAGGCCCTTATGAAAAAAATATAATTTATAGAAAGTATCACCAAACTGTAAAAGTACATCATTTGTGTTCTATAGAGCAAATATTCTGAAGACTGGCAGCTGGTGAATGGCTACATGCAGGCTTTCTGGTTTGGCTTATTTGTTCCTTTTTATTTTCACTGTGGGTTAAGGAGGTAAAAAAACACACCCACACTGTGACATTGTGAGCACTCAGCCTCTTTTAATCTCCCACCTACACACTGCCATGCACATGGAGCAAGGGTGATGAAAGGTTAAGTAGAATGAAAAGCATAAGCATGGAGAATTATGAGCAGAGGGACATGCCTGCCTAAGAGCTGAACCTCAGCTGCCCACTGCTCCAATGTATTTATTAATATCAAGTCCTGCTGAAGGTCTCCACTCATTGGTTCAGCTTTATTCCATATAAATCAATAGCACTTGATCAAGTTGCGGAACACACATCAAACTGTAAATCAGATGTTTTC
This sequence comes from Archocentrus centrarchus, assembly GCF_007364275.1. Taxonomy (NCBI): domain Eukaryota; kingdom Metazoa; phylum Chordata; class Actinopteri; order Cichliformes; family Cichlidae; genus Archocentrus; species Archocentrus centrarchus. The sequence continues at coordinate 1,184,394 of NW_022060270.1, forward strand.
TGCGTGCCTTACACACACAGCATAGAAATCTCTCCATAGAATATTATTTGAATCAATTATATTATATTGTATGGTCTTTACCTTGTAATATAACGTGCCTTGAGGTGACTGCTTGCTGTGACTTGGTCCTATATAAATAAAATAGAATTGAATTGCTGATTACCTGCTGTACCTCCTGAGGCACAGCCACCCCACATGGGCATGACTAGATACTCAAAGTACCAAAGAGGTGTGTTAAGGGCCACTTTCCACTCATCCCACTCTCTGAACTGGAGCAGGTGGTAAGCATTATAAAGGTTCAATTAAGATTTTTTTCTTTTGGCTCCCTGCAGGGGCTCAAAAGCAGAGGTAATGAATGGCAAATCATACTTAGTTTTTTAAGGTTATTTGATTCAAACATCTATAGTCAATGCATGGGCAAAGATACATCCTTCTTTGCCATAACGAAGAAGTACAAGTGAGGAAGGGTGAAGGATGCGGACTGCTGGAGAGTCAGTGATATATATGTCCACTCCACAGCATCTCTTTCAGGTTTTGAGAGATGATCTTTTTTTGAGAGATGATCTTCTTTTCCAAGATGGCGCCGCGAATGGATGCCCTGGTACTTCGGTGCGCTCTGTTTTGTTTGTTTTTGTGCGTTATTTCTGTGTCTGGACACTCTTCTGGGTATTCTTACACCAGAGAAGAGCTTTTCAACATTAGGTCCACAACACCTCCGGATTTATTTCCTGTTTTTGTCGCATCTGCGGCGGATTTATTACACACTCTGGCCCAGAAAGTGAGACGCCGAAAGAGAGGGAAGCGCGCTGGCGTCCTTGTGAGGCTAAGGAGACGTGGATTACGCACAGCCTTACCTGGGATTTTCCTCTCCAACGTGCGTTCACTTAGGAACAAAATGGACGAACTGACACTGATGAGGAGCATGAATAGAGACTTTTCCATATCCTGTGTGTTATGCTTCACGGAGTCATGGCTGTGTGAGGAGATACCGGACTGCGCGCTCCAGTTGGAGGGATTTCATCTCCTCCGCGCAGACCGGCAAGCTGCGCTTTCCGGCAAGGCTACAGGTGGAGGAGTCTGCTTCTACATCAACAGTGGCTGGTGTACGGATGTGACAGAGATTGCTAAGCACTGCTCTCCCTCACTGGAATATCTTTTCATTCACTGTAAACCGTTCTACTCTCCGCGGGAGTTCGCTTCATTCATACTGGCTGCTGTTTACATCCCGCCGGACGCGGACGTGCACGAGGCCCAGTGCGCGCTCACAGAGCAGATTCTGTGCATGGAGCGGACATACCCGGACTCTCTTATCATCGTACTTGGGGACTTTAATAAAGCCAGCCTGAGACAGGAACTTCCCAAATATAAACAATATATCACATGTCCGACCAGAGAGGAGAAGACACTAGACCACTGCTACAGCACGATAAGCGGGGCTTATCACGCAGTGCCCCGCGCTGCACTCGGCCTCTCTGACCACGACATGATCCACCTGATCCCCGCGTACAGACAGAGGCTGAAGCTCTCAAAACCTGTGGTGAGGACAACAAAGCAGTGGACCCGTGAGGCTGTGGAGGAGCTCCGCACATGCTTCGAAACTACAGACTGGGACTCAATGAGGGCTGCCTGTGACAGTCTGGATGACTACACGGACACTGTAACCTCGTATATCCACTTCTGCGAGGACAGCATTGTGCCATCACGCACCAGGGTGTGTTATAACAGTGACAAACCCTGGTTTACTCCCAAACTGAAGCAGCTGTGGATAGAGAAGAGGGAGGCTTTTATTTTTTTTTTTTTTTTTTTTTTTTAAAGCCTGTCATGTCTGGTAGATCTTGCAAGCAGAACTGTGATCTGAATGCGTTGTTGTGCCAAACATATTTGCTATTTCAAGATGAGCTCTATAGGTTCTCAATAGGCTCTTCTTGTTGATGTTTTAACCCTTTATTTTATTTATCTGAGTTATTTTTCCACATACTATGTAACAGCCAGAGCTGACAGGCTGAAGAAGAGGAAAATAAAGAGAAGAAAAGGGAGAGAGAAAGGGAGCAAAAAAAAAAAAAAAAAAAAAAAAAAAGGGGAAAGAGCACAAGTCTATTAATCAGATAGTTCATCACTTTAACATAAAAAAATACTATCAATACTTGCAAAAATAAATTTGTGTGTGAAAAACAAAACTAACAAAGCATGTTACGCACACCAACAATTTTGTTGAGTTGTGATTGAGTGGGCGTTTGTTTCTGTGTCATGTTTGTGTCTGTGTCATGGAACGTACTTACCAATGAGGGCAAAACGCTGCAGCTCCACCCATCAGAAGCCAGAGGCAGGTACGGAAAGCCCCCGGAACCCCAGGCCACCAGCAGCCCACCAAGAGCCAGGAAGACCCCCGGCCACTCAGTCCAAAGACAACCGCACACCTACCCCAGCAGACGGGAGAGGGTGGTCTCAGACGAAGCCCCCCCAGTCGAGGAGCGAGGGCTCCAGGGAACCCAAGGCGATGAGAAGCCAGCCCCCCCCCAGCGGCCAGCCCCCTGCACTGGCCGGCGGCAGGGCTCCCGGGCCCACGGCACCCAAGGACCGCCCGACCCTCCACAGAGCCCCCCCCCACGCCGAAGAAGCCAACGCAGCCCCGCACCGCACCCCCAAGGGGGGCAGGCCAGTACCCACGCCAGAACACCCAGCCCCACCCAGGAACCCCGAGGCACCCCCATCCCAGGGGGGTAGGGGGGAGGAGGCAACCAGCAAGGAGTGGCCAGGAGGCAAGGCACAAGGCCCAGACCCAGGTCCAGCCATACATACAAACACACCCAGACACCCGTGTACACATTTATACACAGATACTCATACATGCCCATACATACTTACCCACACACAGATATGCCATACATACACATTCACTCACCCACCCATACTCACGGAGACGGTGACAAATACACAAAGACACACATTCATCCATAGAAGAGGGAGGCTTTTAAAAGTGGGGACAAAGACTGCTACAAAGAGGCCAAGTACAGGTTTAGCAAGGAAGTGGCCACTGCTAGATCACATCACTCTGAGAATATACAGCAGCAGATCTCAGAGAACGACGCGGCCTCTGTATGGAAAGGTTTTAGGCAGATTACCAACTACAAGCCTAAAACCCCCCACTCCACAGACGACCTACAAACTGCAAATAGACGGAACGAGTTCTATTGTCGTTTTGATGGTCAGTTCAGCAGCCTTCACACCTCCACCAGTCCCAACTACAATACAGCCAACACAAATATTCACCCCCCAACCTCCCCCACTCCCCACACCTCAGAGAAGCCCACATCATCAAGGACTCCCACCCCAGAGTCCCCCTCCTCCCCCACCCCCACAGTCTTTTGTATTCAGGAGGACCAGGTGCTAAAGCAGTTCAGGAGTGTCAAAGCTCGCAAAACTCCAGGTCCAGATGGTGTCTCACCTGCCACACTGAGACACTGTGCTAACGAGCTTGCCCCACTGTTCACGAACATCTTCAACTCCTCACTGGAGGCTTGCCACGTGCCTGTCTGCTTTAAAACCGCTACCATTGTTCCTGTCCCCAAGAAGCCAAGGATCACTGGACTAAATGACTACAGACCTGTGGCACTGACTTCTGTGGTCATGAAGTCATTTGAGCGTCTGGTGCTGTCCCACCTCAAGTCCCTCACAGCCCCCCTTCTGGACCCCCTGCAGTTTGCCTACAGAGCCAACAGGTCTGTGGACGACGCCATCAACCTGACTCTGCACTTCATCCTACAGCATCTGGACTCCCAGGGAACCTACGCCAGGATCCTGTTTGTGGACTTCAGCTCTGCCTTCAACACCATCATCCCTGATCTCCTCCAAGACAAGCTGTCCCAGATGAACGTGCCAGATCCCATCTGCAGGTGGATCATTGACTTCCTGATGAACAGGAAGCAGCACGTGAGGCTGGGGAAGAATGTCTCGGACTCCCGGACCATCAGCACTGGCACTCCTCAGGGCTGTGTCCTCTCTCCTCTGCTCTTCTCCCTGTATACCAACTGCTGCACCTCTGACCACCAGTCTGTCAAGCTTATTAAGTTTGCAGACGACATGACTCTCATCGGACTCATCTCAGACGGGGACGAGTCGGCCTACAGGATGGAGGTCAAACGTCTGGTGTCCTGGTGCAGCCATAATAACCTGGTACTGAACGCCCAGAAGACAGTGGAGATTATAGTGGACTTTAGGAAGCACACAGCCCCTCTACCCTCCATCATCCTGACTGACACCCCCATCACCACAGTGGACTCTTTTCGCTTCCTGGGAACTACCATCACCCAGGACCTCAAGTGGGAGCCCACCATCACCTCTGTCATCAAAAAGGCCCAGCAGAGGATGTACTTCCTGCGGCAGTTGAAGAAATTCAACTTGCCAGCAAGGACCATGGTGCAGTTCTATACTGCCATCATTGAGTCCATCCTCACCTCCTCCATCACTGTGTGGTACGCTGGAGCCACCACTAGGGACAAACAGAGACTACAGCGCGTTGTGCACTCTGCTGAGAAGGTGATTGGCTGTAACCTCCCATCTCTCCAGGACCTGTACACCTCCAGGACACTGGGGCGTGCAGGTCGGATCACAGCCGACCACTCTCACCCTGGGCACAGACTTTTTGACCCTCTCCCCTCAGGCAGGAGGCTACGGTCCATACGGACCAGAACCTCCCGCCATAAGAACAGTTTCTTACCCTCTGCTGTTGGACTCATGAACAATTACCCTAAGACTGTTACCACCACCCTCCACAAACGCTGATGACCCTATGTCTATGCACCTGTCTGACTGCACTGATGTACATATTAGTGGAATATAGTCTACATTCTTTTATCTTTTAATTAGTCTCTGCACTGTATATTTTGTAATTTTGTAATATTGTGCTATAGTTATAGCTCTAATATCTCTGTATATTTGCAATTTGTATACTTGTATATTGTCTTATAGTTTTTATACTTATTTGTTTTTTGTTTTTTTTTCTGTAAGCACGAAGTACCGCAGCAATTTCCTAATGCTGTGAACCTGTTCACCCATATGGCAATAAAAACCTTCTGATTCTGATTCTGATTCTGATTCTGATGATCAACCAAGAGGAATTATGGAGGAATGATGCTCTTTCAGCTAGGGGTGACCAAGCAAAAAAGGAAAACTAGGGGAATAACAAAGAATCTAATGTCCTCACTGTGGTAACCCGAAAGGATGAGGAGCACTGGAGTCTAGTAGGTGACCTAAGCCAGGTCCATTCAGAGCAGTTACAGTATCCCAACCCAACTGCATTAGCTGGTGACTCTTCAGAGGTGGCTGGGAACTCCAGGTCTACTGTCGATGTTTCTGGTTGTGGTCCCCCAGAAACAAGTGTTGCTACATGACAGTTCTAACCCTTTTTCTCCCAATTTACCCAGAGACAGTTATCAATCCTGACACAAAGAGACACAAATGAGTCAAATGAACCATAAAAGAAAGCTTCCCAGACTGCTCTCCCAACTGGCCTCTGGTGCCACAATGCAGAAATCCACAGAATAATCAGACACACACTGACCCTGACATAAATTCAGCAGTGTTTGCAGCATTATTAGCACTAGAATCCTGAATGAACACTTTCTTAAACATTGCCACCAACCGAGAATATGAACTTAGAGCTTACCACTGCCTCCACCCAATTCAATGTTTTCATTCTCAATAAAATGACAAAATATGCTGTTTTAGCTTCATCAGAAGCACAGGTGCAAGTAAGGTGGTTAAATACTTGGCTGCACTGCACTTTCCCAGCTCTGTTCATCTAGTTGGTGCAATTCCCATGTGGTTTGCTATATGGGCAGTACCACTCTCCATAGAGAACAGAAAAATACATCTAAAAATAAAGAGCTGCAGATGAATAAAATGTCTTTTTCCTTCAGATGATACTGATATGTTATTGGCAGGCATTAAATAGAACGTTCTTGCTACAAAAAGCAGCTTTTTGCAGAGTACAATACAGCTGGAGCAGAGCCCTGGAGGTCTGGCAGGATGCCTTCACCACACAGGAGGGAGTTGGAGGGGGGGTGATGCAAGAAAACTGCAGGTGGCTTTGTTAACAGCACAGTTTAAAACTTACATTAGCCAAGCTTGCCATCAACTGCCTCTCACAGATTTCTTAAAACATTGTTTTCTTATTAAGGTAATTTTGCAAATGGATAAATAGAACTCCCAAACAGTAAAACCACATCTTACAAAAAAAATAATACATTTTGACCTATTGAAACTCAGTATGTAGAAAGCGTTATAAAATGCAGGATATCACAGCTATTTTATGTCCCAGGCAGTGGGACGGAGGACCCAAATATAAGTCACAGAGGCATTGGAGACAGACAACAGAAATACAAAAAGTGTTTAATGTACAAAGACAAAGTCCAATAAGCTAAACCTAAACACAAGCACAAGGACCACTGGCAGAACACATAGAGCCGGTTTCCCAGTCATGGATTAAGCATGGTCCTAGACTAAAAGGAAAATGTCCATGAAGACCAAAATAGGAAAAAGTATTTAGTCCAGGATTAGACATAATCCCTGTATGGGAAACTGGGCCATAGAGCCTAAGCACACAAATATAGGGGAGAGTGAAGAGGTGATGCTAATGTGGGCAATGGAGGGAAACCAGGCACATGAGGAACTTTGGTGTTCAGCTCTTAGCTTTGAATCACATAAAGCCCATTCTCCAACTTGCATTCAACAATTAAAAATGATCAAGTATAAAGTCCCACTCAGACCTCAAAAAGCTTACCCACACATGAATCTTCTCAGAGCTGGACTACTACAGGTCCCTCCTATCTGGTATAAATGATGTCAAATTAAGAATGCAGCAGCTGGTTTTAGCAGAAATCATCACCCCACCCGAATCATGACATCTCTCCTTTGGCTCTATGTATGCTTCTGAATTTATTTTAAAATTTTACTCATCTTCCTGTTATGGCAGCAGAATGATCAGGTTTGGTGATTACTGTCTCATCTTTTATCAGATTCAGTTTTAGATGAGGAGTAATCAAAGCAGTCTTAACGCTTTTTCTTCTTCTGGACCTGAAATGAGTAATGAAACCTCAACAAAAGCCAGCTCCAGGTGCAGGATAAAGATGTTAGCAAGACAGACCCCAGCAGCCCAGCAACAACTGGTGCCCAAACTAAGGCTACCTTCACACTGCAGCCTGAAGTGAGCCAAATCTGATTTTTTCGCCCTCATGCGACCTGTATCCGATCTTTTCATAGAATAGAATAGAATAGAATGCCTTTATTGTCATTATACAGGATGTACAATGAGATTGGAGGGCCACTCCTGTTCAGTGCCATGTAACAGAAAATCAAACTCTCTAAAATGAAAATAAAAATATTATAAAAATATTATAATCTAGTATAATCAATATGATCAAGAGATATACAGAAATAAACAATGTGTAAAATATACAAAAAATAGAATGTATAAAAATATATACATACATTGGTGCATCTGTAAATTGTAAGAAAAGTAAATATGTGTATACATATAATAATGAAGATGATGAATATTGCACTTGGTGAATGAATATTGCACTAGTGAATGAATACTGGATATTACACAATATAGGAATGTCAGATATTGTTCAGTATGAATAATATAATATTGCACAGAGATGTGGGTGTTGCACAGTTACAGTGGGTGAGTGTGAGAGTTCAGGGTGGTGATTGCTCTGGTGTAGAAACTGTTCTTGAGTCTGTTTGTTCTGGCTTTGATGCACCTGTAGTGCCTGCCAGAGGGCAGCAGGTCAAACAGGTCAAAGCCAGGGTGTGAGCTGTCCTTGATGATGTTCCTGGATCTGCTGATGCAGCGGGAGGTGTAGATGTCCATCAGGGAGGGGAGAGGGCAGCCAACGATTCTTTGTGCTGTCTTGACTACCCTCTGAAGCCTGACCCTGTCTGCCTCAGTGCAGCTGCCGTACCATACTGTGATACAGTAGGTCAGCAGGGTCTCAATGGATGAGCGGTAGAAGGTCAACAGCAGGTTTGAGTCCAAGTTGTTCTTCCTGAGGACCCTCAGGAAGTGAAGTCGCTGCCAGTCATGCCAGTCTGAACAACACAGATCAGATTTTTTCAAATGCGACCCAGGCCACTTGGATATGTGGTCCTAAATCCGATCTTTTCAAATGCGTCCTGAGTGTGTACGGCCAGGTCGCATTCATCCGACTGGCACGTCATTGATACTCGACAAACGTCACTATTCTGCATCCCGTTACGCGGACGCGGGAAGGAAAACATGTGTGACTTCTGCAAACATTGAGCGCACTCGCTACATGTGACGTTATTGTGTCCTCTACTATGCATGCGGGACACTTTCAGGTTCGTCTGCTGTTCACACACAGATCAAGTCGCATATATTTGGAAATGTGAACGACCACGCCAAAAAATCGGATTTCACAAAAAATTGGAATTGGGTCACTTCAGGCTGCAGTGTGAACGTAGCCTAATAGCTGTGATATCAATTGGTGAACTCTAGAAACTTCATAAAGGTGTAAAGTGAACCTACTGCCATTCTAAACCCCTCTGAAAAATCACGACACTGTAGCCTCACACAGTACTACAATACTAGAAACCATTCTTACTAACCGCTCACATGGCCTGTTGACCCTGCAGTGCAAAGTAGCCACACTGAAGTGACCAACCAGATAAATGAAAAACTGCCGGTGTCGATTAAAGGTTTGGTTTTATGATCCAAATGGCAGACTCTCTGTAAAGGAATGGAGGGGACCGACCGAAGCCCATCTCTTCATGACTACACTGATCATGGAGGTGACTGGAGACGCTGTGTTGGATAATGGCTTTGAACTGGACTGAACACACCGCAGGCACACCTCAGGGATCACAGCCCTTTATTTGCTTTCAGAGGTACACTCAGAAAGAGTGTGTGCTGCTGTAGGCAAAAAAACTGTGAAGCAGTTCATACATCTTCATACATCAGGGAGATCTTAGAGGGCTTCAGTGTTCACTTGACAAGAAAGGGGCCACATATATTAAAGCCTCTTCTTTACAAGGATGGCATTCGCTTGGGCCTGATTTAACCTGGACCTGCAGCCATGCACATTAAATTGGGTTCATATATTAGACTCTGCAGTAAGACAAACATTTAAACTCTCTTTGCACATTAACTTTGACTCTTAGCATGTCAACTAAAGTCATATGTAAACTAGATAGTTTTGCCTGACATTTAAAGGTTAGATCAGTCAGAAGCTGCAGTCTTTGGACTTTACAGGTGATTAAGCAGAAAGTGTGCTTTGGATAATGCATGTGAAGATTACACTACAAAACTAGTTGTTATCTAGATTAATCAAGCTACACAGATTAAGCAGCTAAGAGTTACAGCAGATAAAGGCACACAAAAATGCCACTGTGCTCTGCAACAGGAACAGGAAGTGATGCAATACCACAGTGAGAGCCAACACGAAGTGAGAGCGCCACACAGAATGGAGACTCAGGTTGGATCTCAGGTTTTTCGACTACTACTACTACGCCTACTTACTACTAACAGTTGGCTGTAGAATATTTAGTGATAAGGAAATTGCAAAACTGGACTTGTTGTACAGGTGGAATCCTACCACACTAGAACTGACTGAGCTCCTGACAGTGACCTACTCTTTTACAATGGCCAGTTAGCTGGCTCAGTAAGTACCCTGCTCTCCCACACCCCACCACAGGGTGTGGGAGAGCAGGCCCAGGACAGCAGGCACATATGCCCATCTACACACATCTACACAAGCCCCAACAACAGTCAATCTAAGGAGAATTTCTAAACAGAGAGACCAAAATGTGAGATCATCATCCCCTTAATCAAATCAGTTTAACAAAGGTTGTGGCTCCAGAAGGACATGTCTATTTTAGGCAGATCCTTAATTACAAAGGCAGGTTATCCAGACGGGCGTGTTGCACTTGATCTTTCCCAAACCCATTGTTTGAATATTGATAAAGTAATATTTAATTATTTTTTTGGGTGGGAACCAAATGAAAAATATCTTAATGAATAAACCCAATAAATGTGGAACAGATGCCTTAGATTTCTCAACTTTCAATATTCAATTAAATTCTATTAAATTTGATTTTATTTATATTTTGATTTATATAGCACCAAATCACAACAAAGAGTTGCCTCAAAGTCACCACTTTTAAAATTAAATATATTCAGATTCAGTTTGGGATGCTCTCTCTTTATCTCAGGAGGTTTATTACTTTTTATAATATGATGTAATCTCAGCATTCCTAAAATCTCTCTGAAATGATCTCTTTTTCACCAACAGTTTAATTCAGTCTTATTTATATGTTGCCAAATCACAACAAACAGTCCTTAAAACAAGTGTTATTAAGCTGGTCACTCATGTACAAACACACATTATATCTGGAACAGCAATGATATCAAATATAAGACTCTTGTTCTTCAAAATTGGTTTGATAAAGGAACATATCTTGTTAGCCAAGTCCTTAATTCAGATGGGTTATTACCACCATATTCAGAATTCATTTCCATTTTAGCAATTTCCAGAATTATTTTTGATGCATTTCCAAATGGTGCTGTGTGACTTTTAGCATCTGCTCCCATGACTACAGACTGCATCACACAATCATTAGGTTCACACATCATTTATATCGCCTGTGACTGCTCCCTCATCAGCAACAAAGCACCTCTCCATCCTGTCTCTCATTCTGGAATAACACTTCTGAGAACATCAACTGGGAATGCTCATGGATTTTACCTAGAAAGTTCTTACTGACCAACAAAACTGTGTTAACCAGCTGTGTTACCCTGTGACGATAACCTTAAACCAAAAATAGAAATTGGAGCTGGATATTTTGTGTATTTTCTATTGAAAACATAAAGAAACTGAGTGATGTATGTCTTCTGGAACTGCTGCCTTACAAGAATCTTCTGGACTGATATGATGAACTTTTTTTAATAAAAAGGTATTAGGACCTCTTTACAGGTCAACGTTATACTATTTAACATATACAGATATGTTATCAGTTAACTTGTTTTTTATTCTGGGAAAATATCACATCATGCCAGCAAATGTTGACACTGTCACTCCTTGCACTCCACTTTATGACACACAGCTCTGTGGGGTGACTCAACAAAGGACAAGGGGAGACTGAGACAGTAAATACAAAAGTTAATGAGGCTAGGGGAACCGTGTGGGGAACACAGCGGGAACATATCAGTGATGACGAGTCAATTCATTTGTCACTAAAAATAAACACTAATAGAACATGACATACAGGTCATGTTATTTTGATTACTTATCAGCAAAACACACTCTCAGAGTGGACCAACTCCACACACACACACACACACACACACACACACACACACACACACACACACACTGAGTTCTTATTCCTTATCTTACCTATTTACCACATATTGTTCTACCTAAAGGACATACTTTTGCTGTACTACAACTTCAGTGTTATTTATATAGTGCTGTCCTTTATCCTGTCAATAATAATAAAGCAGTTCTCATTAAGATAGTTGCACAAGGTCTGAAAAAAACAGTTCAATTCAGCAACAACAACAGTCGCCTCACGGTGCATTACATTGTAAGGTAAAGACCCTACAAGTGTAGGAAAGGGGTTGATGTGTATTGTTGTTTATGTTTTGTTTATTTTCTGTTTTTAATGTGTACAGAACTTTGAGTTGCATCTTTGTATGAAATGTGCTATATAAATAAAGTTTTGATTGATTGATTTTGATACAAAAAATACCCCTCAGCAATCAAACGACCCCCTATGAGCAGCACTTGGTGACAGTGGGAAGGAAAAACTCCCTTTAACAGGAAGAAACCTCCAGCAGAACCAGGCTCAGGGAGGGGGGGTCATCTGCTGCGACCGGTTGGGGTTGAGGGGAGAAAAAGACATGCTGTGGAAGAGAGCCAGAGATTAATAATTATTAATGATTAAATACAGAGTGAAGAGTAAAAAGAAAACACTCAGTGCATTATGTGAACCCCCCAGCAGCCTAGGCCTATAGCAGCATAACTAAGGGATGGTTCAGGGTCACCTGATCCAGCCCTAACTATAAGCTTTATCATAAAGGAAAGTTTTAAGTCTAATCTTAAAAATAGAGAGGGTGTCTGTCTCCTGAATCCAAGCTGGAAGCTGGTTCCACAGAAGAGGGGCCTGAAAGCTGAAGGCTCTGCCTCCCATTCTACTCTTAAGTATCCTAGGAACCACAAGTAAGCCAGCAGTCTGAGAGCGAAGTGCTCTGTTGGGGTGATATGGTACTATGAGGTCTTTGAGATAAGATGGGGCCTGATTATTCAAGACCTTGTAGGTGAGGAGAAGAATTTTAAATTCTATTCTAGATTTAACAGGGAGCCAATGAAGAGAAGCCAATATGGGAGAAATCTGCTCTCTCTTTCTAGTCCCTGTCAGTACTCTAGCTGCAGCATTTTGGATCAGCTGAAGGCTTTTCAGGGAGCTTTTAGGACAGCCTGATAATAATGAATTACAATAATCCAGCCTAGAAGTAATAAATGCATGAATTAGCTTTTCAGCATCACTCTGAGAAAGGATGTTTCTAATTTTAGAAATATTGCACAAATGCAAAAAAGCGGTCCTACATATTTGTTTAATATGTGCATTGAAGGACATATCCTGGTCAAAAATGACTCCAAGATTTCTCACAGTGTTACTGGAGGCCAAAGTAATGGCATCCAGAGTAAGTATCTGGTTAGACACCATGTTTCTAAGATTTGTGGGGCCGAGTACAAGAACTTCAGTTTGATCTGAATTTAGAAGCAGGAAATTAGAGGTCATCCAGACCTTAATGTCTTTAAGACATTCCTGCAGTTTAACTAATTGATGTGTGTCATCTGGCTTCATTGATAGGTAAAGCTGAGTATCATCTGCATAACAATGAAAATTGATCCAGTGCTTTCTAATAATACTGCCTAAGGGAAGCATGTATAATGTAAATAAAATTGGTCCTAGCACAGAACCCTGTGGAACTCCATAATTAACCTTAGTGTTTAATCATTAGTTATTATTAATCTCTGTCTCTCTCCCCCCTCAGCGGATGACCCCCCCTCCCTGAGCCTGGTTCTGATGGAGGTTTCTTCCTGTTAAAGTGAGTTTTTCCTTCCCACTGTCACCAAGTGCTGCTCATAGGGAGTCGTTTTGACTGTTGGGTTTTCTCTGTATTATTGTAGGGTCTTTGCAAAGTGTCCAAACATAACTGTTGTGATTTGGTCCTATATAAATAAAATTGAATTGACTTGAAATATTATCCTTCTGTTTCTCCAAGGCTAAGCACCACATAATTGTGTTCCCAAAAATAGTTTCATGGTTTGATCCCTGGCTGCTCCAGTCTGCATGCCAACGTATGCTTAGGCAAGATACTGAACCCCAAGTTTTTTTCCAGTACAGCCGTGGGTGTGTGAATGTTAGATAGAAACTGTAGAATATGGGTGAATGAGGTATGCTGAGTGCTCAGAGTAGAAAAGTGCTCTATAAGAACCAGTCCATCTACCATTTTCATCAAGAATATTCTCTGAAAAGATCAGCGCTAAGGTGGACGTGCTATTGTATGTCTCCAGGCAAAAAAAGAGGGCATTTGTCCTTTGAAACAGGACAGGGCTTCTTCAGCTTAATCAGTGCTGAGATGTTAATCTATTTCATTCATTCCCAGATTGCATCAGTATATGAAAAAAGTTGAATTCCAAACATGTGAGATATAATACAAAACATGTTTTGATGAATCACACCATGAGTAGCAGAGAGTGATTTTCTTTCTTACAGATGAGTTTGAAGCTGTTGGCACCTGCTGTGCATGCAATTTAATATTCCTCCTCCACCCTGGGTGCCCTTTGCAGACAAAGGTGCTCACTCATAAATAATTAGAAATGCAGATTGGGAATACTCCAGGCATATTAGCAACCGAGAGAGGTTAAAAGCACCATTATCACATGAAGTACATGTGCAAGCAGGCTCAAAGCTGACAAAACATGCATTTGTTTACACATCAAACAGCTTGACAGTGGCTTTGCATTGCAAAACAGTGTATTAAAATAACTAAAACATTAAAGTCAAGTTTGTGTGAAAACACTAGAAGCTTTTAGGGAACTGTTCTTTATGAATTTAGAACTGTTAATATTTCAGTTTGGGTAGAATGCATTAAATGGATCAGGATGACATTACGCGACCAATTAAAACAGCATTGGCAGCTTACACCTTCTTCCCCTGAAAAACATCAATCATAACTATATTTATTTTACAGTATTAGTGTGTGTTAAAGAAAATCCTGTTTACTTCTATTCTTTAATGAAAAAAAATAATGCTGCTAGGAGTGTCTGTGCAGGTTCTCAGTCATCCAGGTCATGGCAGATGATAGCAAGACAGCTTCTTACACAACACAACATGTGGTTATCCCAACTGGGTCTTCATCAACTCAGCAAAAACACACAGGAAAGAAGGTCAGACACAAACCAGGGAGAAAGAGGACTCCATAAATTAACCAGTGGAATGAGGACCGCCATTTCTGCCATCTCAATAAGGAACAAAAATGTAAAAAATTATATTAGATCAATAAATGTACATGTATTACACTAAAAATATGATTTAAAATATTTTATTTTATTTTAAAAGGTTTTATCATTTAATTTTATGTCTTTTTAGAAAGAGGGATAAAGTTAAAGCTCTCAAGCAGTCACACTATAAAGGTTTTGACTACTTTGAGCACTATGTGTCATGGTCCTGGGCCGTCTGCCCAGCGTTTTGTGTTTAATGTTATTTTCCCTGTATTTTCCCAGTTTGTTTTGGTTTTCATCGTTCTAGGTGCTGGCTTTATCATTTGTGGTTTCCTTGTTCCTTCATCCTTGCCTCCCCGGCATCTGTGTTCTGGTGTCTGTTTGTCCTTTTGTCGTACCCCTGACCTTCTTTGTTTCTGTATTGAGTTTTATTCCCAGTGTTGTGACTAGTCTGCGTTTCTGTCCCATGTCTGTGTCTCTGTTTCACTGTGCTGTGTTCCGTCCTTAGTCACTTCCTGTTTTACTTTGACAGTCTTGTGTTCCCCGTGCTTTGAGTTTAGTTTGCTTCCCCTGTTATTAGTTTCATTTGCTTCACCTGCTGTTTCCTCTTGCCCTGATTACCTGATGTGTATTTAAGCCCTCAGTTTTCGTCTGTTCTTTGTTGTGTTGTTATCTGTGTGTGCTTGTGTTCCTTGTGCCCCCCCCCCCCCCCGGTTTTAGTTCTGGCCGCAGACCAGCCCAGTTTATTTGTTTATACTGTCCTCTGCCTTTCCGGCTTGCCACAGCAACCATGACACTATGCATCTTTTAGACATGTTCTAAATGTCACTCTTAAGTGATAAGTAACAGTAACTTAACATACTGGGTCAGTATTATCAAATTAATTGTATATTCCAAGAGTTCAAAGTCTATGTTTTCAAGAAGAAAACGTCCAAATTTGCCTAAGAATGATCTTGTTCACTGTGTCTGTATCTTTCAGTCCTCATTCATCAGGTCTTATTCCTCTTCAGTGCACGTGATTCTGGCATAAGTTTTCCTGTGTACTGACCTCTTCTCTGCTTCGGGAAATGGTCCAGTCTGTTTAACACGATGCTGTTACTCTATGAAAAATGACAAAGACGACAGTTTAGATCATGTGATCTTAAAAACACATAAAAAATATGGAATCTTAAACCATTCTTGCCCTCATTCAAATAAATTGTGTAATAGTAGGCTGAATTATTTTGTCAAAACATTCCATTGAACTGACGTTGAATTTTTATGTGTCAGCGGTATTCAGTATGCATAATAAAATGAAATATTCTGTATTTGATTATTAACACATGCATCCACATATTTAAATTCTGTTATCAGTCAATATAATTTAAAATATTTGTATTTTATATGTAGAATGTTATTTAAAACATAACTTGGTGGAACCAGTTTGAAGAAATGTTACTGATTTATGCAATTTGTACACAAAATGAAACTAATGTAGTACATGAAACTACAGATCTCACACACATTCACACACATATAAAAGATGGCGGCCCCTAGACAGGCAGTGGCCTCTCGAGCTCTGGACAGTGTGAGCGGTTCCTTTGCCTTTAAAAATAGCTGTTTTACTGTTGTAGATACCTCTAAGGCCTCCATACTCCGGGACATTAACAGCCAGACAGAGGTGGACTTACCTCTGAACACGAAAGCGGAACTAGGTCAGCTAGGTCTACTAAGGACAGCAGCATGGTGCTCCATCTTACGGTGATCGGGGAGCAAGCGGAAGCAGTGCAGCCGTAAACAGAAGCGAGGAAAGCGCAGAGGCCTGCTAGCTAAGCTAAAGGCTGAAGGCAGACTGATCATCCCGTCACTCTTCCTTGCCAACGACTGTGCCCCGGACAATAAAATGGATCTGCTATGGCTGTGTATATGTGAGTACCCGGAGATGAGGAACTGCTGTGCAGTCATGCTCACTGAAATGGAGTTAAAAAACCACACCCTGGACTCAGCTTTCCAGATTAGCGGAATGCTACTTTTCTGAGCCGATCTGAATGAGCTGTCGGGAAAGATTCGCGGTGGAGGGCTACATCAACAAAGGATGGTGTACTAACTGCTCCGTGGCCAGCAACCACTGTTCTGACAAAGCCGAACTCGTGAAGCCCGTGAATTCACCTCAGTGTTCATCGTAGGCGCCTACATCCCCCCCAAGCGCTAATGCTATTATGGAAGCACTTGGGGAGCTACATGACTGTCTCCTCTCTCCAAAACAAACACCCTGAGGCTCTGTATGTGATTGGGGGTGACTTTAATCATGTTGAGCTGTTGGACATGATGCCAGGGTCAACATCGTGACCAGAGCGGACAGTACTTTGCAGCATGTTTACACAAACCAGCATGGAGCATACAGAGCTGTCCCTCACCCTCACCTTGGACTTTCAGATCATATTTCCATTCTGCTCATCCACACCTACAACACCCTCTGGAGGACAATCAAACCAACACAAAGGATGGTCACTGTGTGCCCCACTGATGCTACCTCTGTGCTCCAGGACTGTTTTGCATGCACTGAGTGGTCCATCTTCAAAGAGGCTGCAACAAAAGGGAGTGAGGAGGACCTGAAGGAGTATGCATCAGCTGTCACAAGCTACATTAGTAAGTGTGTCAACAATGTCTCCTCCACCAGAACATTCACCATTCACCCCAACCAGAAGCCCTGGATGAACGCAGAGGTCAGACGCCTTCTGAGAACACGGGATTCTGCTTTCAGGTCAGGTGACACAGTCATGTTAAAAACTGCAAGGAGACCTCTAGATGCTGGTATCAAGAGAGCCAAAGCTGCATGTGCCCTAAAGAGCCAGGGTCACTTCAACATCAACGATCCTTGGAGGATGTGGGCGGGTATTAGGAACATCCCAGACCACAGTAGGAAAGATGCTGTATGTCCCTGGGACCCCTCTCTACCTGATGCTCCTTTCATGCTTTGAAGCATCAAACAAATCTCCCTCCATCTGACTCACCTCATCACCAGACGAGCAGCATCCCAGACTCATGAATGAAAAGGTCAGGAGGTCATTCCAGAGGGTCAATATCTGCAAGGCTACAGGACTGTGCACACCAGCTCTCTGAGGTACTGACCAACATCTTTAACACCTCACTCCAACAGGAAACAGTCCCGTCCTGCTTCAAGATGGCAACCATCATCCCTGTTCCTAAAACCTCAGCTAAGTCATGCATGAATGACTATAGGCCAATAGTACTCACACCCATAGTCATGAAGTGTTTCGTGCAGTTGGTCATGGAACAGATCAAATCAGTAATCTCTCCCATCACCGACCCACACCAGTATGCATATAGGAAGAACAGGTCCGCTGCGGATGCTATCTCAGAGGTAGTCCATCTGGCTTTTGCCACCTGGAGATCAGGAACTCCTATTCAGGCTGCTCTTCCTGGACTTTAGCTCCGCCTTTAACACAATCATCCCGCATACACTTGTTCACAAGCTGGACACGCTTTGTCTGAGCTCCTCACTCTGCAACTGGGTCCTGGACTTTTTAACAAACAGGAAGCAGACAGTCCGAATCCAAGACATCACCTCTTCCACATCATCCTCAACACTAGCCCCCCTCAGGGATGTGTTCTCAGGCCTCTGCTATACATGCTGCTTACTTATGACTGCTTATCCACATTCCTGAGCACCCAGATCATTAAGTTTGCAGATGACACAGCAGTGGTTGGATTCATCTCAAATAACAATGAGACGGAGTACAGATCAGAGGTGGAACACATAAACTGTGCATCGGAGGAGCAGCAGTCGAGGTTGTCTCCAGCTTTAAATATCTGGGGACTCACATCACTAACACCCTCACGTGGTACACAAACTCTGGCTGTCTTATCAAGAAAGCCCACCAAAGACTCTACTGCCTGAGGAAGTTAAAGAAAGCTGGCCTAGGGACTAAAATCCTCACCTTCTTCTACAGGTGTGTGGTTGAGAGCATCATAACAACGTGCATCACCGTGTGGTATGGGAACTGCTCTGCTTCTGACAGGGAGGTTCTGCAGAGGGTGGTCAAGTCTGCCCAGAAGATCACCGGCAGCAACTTCACTAGTGTAGAGGACATCTATGTCAGCAGATGTAGGAGCAGGGCCTCCAGCATAAACAGGGATCCCTCCCACCCAGCCCAAGGACTGTTCTCCCCTCAGGTCGTAGCATCAGACCGAGGCCAACCAGGCTGCGGAACAGCTTCAACCCCAAAGCCGTCAGACTAACAAACTCTCACTGACAACAACTGTTTTGGGCTTTCACCCTAAAATAACTGCTGTCCATTTTAAGACTGTCAGTAAAGGGCAAGAAAACAGGAAGTGAAGTAACCAGAAGTGGTAGAAGCCCAGGGAAACCAGCAAGAAGGCTGCAGTAATACATGTGTTCACCATCTCATGCAGTCCTGCTGTTCTAGACCTCATAAAGGCATTCCCTGTGAGTAGGATGGTTTACTGGAAGTATATCTTTGATATTGTTGCAGTTTGACACATTTGTATTTGTAATAAGACATTAGGCAGCATGTTAGGGGATTCGGGGAAGCGGGTGACCTGTGAATGTATCCAGTTAAGTGTACCTGAATTATCAGATATACTGATTTGTATCGTATATGCAGATTACATTTGTGTTGCAAATACATTAGTTGATGATAGGTCACATTTATGCTTTATATATGTATATGGCAAACAGTTTATGTTAAATACTACCTTTTAGACATTTGTGCATTTGAAGTACTGAACCCCCTGTGTATTTACTATTCTGTGTATTGTATTTCAGTTTCACACCGTTCACATTATAAAGACTCAAGTTCGACTGGGTGTCCTGGATTTATTGTGTGGAGGTGTTTAGCTTGCTGGATAGCTGAATGGAGACTTCTGTGAGGCCAGTACAACAACACTCGTGCAATAGAACTGTAAAATAAACCACTGACTGTGCAATACATGACAATGTGATGTGCAATATCAGTCTGAACTGCTCAGGTACCAGATCACTTTTTTAGTTAGTTATCTATATATTCTGTTTCTCAAATTATTCTATTTATTTGTAAATATCTTTTAATATTAAAAAATGGCAGCTTGCACTGGAGGGATTTCAGAAACTAAGTTTTGTTCCTGTCATGTTTCACATGAGAAGAATAACAATGAAGCTTTTTGAACATTCTAGCCATACTGTGGATATATCTGTGAGTCAGATGTTTCATAGTTGCTATTTGTATCCAAGTGCAAAATCTAGTAAAATCTAACTAACACCTTCTAACAAAAGGCAGGTGTTCTGCGAATGTTCATTCTGTCCTGTAACGTGAGCTTTCATGAAATCACGATGTACTGTATATCTGTGCTCCCATACTCACCTGAGGAATCAGGCCTTTTTTCATAGGAAGCTTTCTCCAACCTGAAAAACAAAACTGACTCTATTTGACTCTATTTTCTAGTTCAAAACAAAATTAAGGTTAACTATTAATTTTTTAAAAACTGATAAGCCTGTTTCAGCCCTGATGGGTATTTGCAAGGGTCTAGATTTTTCCCAAATTATGAATCTTTACTGCAGTAAAAGCCTAGTGGAACAACTCAAGGGAAGAAACATTTGGTGATGACCATGGGTTCTAGACTTCAGGCAGACATTTGCTGCAAAGTTTTTTCATCTAACTATTAAAAAGACTTTTTATATTTAAACTTATGTTAGTTTGTCCCATTACTGTTGAACCTCCGAAAATTTGGGACTGTGTATTTACATAGTGTCATGAATTGCTGCGGTTGGCAGGAGTGAGGACCTCTAAGCAGACACCAGAGACACGGGAGTAAACTCTAAACACAGCTTTAATCCTGGAGACAGGGTTGCAGACACACAAAGGGAGCAAACTAAACTGACTGACGGACGGACTGAAAAACTGACTGAAGACCGCAGGACGAGCACCGATGACAATGATGCGACAAAGACTGACTGGAACGCAGACAATATAAACACACTAGGTAATGAGGGGATTAGGAACACCTGGGAGGAAGATAGGAAGGAAAGCACACTACACTAGAAATCAGACATGAATGAACAAAACCCAATACAAACTGGAAAACATAACAAGAGCTCAATGAAAACAGAAACCAAAAGAACTAAACACAAAATACAGGGCACATGGCCCAGGATCATGACACATAGCTGCAATTCTTAAACAGTTGATGACATTTTTCATAAAACCCCTGGAATTAAAGCTGAAAGTCTACACCTCTGTCACATATTGATTGTTTGAGGTACAAGCCACTGTGGTGGTGTACAGAGGCAAAACTACAAAAATTGTGTCTTTGAGCCAATAATTCATGAATTTATACCTATTATTTATCAAGTTCACCCATTGAAGATGTTCAAGAAACCATGGAAAGACAGGGGAATGTGCTGCTTGGAACTGTGATCAATCAGAGTTAAAGGAAAATACTGGAGTACTATTGGAGAATGTAATTAAACTGTCCATCAGAGGGAATGTGTGATTAGCTGGTATATTGTTAACTTACAACCAGCTGTTGTTTAGCTGACTCTTGTCAGCTTTTCCAGTGACGGGAGGGTTGCAGGTCAGATCAGCTGAAAATCAGTAATTACGACAATATAGAGAATAAATTAACGTCTTTAAGCATGATTTTGTGTGTTAGAGCCATAACTTCAGTTCAGGAGAAGAGGCTTGAGGTGAGGATGAAGAGGAGGAGGGTGCAGTAGTGGAGGAGGCAGAAGTCTCAGGCGTAACTGCGATTTTCCAGTTCATCATCTGTTAAATCAACAACACACGAGTCACTTTCAGTTTTCATGAGGAAGGTCCAATACATCGCTGATCTGCACGCCATTTACATGGTAATACGTCATCAGTGGTAGATGGCGCTCGTGATCAGTTTTTGCAAACCACTGATTAGACAGCATATAAAACAGCTTCTGCTCATCAACTGATGAACCACATCATCAAAGTAGTATATTGGTAATGTGCTCACCCTTTAACTCTGAAACCTTGAAAGTGTGCTTTTGAGCTCAGTAAATGGAACAAGATGTGTAGGGAAAAGTGGGGGTCGTGTGCAGAAATAAAAATCCTTCATCCTGTTTTATTAGGAATCTGAGTGTGATATTTATCACTTCTTTCATTAAACTGACAGCAGTTTGTGCTTTGTTTTCATGTGATTTCATATTAAATATTCAAGTTAATTGGCACCGCTCACAAAACAGCACTAAGTGGTCAGGAATTCATTCTGGTGTATTAAATGGTTTGTATTATTGCATTTGATTGCAAGTGTCTGAAAAGAAACGCTTGAGACTATATTATTATGCATATTAGTTTAACTACCCATAACATACATTCAGACATTTTTCTAACACACTAACACAGTCCCATTAATAGCTGCATTTTGTCACACATATGTCATGTAATAGCACCTATCAAGGGAAGTAAAAGCAAGAAAGAAAACGTGTTAATATACACAATTTTATTGTAATAGTGTAATAGTTAGCAGACACTAACTCCCAATTTTGGCCAGGACTCCCTTCTAAAAGAAATTTTAAATCTCAATGGGATTTAAAATAAAGGTAAAATCACTACTCACCAGTTTATTTCAGACTCCCATTGCTGCTGGATGCTCATCATTTTAAGATACTGAACACATATAACTTGATACGCACAATTTTAGTTTTTATATGGTGTCCATTGAATAAATGGTCCAACCTTCCACGACCAGGATGAAAATACATTGTTTCTCTTGGAAGGTTTGACTAATGGACGAATTCTCTTTTCCAGCACTGTGGTATAGAGTCTTCCTGGGGAGACTGTGATCCCCCAATAGTTGAGGGGTGGCTTTGGTTCAGGAGGTAGAGCAGGTCACCTACTAATCGCAAGGTTGGTGGTTTGATCCCAGTCTGCATACCA
The DNA here is from genome assembly GCF_007364275.1 of Archocentrus centrarchus. NCBI lineage: Eukaryota > Metazoa > Chordata > Actinopteri > Cichliformes > Cichlidae > Archocentrus > Archocentrus centrarchus. Next base: position 1,206,832 of record NW_022060270.1, read on the forward strand.
AAGTATCCTTGAGCAAGATACTGAACCCCAAGTTGCTCTCCGATGCAACCGTTGGAGTGTGAATGTTAGATAGAAAGGACTTAACTGTAGAAGGAAGTGCTTGTATGAATGTGTGTGAATGGGTGAATGAGGCATGTTGTATAAATCACTTTGAGTGCTCAAAGTAGAGCAGAAAAGCCCTCCATAAGAACCAGTCTATTTACCATTTACCATATATATACAGTGTATTGAATAGACATACATATCTAGGCTGAAATATTACACTTTGAATTGTATCTGTATTAATGTGGACTTAAATAAATCATCCTAATGTTTTTTTAGTGAACGAAACCTGGACATACATAGGTAAGCGACACACACGCACACACGTGATGTAAACAAAAACGTGATTCATCAGGCCAGGCCACCTCTGTGGGCTAGTTCTGTTGCTCACATGCTCAATGTTGGTGCTTTGCTTTCAGCAGTGGACAGGGGTCAGCATGGTCACCCTGACTGGTCTGAGGCGACTGTTTGTTGTGATTTGGCGCTATATAGATAAAATTTAATTTAAATGGAATTGAATTGAATCTCTCTATCAGAACCAGCATCAACTTTTTCAGCAACATGAGTCACAGTAGGTTGTCTGTTGGACTGGACCACATGGGTCAGCCTTTGCTCCCTACGTGTATCAGTGAGGCTTGGCCGCCCTTGACCCTGTCGCTGGTTCACCATTGCTCCTTCCTTAGACCACTTTTGATAGAAAACCCTGGAGGAGCTGCAGTTGTGGAGATGTTCTGATCCAGTTGTCTAGCCATCACAATTTATCTCTTGTCACACTTGCACACTTGTCGGTGTATTATTGCTGTATTAAACCTTGTTGTACCGATTGCTTTATGACGTGGTCAAAAAGGGATGAACATGGTCAGCAACTACACTCAGGTAGGCTGTGGCCAAAGAGTTCCATGTGCTGTATATTCAGAGATGGTGTTGGTTGTAACAAGTGGCTGTTTGAGTTACTGTTGCCTCCGACGGGGTGATAATGGGGTGGCTGTGGCTCAGGAGGTAGAGCAGGTCATCTGCTAATCAGAAGGTTAGTGGTTCAATTCCTGGCTGCTCCAGTCTGCATGCCAAAGTATCTTTGGGCAAGATATTAAACCCCAACATCCTCCCGATGTAGTCATCTGAGAATGAATGTGTGTGCGTAGGTGAATGCAACCATGTTGTATAAAGTGCTTTGAGTGCTCGAGTAAAAAAGTGCTATAGAAAAACTGGCTGAGACAGCTTGCAGTAGTCTGGCAAGTCTCTGAACTTTGACATCAATAAGGGGTTTTTGCCCTGGGAACTGCTGCTAATTGGATATTTGTATTTTAAAGATATTTTGTGGGAAAATCCCAGTAGATGGAAACTCTCGGATGAAACCGACTGGTACCAACAGCCACATCCATCCATCCGTCCATTCTCTTCCGCTTATCTGGGGCTGGGTCGCGGGAGAAGGAGCCTAAACAGAGAAGCCCAGACTTCCCTCTCCCCAGCCACCTCCTCCAGCTCATCTGGAGGGACCCCAAGGCGTTCCCAGGCCAGCTGAGAGATATAATCTCTCCAGCATGTCCTGGGTCTACCACGGGGCCTCCTCCCGGTGGGACATGCCCGGAACACCTCACCCAAGAGGCGGCCAGGAGGCATCCTAATCAGATGCCCGAGCCACCTGATCTGGCTCCTTTCGATGTGGAGGAGCAGCGGCTCTACTCTGAGCCCCTCCCGGATGGCCGCACTCCTCACCTTATCTCTAAGGGAGAGGCCAGCCACCCTTCGAAGGAAACTCATTTCTGCCGCTTGTATTCGCGATCTTATTCTTTCGGTCACTACCCAAAGCTCGTGACCATAGGTGAGGGTAGGAACGTAGATCGACCAGTAAATCGAGAGCTTCGCTTTTACACTAAGCTCCCTCTTCACCACGACAGACCGTTGCAGCGTCCACATCACTGCAGAAGCAGCCCCGATCCCTCTGTCGATCTCCCGTTCCCTTCTCCCATCACTCGTGAACAAGACCCCGAGATACTTGAACTCCTCCACTTGGGGCAAGAACTCATTCCTGAGCCAGAGAGGGCACTCCACCATTTCAAAGTCATTTATCTCACCTTTCGTCCCCATTCTGAAATGCTGTTTGAACTCCATTAGGTTGTCTTGATAATGTCTATATGCCAAAAATATTGAGTTTCCACCATGTGATTGGATGATTAGAAATATGCATTAACAAACAGTTGAATGGGTATACCTAATCAAATGACCAGAATCTATGCCTTTAAGCGGGGCCTCTGACTGACAGATGGACAATGGTAGCTGCTAGCTATATGCTAGGCTCACCGCTCAGGAACTGTCTGACAGATAATGCGGCTTCCTGTGTGCTTGATTAAACCAACAGTCCAACAAGTCTGTGCTCCAGTTTTGGTGAGTGAAACTCAAGGTTTTTGCTTCGATGTTAGAACTAATTAGCAGGTATGTGTCTGTGTGATGTAACCATAAAACCCATGGCTGCAGCCAGCTAACCACACCACCTGACACTGCTGATTACTTTATTAACCAAAAAAAGTGCTCACTTTGGGAAAAGTCATCATTCCTGGCCCCACAACAATAACAGTGACCGTAAAACTAAGGTCATGGCTGTTTATTTTCACGTGGTATGGAAAACACACATATTTCATTTCTATTTACTTAATTTCAGTATTTAACAACATTTACAAATGAATGTATTATTATTATGTATTAATATTACAAATTTTACATTAATAATAAAGTTTTACTGTCAGAACACTATTTGAAGGCTTTAAATGGGGGGAGCAAAAGTGCACACGAACAGTGATTTCTCATAATCAATAGAGTTTAGTAGAGCTCAAAAGTGTGCGGATTTACTGTGTGGATGCAGTGTGTACTTTAACATTCAAGTTTCTAAAATTTTGAGAGGAACAAGGCCCCTCTGTGTGTTCTCCATGTCTGCGTGGGTTTCCTCCCACAGTCCAAAGACACGCAGGTACTGGGTTAGGTTAATTGGTCACTCTAAATTGCCACAGGTGTGAATGGTTGTCTGTCTCTGTGTTAGAGACAGACACACAGTGGGCCTCACTACCAGCATGAAATGTGATTGACTGAATTATTAGTGCTCATGTTAAATACAAAAAAACTAAACAACTAAGGTCTAACTGGGATTTCAGAGTTTGCAAAAATGTAAACTTCTGCAAATTAATTAGCTCATTGAAAGCAGCTTTATGAATGAGGAAATAAATCAAAGTGCCAGTCAGCTGGTGAGCTGAACCCAACTGCTGTGTTCTGTTGAAATCACCTGAGCTGTGAGGGCTGAGCAGCAGCAGGTTAAACCTTCTGCACACTGTGAATGTAATATGTGAATTTTTAAGTCAAAGAGCTCATTTCTTATTTCATATCAAAAATCACCATCTATAGTCATGAATACAATGCTGACAAAATGTCAACATAATGTCAGGGTTAATTCCACTGAAAATGTGACACACATTACATGTGTTATTGCTATTTTTAATTGTGCATTCACAAAGAAAGCTAGTGGTTATCTTAGTGACTGCTGAGTTCATGGTGACCATGTTTTCATTATGTCGGTGAGCTACTGAGTCAGTGAGTTAGTGAGTCAGTGAGTTAGTGGGGTCAGCCTGCATCTGTCAGTCATGCATTTCAGCTGTGGTTGAGATCTTGTCAAAATTGATGGAATTATGAACACAGTCAGATTTAGATCCTCCATGAAATACCATCTGGAGAGCTTTTAGCAACAACTTCATTTTTCAGCATGACAGCAACACTAAACCCACCGCCAATGCAGTAAAAGCACACGGGATAGAAAACATCACACAATGAAACACTGTCGCTCATGGATTGGCCTCCCCAGATCCCAGAACCTCAGCACTGATGAAGCAGTGTGGGATCATCCTGACAGAGAAGAGAACAAAATGCCTCCAACATCTGATGAAGAACTTAGAATGTCCTACAAGAAGCTTGGAGTACTGTTCTTGAAGACTGCTTAAAGGAACCACAGAGAGCTGCCTCAGAGATCAGGCTGTGCTGAAGAATAAAGGAGGTCACACCAAATATTGACCTTCAAGCTGGTTAGAACTACCACGGGGCCTCCTCCCGGTGGGACATGCCCGGAACACCTCACCCAGGAGGCGGCCAGGAGGCATCCTAATCAGATGCCCGAGCCACCTCAACTGGCTCCTTTCGATGTGGAGGAGCAGCGGCTCTACTCCGAGCCCCTCCCGGATGGCCGCACTCCTCACCTTATCTCTAAGGGAGAGGCCAGCCACCCTTCGAAGGAAACTCATTTCTGCCGCTTGTATTCGCGATCTTATTCTTTCGGTCACTACCCAAAGCTCGTGACCATAGGTGAGGGTAGGAACGTAGATCGACCGGTAAATCAGGAGCCTCGCTTTTACGCTAAGCTCCCTCTTCACCACGACAGACCGGTGCAGCGTCCGCATCACTGCAGAAGCAGCCCCGATCCGCCTGTCGATCTCCCGTTCCCTTCTCCCATCACTCGTGAACAAGACCCCGAGATACTTAAACTCCTCCACTTGAGGCAAGAACTCGTTCCTGAGCCGGAGATGGCACTCCACCCTTTTCCGGCTGAGGACCATGGCCTCAGACTTAGAGGTGCTTCACACTCGGCTGCGAACCGTTCCACTGCGAGCTGGAGGCCCCCCCGTGATGAAGCCAACAGAACCGCATCATCTGCAAAAAGCAGAGATGTGACTCTGAGGCCACCAAGGAAGAAGCCTTCTGCCACCTGGCTACGCCTAGAAATTCTGTCCATAAAAATTATGAACAGAATCGGTGACAAAGGGCAGCCCTGACGGAGTCCAACACCCACAGGAAACAAATCCGACTTATTACCGGCTATACGGACCAAGCTCTCACTGTGGTTGTACAAGGACTGAATGGCCCGCAACAATGGGCCAGACACCCCATACTCCCGCAGAACCTCCCAAAGAACACCCCGAGGAACACGGTCGAATGCCTTCTCCAAGTCCACAAAGCACATGTAGACTGGTTGGGCAAACTCCCACGCACACTCGAATATCCTTGAGAGGATAAAGAGCTGGTCCAGCGTTCCACGACCAGGACGAAAACCGCATTGTTCCTCCTGAATCCGAGGTTCGACTAATGGACGCACCCTCCTTTCCAGCACCCTGGCATAGACCTTACCGGGGAGGCTGAGGAGTGTGATCCCCCGAAAGTTGGAGCACACCCTCCGGTCTCCCTTCTTAAAGATGGGGACCACCACCCCGGTCTGCCAATCCAATGGCACTGCCCCAGATCTCCACGCGATGTTGCAGAGGCGTGTCAACCAAGACAGCCCTACAACATCCAGAGCCTTCAGGAACTCAGGGCGAATCTCGTCCACCCCAGGGGCTCTGCCACCAAGGAGTTGTTTAACTACCTCAGTGACCTCACCCCCAGTGATGGTCAAGTCATCCCCCTCATCCCCAGACTCTGCTTCCACTACAGAAGGCGTGTCAGTGGGATTCAGAAGGTCCTCGAAGTATTCCTTCCACCGTCCGACTATAGCCTCAGTTGAAGTCAGCAGCACCCCCACCCCCGCACTATAAACAGTGTGAGTGAAGCACTGCTTTCCCCTCCTGAGTCGCCTGACGGTTTGCCAGAATCGCTTCGATGCCGTCCGAAAGTCTTTTTCCATAGCCTCACCGAACTCCTCCCACACCCGAGTTTTTGCTTTGGCCACTACCCGAGCTGCATTCCGCTTGGCCTGTCGATACCTGTCAGCTGCCTCCGGAGTCCCACAGGCTAACCAAGCCCGATAGGACTCTTTCTTCAGCTTGATGGCTCCCTTCACCTCCGGTGACCACCATCTGGTTCGGGGGTTACCACCACGACAGGCACCAACCACCTTGCAGCCACAGCTCTGAGCAGCCGCCTCAACAATGGAGGTGCGGAACATGGTCCATTCGGACTCAATGTCCTCAGCCTCCCTCGGAATGCTGTCAAAGTTCTGCCGGAGGTGGGAGTTGAAGATCTCCCGGACTGGGGCTTCTGCCAGGCGTTCCCAGCGCACCCTCACAATACGTTTAGGTGTGCCAGGTCTGTCCAGCATCTTCCCCCGCCACCTGATCCAACTCACCACCAGGTGGTGATCAGTTGACAGCTCAGCTCCTCTCTTCACCCGAGTGTCCAGAACATACGGCCGCAGATCTGATGATACGATTACAAAATCGATCATCGACCTGCGACCTAGGGTGTCCTGGTGCCATGTGCACTTATGGACATCCTTGTGTTCGAACACGGTGTTTGTTATGGACAAACTGTGGTTTGCACAGAAGTCCAATAACAAAACACCATTCGGGTTCAGATCGGGCAGGCCGTTCCTCCCAATCACGCCCCTCCAGGTCTCACTGTCATTGCCCACGTGAGCGTTGAAGTCTCCCAGCAAGACTATGGAGTCACCAGATGGAGCACTCTCCAGCACCCCACCCAGCAACTCCAAAAAGGGTGGGTACCCTGAACTGTCATTCGGCGCATAAGCGCAAACAACAGTCAGGACCCGTTCCCCAGCCCGAAGGCGCAGGGAAACTACCCTCTCGTCCACCGGTGAAAACTCCGACGTACAGGCAGCAAGCCGGGGGGATACAAGAATACCCACCCCAGCTCGCCGCCTCTCACCTAGGGCAACTCCAGACTGGAACAGAGTCCAGCCCTTCTCCAGGAGACTGGTTCCAGAGCCCAGGCCATGCGTTGAGGTGAGCCCAACTATGTCTAGCTGGTATCTCTCAACCTCACGCACTAGCTCAGGCTCCTTCCCCACCAGAGAGGTGACATTCCATGTCCCAACAGCCAGTTTCGATAGCTGGGGATCGGTCCGCCAGGGCCTCCGCCCTCGGCCACCGCCCGACACACATTGCACCCGACCCCTACGACACCTCCTGCGGGTGGTGGGCCTGCAGGAGGGCGGGCCCATGTAACCTCTTCGGGCTGCGCCCGGCCAAGCACCACGGGCTAATGCCTGGCCACCAGACGCTCTCCCTCGAGCTCCCTCCCCAGGCCTGGCTCCAGGGTGGGGCCCCGGTAACCCTATCCCGGGCAGGGTAAACTGTTCCCTTGTTTTTTCCCTCATAAGGGTCTTCTGAACCGCTCTTTGTCTGGACCCTCTTTTGCCTTAAATACTGTATTTCTATTAAATGAAGCATGCCTTCCCATGTGGCTCCAGATCCTTCCTGTGTGAAACTTGGTTTGAAGCCTGTTTTCCACCATTTACATGAAAATGAGGTGGTCCACATAAAAACAAAACAAAAAACAAAAACCAATTAATTGAGCATATTGCATTTCTTTGTATTATTGTAGGGACGTTACCTTACAATATAAAGCACTTGGAGCTGACTGCTGTGATTTGGTGCTGTATAAATAAAACTGAATTGAACTGAGCTCATCAACACATTATTTTGCTTGAATTATTATGCAGTAAATATCGACAACATTGGATTAATATTATAGAATAATGACTCCATTGGCATTTAGGCTGGCTCTGATTTAGCCTTGCTTCCAATATGCACTTCTGTCACTGGGTATCTAAACTCATATATGGGCATTTTGAGGTTTCACTTTCATTTGTTCCAACACATGATTTGACCTTTGAGAAATAATTTATAATTTTTTTTGTTCAGCCTCTCCAGTTCTTACCTTAATCAGGGCTTTCTGACAGACTGTCTCAGTAAACAAGCCTGTGTCAGCATCTGTAGCAGTGCCCCAAATATTATGACCCTCACTTTGACTATCTCGGTAAGGCAGTAGACTCTCCTCTGGTTTACCATGGGCCAAGTTACTGAGGAGTCATTAATATGACACTAGGCAAACTGATAACTCTGATCTTGTAGGAGGTTAAATCCTGTTAAGTGAACCATGGCCTCTCCCACAGCACCATTCCCTGTAGCTTAGATTTCATGCTTTTATAATTATGTTCGGTGAAAGCTGTTAGAGTGAGCAGAGGTAGGCGGATTGTAATCCAGCCTCGAACAAAGCAGGAATAGAGGCCAGAACAATGATTAGAGGAGAGGCCATAAATTAAAGTACGAAATTGAATTGAATTTGAATTGTTGTTGTTTTGGTTTAATAACTGTTCAAAGGCGAAATTGTAATTGAGATTAAAATTTGAATAACTGTACAGGCCCAGTATTGAATAATGATTCAATACACTTAAAGTGGTGGGTGGGCTCCTTTACATTTTGAGAGAAGCCAATTGAATCTAATTATAATAGATTAAATGCAGTGTTGAGGCTGTCATTCTCAGCATCTGCATGGATGTTAAAATCACCCACTATAATTATTTTATCTGAACTGAGCACTAAATCAGGTAGACTTTGACTGGAAAAGCCAACAGCAGCCGGTTTGCAGTGAGTAATCTTTCAAGTGACAAGATTGTTGTTGGTTCAAATGTTGGAAAATTAAAATGAATATTCCTGGGTGGCCAACAATATAACTGGCTAGCCCAGTCATGTCTATGTCAGAGAAACACACAAATAAATAATGTGAAATATGGAAAATTCAGTAGCAGGAGCCTGCATTGTCAGCTTTCTGTGTCCCAGCTCCATGCTTTGTTCTGTCTCCCTGGAGGAAGGGCCTTCTGTCAGAGCACAGAAGGAAGCATTGTGATGCCAAAATATTGCATGTAAGTGAGCATCAGTACATTGCTAACACTTGAGTTAACTACTTCACTGGCTCCCCACTGAATGGAGTCTTGCTTGCTAAAAGAAAAACTATTACATAGCACATAAGTAGTATAGTTTGAGCATTTCCAGTAATCAGCTCGTTGTTTTTTCATGGTCTTATACTATAGAACTCAAGACTAGGTTTTGAAAAAAGTCCTAAAGTAACTGATAAATTGCCCCACACAGTAACGAAATGTTTTACAGAAGACACTTACCTCACATTCCTCACACATTTTCCCATCGAGATCAGTCATAATCAGCAGCCCTGCCTCCTCCAAGCTCAGACTTAATGTTGTTACTGACAAGGAGGAGGAAACATTAGCTTCTCAATGAGGGCATTAAAAGCACCTTGATCAGATTTATGAGTGTAATTTACTGCAGACCTGCTTGTGTTATTTTTTCATTTTAAAGGTGATGCACAGAACCAACAGTCATTTGCATAATGTAAGCTCAGAGCTTTCTGCTGACTGTTGTGATGTGAGGGTATAGGAGCTGAAGGTCCATAGACATGAATAATGATGTACTGATGCTGCAACAATCTCTGTGAGAAAGTGTGACAGGTTAACGTAATGGATCAGTTCTGATATCGGATGGCAGTCTCTGGCCTTACCATCATAACAGACACAAGTTTCATTTTTTAAGAGTCTGCCATGTAGAAATACTTGTTTTCTTCTCCCTCAGATTTCAGATGTTGGCTTTTGGAAGTATGTCTGTATTTTATTTAATGTACTTGTAAGCGTTCTGGCTCTCATTCACATGGAGTGTATGTGCACAACTCAGTGCATAAACCATGCATACAAATGTTTCACACACAGGTATGTGATTCACCAATATTTTCATTTCAAAAGCAGACAGTGTTGGTCAGTGCATGGTACTGAGTGAATAGTATATGATGTAGGGACCATTCTGATATACATTTAGCAGTGTCATTATAGCAGCAATGTAAAGTGTAAACAGTGTGAGGTCAAAATGCAAGAACTTGTGCAAATACAGTAATACAGTCACAGTAATGCAATAAAGTTGTGTGTCAAGAGTCCATCATGTGTGTGTGTGTGTGTGTGTGTGTGTGTGTGTGTGTGTGTGTGTGTGTGTGTGTGTGTGTGTGAGAGAGAGAGAGACTGGGTACACCAGTTCAGTTGTCTGTTTAAAGAAAGGCTTTAATTTCATTTATTTAATAACGCAGCATGTTTTTTGGTGTGCTGCTTTAGAAATCATTTTCTTAGCACATTAATGCTAAAACAGTGCTAAACTGCTCCAAAGTGTTGGTTCAAATGACCGTCCTGTTATCAGTCAGCTGCAGCAGTTAATATGTAGCTGATCATTTGAATCATGTTTGTTGGAGCAGGGATTGAGGTCATGGTGAGAACCTCTATGTTAGAGAGCATTGAGTGGGATGATAAGTAGGAAACCTTGCACTAACATGAACTTGAACTAACTTATAGGAAATGGGCACAAACACATTTGGAGAGGAGCGAGTGTGAGTGGACAGGAGTGTTCATTCAGTGACAACAGCAAACATGATGAGAGTGACAGTCAGTAAGAGTGGACCCCACAACCAGTTTAGGGAAACAGCTGGGAGGTCAGGAGTCAGTTAAGGGCCATACATGTGTTCAAATCAATTCAATTCAATTTTATTTATATAGCTCCAAATCACTACAAACAGTTGCCTCATTGTATTGTGGGTAAAGACCCTACAATAATACAGAGAAAACCCAACAGTCAAAACGACCCCCTATGAGCAGCACTTGGAGACAGTGGGAAGGAAAAACTCCTTTTAACAGGAAGAAACCTCCATCAGAACCAGGCTCAGGGAGGGGGGGTCATCTGCTGAGGGGGGGCCTGAGGACAGAGAAAAGACATGCTGTGGAAGAGAGCCAGAGATTAATAACAATTAATGATTAAATGCAGAGTGGAGTATAAACAAAGTAAATAAGGTGAATGAGAAGAAACAGTGCATTATGGGAACCCCCCAGCAGACTAGGCCTATAGCAGCATAACTAAGGGAGGGTTCAGGGTCACCTGATCCAGCCCTAACTATAAGCTTGATCATAAAGGAAAGTTTTAAGCCTAATCTTAAAAATAGAGAGGGTGTCTCTCTCCTGAATCCAAGCTGGGAGCTGGTTCCACAGAAGAGGAGCCTGAAAGCTGAAGGCTCTGCCTCCCATTCTACTCTTAAGGATCCTAGGAACCACAAGTAAGCCAGCAGTCTGAGAGAGAAGTGCTCTGTTGGGGTGATATGGTACTATGAGGTCTTTGAGATAAGATGGTGCCTGATTATTCAAGACCTTGTAGGTGAGGAGAAGGATTTTAAATTCTATTCTAGATTTAACAGGGAGCCAATGAAGAGAAGCCAATATGGGAGAAATCTGCTCTCTCTTTCTAGTCCCTGTCAGTACTCTAGCTGCAGCATTTTGGATCAGCTGAAGGCTTTTCAGGGAGCTTTTAGGACAGCCTGATAATAATGAATTACAATAATCCACCCTAGAAGTAATAAATGCATGAATGAGCTTTTCAGCATCACTCTGAGAAAGGATGTTTCTAATTTTAGAAATATTGCGCAAATGCAAAAAAGCGGTCCTACATATTTGTTTAATATGTGCATTGAAGGACATATCCTGGTCAAAAATGACTCCAAGATTTCTCACAGTGTTACTGGAGGCCAAAGTAATGCCATCCAGAGTAAGTATCTGGTTAGACACCATGTTTCTAAGATTTGTGGGGCCGAGAACAAGAACTTCAGTTTGATCTGAATTTAGAAGCAGGAAATTAGAGGTCATCCAGGCCTTAATGTCTTTAAGACATTCCTGCAGTTTAACTAATTGATGTGTGTCATCAGGCTTCATTGATAGATAAATGCCAACACTAGCAGACAGTAGAGGGAGGTCCCAGAGGAAACCCCTCCAGCCAAGGGGCAAGGACCCCAGAGTACCAGAGGCAATGGGAAGACAGTGCCCCCAGATGCCAGCCCCATGCAAAGACTGGTGGCAGGACCCCAGGAGCCCGAGAGTTTCCTGACACCCCGCAGCTCCTCACTAGCTCTTTTTGGAGTGCTCAAATTTGGCCACATTTGGTCTGGATTTGCGTGCTCTGGGTCACTTCCTCCCAGGTGGTGAACGTGATGGTCTTCACTGTGTTTTCTGGGAGCTTCAGGTGGGTCTGAATGAATGCTTTCATGGTTGCTTCTTCTGCCTTTTCTGGGATGCCTGAAAATACGAGGATATCCCTCATACTGCGGGCCTGGAGGTCCATAACAGTTTCTTTAATTTTTTAATTTTCTTCAGAGAGCCAGGTCATTCCCTTAGTGAGGGATTTCACCAACTCCCTGAGGACGGCATTTTCAGCACCGAGTGTTTCCAACCTGCTGCTGGCTGAACTCTACAGACTCCTTGAGTCCTAAACTCTTTGTGGAGAATTTCCGCTAGGGCCAGGCGCGAGTCAAAGCTGGACAGTTTGCTATTCATGGACTCCAAGATGTCCACAGTGGTGCTGGTTTGTGGAGAAGTCATTTCTTGGGAGTATGCAGGGCAGCTTTTAGTGGATGGAGCTCCTATGTTGCTGGAGGGAGTTGGCGTCTTGTACAGTTTGTCCATGATGATTCGCTCAAAAAACCCATCGAAACCTGGAAACTTTATTTACTCAAACAAAAAGGTAATGAGCTCTCCCCGGAAAAAACACCAGATGGGGGAGAGACGCAGAACTGACTAGACTTCACTATAGACCAATATGACTAGGTACAGGACAGCGGACAACAACCATCATCAACAACAATGATGCGACAACCAGCAAAGAAAAGAATGGGCTTAAAAATACCATGAGAGGGGTGGGAACACAGGTGAATCATATTACACAGATGAGACAAGAGGAAGCAGAACAGGGCATGACAGAACCCATGACTTATCAAAATAAAACAGGAAGAACTCTAACATAGTACACAGAGATTAAACACCTAGGAACACCACATAAACTCGGGGAGACAAGAACCATAATAAACAGAACTATACATGAACATAAAACACTGGGCCACCGGCCCAGGACCATGACAGTTTCAGCCACCTGTAGCTTAAAAAGAAAAAGAAAAAAGAAGAAAACAGAAGTTAGCAGGGTTTGGGTTAACTAATGCTGTCCTCTAAGTGGACAAATGGACCTAAACAAGTAAAATGCTCATCACAACAAAGCCATCTTCTCCCCCTTGAAATTTCATCAGATGAAGCTGATTTTTCAACTCTAATGATTCAGCTGCAACCTGACAGGACAAAATGCAGGAGACAGAAACTGAAGATAAAGATCTGGAGAAATCAGACCCAGTTAGCTGACAGCACTGTGAAGGTGACCCAGAGAGCAGCAAATAAAGTAAATAAAATTAAATACAAACTGCAATTTATGAGCATATCATTGTTTGAATAATTATTCTGTATTTTTTTAATCTAATTGATGATCCAGTTCTGGGTCGGCCTACTGACACTGATTTAGACTCATACTGTGAATTTCATACTCCATAAATTTCAAATCATTTCAGCCTCATCTTCACTCAAACATTCCCATCATCTCCAGGATCAGACATTTTTCCATCAGTTAGCTTTTCCAACATGACCAATGATCGATCATTGATCAGTGATCAGTGTGTTCTGTGTCAGCAGCTTCATCCAGATCAGTGTGATGTATCAGTGATGCTACAGTAACTACAGTAAATGTGTCAGAGCAGCTGACTGACAGTCTGACAGCTGCAGCTGCGCTCACAGTCAGAGTTAGAAAAATGGAGACTATAGATTTGATTCTGAGCTGAGTATAAATCCATGATGTCACTGCCGTGTCCGCCCTTACAGCCTACAGGTGGCTCAGGTGCAGGAGGAGGGGAGGAGTCAGTGATAAACAGAGCATGCAGGTTAGGCTCACATAGTTTATTACCATGGTAACTGACTCAGTTTCCCTCAGCTCAGGATTAAACCTGTTTCTTCACCTGGTGTATTCCCAGGTGAAGGAATAGACACAATCTAAAAACACAAAAAGCAGAGAAGAATAACGCTGAAAAGGTGAATCCAAACAGATGCTTAACAAGGAGTCTCGAAAAATAAGGAGGCAAATGAAAACACCAAAAACCACAGATGGGTCTAACCTGCAAAATTAAATAGGAAATAAATCAGAATAGTGACAATCCAGACAACAGGAGCTCTAAAAAAGAGGAATCATGTGAAGGAGGAAAACACTCCAGAACATAAAGTAAAAAAAAAAGAATTACAACAGTAAACATAGTTCAGTTTGTCAGCTATAGCTCACTTACTTATGCCTCTGAGAAGCACTTACTGCACCCACAGTGATGCTTTAAATCCAGCTCATCAACTTTTTTCTTGGACAGTGTTTTTCAGTGTTGTTTTGAAGCATTCAGGTCACAGATCCTGTTGGTTTGGACATAAATCGATAGACTGAAACGCGGGATGGAACAGTTGTTGCTTTTGCCTTGGGGGTCTCTCCCACATAGCCCTGTGCTTTTATTCCTGTCAGTATCATCTTTATTCTCAGACCATAGAACCCACGTTGATGTAAAACTGCCTGGCTGAGACTGCCAATGTGCTGTCACAAAGAACAAAGAGCACACTAAAGAAATAATATTGATTGTTGCAGATATGGAACTCTCTTGATTGAAATTCTAGGTCACAGCCCACAGGCTTCGTCTGTGATGCCTGAACACAGAAGCACAAAATAAGGAGATGGAAACGATTTGAAAACATTCAGAACCACCAACATGTTCATTAGAACTGTACTGTGCTGCTTACCTTTACAACAGTGATCATACTCTGTGTCAGTGTTTAAAGCAGCATGCACGCACACACACACACACACACACACACACACACAATATATATATATATATATATATATATATATATATATATATATATATATATATATATATAGTGTGTGTGCGTGCGTGCGTGTGTGTGTGTGCAGAGTGTCAGCACACCCTGGTGAGAGCTGAAGTGGATCTTTTATTTGACTTTGCAGAAGTGTGGGTCAAATGTAGTTTGACCCACACAGTAATGTCGCAATGTGTGTGTATGTGTGTGTGTGTTGGAGAGATAATTGCTGTGGGACAACCAGAGAACACACATATCGATCACAATGTTAGGTGAGAGTGTTTCCTTTCATCCAGTGGCCAGCAGCTAAGAGTGCCTTGTTTTGCACTTAGCTAATTGCCTCAGTGAGAAGACGAGGTCTCACCAGCTTTACAGTTGTCTACTCTTTATTGATATTTGCTCAGGGTGTTGGATAGAGGAACATATTTCTTGGAAATGCAACTACTAGAAATTCACCTCCTGTGGTGCTGTTCACTGAGAGGAAAAGAATAATATTAGAGAAAAGAAAACATAAACTTGGCTTCTTAAAAAAACTATATATATATATAAAAAAAAGCGGACGGTCTTTTTGCCCTCCAAGCTCGGGTCCTCTACCAGAGGCCTGGGAGCTTGAGGGTCCTGCGCAGTATCTTAGCTGTTCCCAGTATTGAGCTCTTTTGAACAGAGATCTCAGCTGTTGTTCCAGGAACCTGCTGGAGCCACTCTCCCAGTTTGGGGGTCACTGCCCCGAGTGTTCCCATTACCACGGGGACCACTGTTACCTTCATCTTCCACATCCTCTCCAGCTCCTCTCTGAGCCCTTGGTATTTATCAAGCTTCTCGTGTTCCTTCTGTCACTTCCGGCGCCGCGCGAGCAGGCAGCCAGTTTCAGCAGCTCCGCACTAATTCCGTGTTTTTCTCATTTTGTTTAGTATTAGATGTGTTTTTGTGTTTCTGTATCTTCTGCTCTTTTTCCTCATGGAGCAGACTTTTTTCTGGAAAACTTTGTTTTTATTTACCCTTTTTATGGTGTTTATGTTTGGAGACTGCGAGAGTGGCCACGCTCCTATTGTTTACTCTCGGGACCAGCTGATCTCCATCGGGAGCTCCGCTGTGCCTACTCCTGCAGAACGACTCGATATTCCCCGCGAACTGAGAAGGAAGAGACGCGGGAGACGTGCGGGCATAGGTCGTCGTTGCCAGGGGAGAAGGTACAGGCCCGTCATCCCGTCCATCATCATGGGAAACGTGAGATCTCTTCCCAACAAAGTGGACGAGCTAACGGCGCTAACGCGACATCAAAGGAGCTACCGGGAGAGCAGCCTCATGTGCCTGACGGAGACGTGGCTAACCGAGCTAACCCCGGACTCACACATAAACATGGACGGCTTTCATTTGATCCGTGCCGACAGAACCAAGGAGAGTGGTAAGAAGAGGGGCGGGGGTCTGGCTGTGTTTGTGAACGATAGATGGTGCAACTCCAGACATCTAACCATCAAAGAGACGCTCTGCAGTAAGGACATTGAACTGCTCGCTGTTGGTATGAGACCGCACTATCTTCCTCGGGAGTTTTCACATGTTATTGTGATAACTGTGTATGTGCCGCCCTCTGCTAACGCTGCTGCAGCCTGCGATGTCCTCCATGCTACTACCAGCAGACTCCAAACACAGCACCCACAGGCCCTCTTTCTGATCTCAGGGGACTTTAACCACGTCTCCCTGTCCTCCACTCTCCCCACCTTCACCCAGTATGTCACCTGCCACACCAGGAATACCAACACACTGGATCTACTGTATGCCAACATCAAGGAGGCATACAGCTCATCACCTCTGCCTCCCCTGGGGGGCTCAGATCACAACCTGGTTCATCTCCAGCCTGTGTACAAACCCTTGGTACACAGAGAACCAGTTGTGACACACACAGTGAAGAAATGGTCTGAGGAGACTGAAGAAGCTCTGAGAGACTGCTTTAGCTCCACTGTGTGGGAAGAGCTTTGTGCCCCTCATGGGGAGGACATCGACAGCATCACGGACTGCATCACTGATTACATCAATTTCTGCGTGGAAAACACTGTGCCCACCAGGAGGGTACGGTGTTTTTCAAACAACAAACCCTGGATCAACTCTGAAATAAAGGCTCTCCTGAAGGAGAAGAAGAGAGCCTTTAGATCAGGAAATAAGGAGGAGCTGAGAGCCGTGCAGAAGGATCTGAGAAGGAAAATCAGGGATGGAAAAAACATCTACAGGAAGAAGATGGAGGACCAGCTACAGCAGAGCAACATCAGTGGGGTTTGGAGGAGTTTGAACTCAATTTCAGGCCACAAACCAAGCCCTAGGGTTGTGGGAGACTTAGAGTGGGTGAACAACCTGAACCAGTTCTTTAACAGGTTTGACCAGCCACCCACCCCTCCCCCAGCCCAGTCCTCCCTGCTGTCAGCCCCACCATCTTTAATGACTGCCAACCTTTCTTCTTCTTGGGACCTCACACCTCTCAGCTCTCAGCCATCACCCACCCCCTTCACTTCTGAGGACTCCATCTCACAACCCCCATCCCCCACCTCCATCTTGTCCCTCTCAACTCATCATGTGAGGAAGGAGCTACGTAAGATCAAGGTGCGAAAGGCTGCTGGTCCAGACGGCATCAGCTCCAGGCTCCTGAGGTGCTGCGCAGATCAGCTGTGTGGCATCATGGGATACATGTTCAACCTGAGCTTGAAGCTGGGGAAAGTACCACAACTGTGGAAGACCTCCTGTGTGGTACCGGTACCAAAGACCAAACATCCAAAGGATCTTAGCAGCTACAGGCCGGTAGCCCTGACATCGCATCTAATGAAGACCCTCGAGAGGCTGGTCCTCAACCATCTACGCCTCATGGTGTCGTCTTCGTTGGACCCGCTGCAGTTCGCCTACCGGCCTGGCATCGGGGTGGATGACGCCATCATCTACCTCCTGCACCGAGCTCTGACCCACCTGGAGAAGCCTGGAAGCACTGTGAGGATCATGTTCTTTGATTTCTCCAGTGCTTTTAACACCATCCAGCCAGGACTTCTGAGAGACAAGCTGGAACTGTCAGGAGTGGACCACCACATCTCCGAGTGGATACTGGACTACCTCACTGACCGCCCACAGTACGTGAGGACACAGGGCTGTGTCTCTGACAGGCTGGTCTGCAGTACGGGGGCCCCACAGGGAACTGTGCTGGCACCGTTCCTCTTCACCCTCTACACTGCAGACTTCTCCATCAACTCCCCACGCTGCCATCTGCAGAAGTTCTCTGACGACTCTGCCATAGTTGGCCTCATCACAGGTGAGGATGACTCAGAGTACAGACAGTGGACTCAGGACTTTGTGGACTGGTGCCAGCGGAACCACCTCCTGATCAACGCCGCTAAAACCAAGGAGCTGGTGGTGGATTTCCGCAGGCGCAGACCCACCACACGGACACCGGTGAACATCCAGGGAGTGGACATTGAGATAGTGGACTCTTATAAGTACCTGGGTGTTCACCTAAACAATAAACTGGACTGGACTCATAACACTGATGCGCTCTACAGGAAGGGTCAGAGCAGACTCTACCTGCTGAGAAGGCTGAGGTCTTTTGGAGTGCAGGGGACACTCCTGAAGACCTTCTATGACTCTGTGGTGGCATCAGCCATCTTCTATGCAGCAGTATGTTGGAGCAGCAGCTTGTCTACAGCTGAGAGGAAGAGGATAGACAAGCTCATCAGGAAAGCCAGCTCTGTCCTAGGATGTCCTCTCGACTCAGTGCAGGTGGTGGGAGACAGAAGGACTCTGACCAAAATAACATCACTGATGGACAAGGTCTCCCATCCCATGCATGAAACTGTTGCTGAGCTGGAGAGCTCCTTCAGTGACAGACTGCTGCATCCTAAATGCACAAAGGAGCGTTACCGCAGATCCTTCCTCCCAGCAGCTGTAAGACTTTATAACCATCACTGCTCCCAACAAAAACCCCAATAACCTACACAATGTAGGATAATATATAATATACTGTAAATAGTCCGGCCTGTTAAGGTTCAACACACAGGCACATCATGTACATTGTATATAGTGTTATTATTAGTAGTATTAAGGTTAATCTTGTTTGTTGATTTTATATATATTCTTTTCTTAATAGTGTAAATTATTATATCTTTATTTATATTTATAATAACTGCGGCTGCTGTTACACCCAAATTTTTCCTCTGTGGGACAATAAAGGCTGTTTCTTCTTCTTCTTCTTCTTCTTGATGTTCCCGTCACTTGGTATTGCAACGTCTATCACCACGACCTTCTTCCTTTGTTTGTCCACCACTACGATGTCCGGTTGGTTAGCCATCACAAGTTTGTCGGTCTGTATCTGGAAGTCCCACAGGATCTTAGCTCTGTTGTTCTCAACCATGAGGTCTTTGAGATAAGATGGGGCCTGATTATTCAAGACCTTGTATGTGAGGAGAAGATTTTAAACTCTATTCTAGATTTAACAGGGAGCCAATGAAGAGAAGCCAATATGGGAGAAATCTGCTTACTCTTTCTAGTCCCTGTCAGCACTCTAGCTGCAGCATTTTGGATCAGCTGAAGGCTTTTCAGGGAGCTTTTAGAATGGGATGTCAATGACATCATGTCACTAGATGTTTTGATGTGTATCAGGCAGGAATTCAAACTCCAAAGCAGGACTCATGAAACAGGACTTAGCTTTGGAATAACACATCTTTTATTTGTTGGTCAACTCAGGAACACACACTACAAAAATACTGGACTGGCCAGGAGCCAGGAAAACATAAACTCAGGGATTACTTGGAAATAACATGGAATACATGGAATCAGAGAACACACAACGGGCAGGGAGCCATTGATAACAACGCGACAAAGGACAAGGGAAAAATGCATACCAGGGTAACGAGACAAGAGGAAACAGTTGGGCTGAACAGGTGAACAGAAATGCAGACTTCCTCCCTGTGAAGTAGAACCAAATACAACACACAAGATAAGGAACAGGGACACAGAGGAACTGACACCGGAACACAGGGATGCAGGAAGAAGAAATGAAAAGGGGAATTAAATATACACAGAGGTGGCAAAAGTACTGACATTCTGTACTTAAGTAGAAGTACACAGGACACAAACTGTGAAAGGGAATTTAAACACAGCTCTATTCTCTATTCAGCTCTATTCTCTGTGTCCTCCATAGTAGAGGGTGACTGTGCCTCCACCTAAACACCAACATGAGGATACTCAGGGGTTACAGTGGGATTCAGCAGGTGGAGGAACCCTAAGATCAGCTGTAGTGGCTCTGCATGGGGAGAAGAATCACAGCTTTCTATTGTGAGCTGCAGTAAATGATGTTGGTGTGCAGGCTGTGATCAGCTGACCTGCTGCTGCTGCTGCTCTGAGGTTTACTGCTCTGTGTGGATGAACTGAACTCACAAAGATGTAACCCAGTATTTCACAGCTCTCTGAGCTGATCTCCATCCCCTACACTGACAGCATACAGGCTGTAGAAATGTTGGATTCAGTGAATGAATCTCAGCATCAGCAGCTTTGATTCAAACTCATCTCTGCTGCAATGATGTAACCTGTAACTCTGACCATGAACACAGCCTCTGTGCACCAACACAGAGCTTTACTGTAAATACAGTACAACAAGCTAACCTAAACTGCAGTATTTTCATAGAATCTTTGAATTACACAAAGTCAGCATACTTCAGTTTATTTTCCAGTCCTTACCTTTAATTCTAACCTCTCTTCTTCCTCTCCTGTCCTCTTTCTCCATCTCTGAGTGAACTTCTCCCTCTTTGCTCTCCCTGAAATACAGCAGCTCTTCTTTTAGCTAGCAGACACACTGTGTGACAAACTGCACACACTTTGTGTGTTTGCTGATATTTGTTGAGCATTTAGAAACGTTGCATTTACCTGCCACACGTTACTCCCTTCGTGCTCGCTCCTCTTCAGTAGCGCTAGCTAAGCTGTTTATGTGCCGCAGCGCAACTTACGGACTCGGTCCGGCCCGATTATAGCGCTATAAATGATACATTAATTACATGGGTTTGTGTATTTAATCCCTTTGTACGAGATAAGCCCCGATGATGGAGGATACGCAGTACGATTGTCTCTTATATGTTATTATTCCTCCGTTTAGGCTCAGATCATTTGATGTTTGACGGCGCACTGACCGGAAACGCAAACTTCTCTCTGACGTGTTAAAAAGTAACGAGTCTGTTTGAAAATGTAAGAAGTAGAAAGTACAGATACTTGTGTAAAAATGTAGGGAGTAAAAGTAAAAAGTAGTCAGAAAAATAAATACTTAAGTAAAGTACAGATACCTGAAAAATCTACTTAAGTACAGTAACGAAGTATTTGTACTTCGTTACTTCCCACCTCTGAATATACATAACTATAACTTAGAGCAAGACTCAAAAAACTATGATGAACTAAGAATCTAAACTGTAGGGAAACCCAGAAATACAACAATAACAGTCCCTCAAAGAACAAAAACACATAATATGGGGCAAAAGGGCCAGGACTGTGACAGTTGCTCAAGTTCATATGCATATGGAGGCAGGTATCTGATCAGACACCATGTTTCTAAGATTTGCAGGGCTGATTACAATAACCTCACTTTTATCTGAATTTAGAAGCAGGAAATTAGAGGTCATCTGAGTCACTATGTCTTTAAGACATTCCTGCAGTTTAACTCATTTGTAAAAGTCACTGTTTTGGCACCACATGTCACTACCTTTATTCCACATTTTAAATAATTTAATATTTACTTTTAATATTTATGCCATTATTTTTTTTATATTTAGTGTTACTTTATATTTATTCTTTTTTAACATACTTAGAAAACTGTCATAACTATTCAAAGGGCAACACTTGGACCTGAGGACAGAATTTTGTTCCACTGCATGTAAATATAATGTCAATAAAGAATCCTTGAATATATCCTGTAATGTAACTAGAACTGCTCCTAGCACAGACCTAAATTCAGCTAGCTCCCTTTCTCTTTATTCTGTTAGGGTGGCTGTGGCTCAGGAGGTAGAGCAGGCCCTCTAGATGTTTGCCTTCATTCTTCTCCATCCTGCTTTTGGGTCTGCAAAATAAACCATGAAATATTGAAATTATAAATACATTAAACTTTTGAATGAGATGAAACTGATGACACAGGAACAACAACAAGCAGCAAGAATAAGTATTATCCAAGAGGAATAGGCCTGTATTATACTGACGGAAGGTAATGGCCCTTTATTTGAAGCAGGTTTGTCTAAGAGACAGGCCTTCATTTCTAGTTCTCTATAACTGATGTGGCTATGCAGTTCTGTTATATCCAGTCTAGGAAGTCAGTATAGGAACTGCAAAGCTGAAACAGGAAGTGACCCATACAGTATCACACTGCAGTGGCCTTGTACCTCTTAGCTTTGTCCTCTGGTTACAGCATTTCCAGGGATTAACAGAATATCATTTACTCTACCTCAGTGGACAACAAGATGTACTTACGTCATCTTCTCCATACCTCCATCCATGTTCTTCAGCAGCTGTGGAGGAACTGATGCAGAAGCAAGGTGGGTGTAGTCATACGCCAAAAGCCAGAATGGAGTTTATCTTTGCTGTGCTCACTTCCTCTCAGCAGCTCACCCTCTTCTGTGCTGGCTGCCTCTCTGCACTCCAAATGTTGGCATCTGTTTCAAATCTGAATCTGTGTCATGCCCACTTTGTGAGCTGACAACTTCTTTTCTTGACTTTTGATCAGGAACAAGCCCCTGGCACGTTGCCTTTTTCAGGAGTTATGTCACTATCCCAATCAGTAGTTCACTGCAAAATATCCTGTCTGTGCATTTTGGGGATCCTTCAAATAAATTTCCTTCTGCTTTAATATGATTATTTTACTCACGGTTTATGAAACTGGATGATGCATATGATGCTCCCCTGAAGCTACATACATTGGCATTCTTGTACGACTACACAAGGCAGTCATCTTCCTGTTTCAAGTAATAGCACACACACACGCACACACACACATACATTTGTTTTTGATCTTCTATTTCTATGAGAGGCGAATATACATCCGCCACACATAATTGCTTTGTGTGAAGATGTTTTTGGCTGGCAGCCTTTAACAATGATTTCTGCTGGCTGACCTGCTGCTGAGTGGGAGCTTTCAGTGGCTGGTAACTTCAGACGATGAGGCACGGTGAATGTCACAGACAACACAGTAGCAGACAGACAAGCTGTCTGGAGCCTGTGGTTATTGGCCTCATTGACTGAGACAGATGCTTTGCTGAGCTGGGGGACACCCTGACAAACAGA
Source organism: Archocentrus centrarchus (assembly GCF_007364275.1). NCBI lineage: Eukaryota > Metazoa > Chordata > Actinopteri > Cichliformes > Cichlidae > Archocentrus > Archocentrus centrarchus. The sequence goes on from NW_022060270.1 coordinate 1,229,681, forward strand.
AGCTGAAATCCATACAACACCCTGCAATGCACAAGGTGGCTCACTTCTCTCTGCATCACTTCTGTTGTGGAGTGTCCTATGTTCTCACCTTGCCTGCATGACTTTATGCTGGAAACTCTGCATTGATGGAGCATGGGATGACAGTGTGGTGACATAGAGTTTAAGAGTTTTCTGATATTCCCACTTTCCTTCAGGGTTTTGAGAAGACGTTGTCACTGTAAAAATAAATAGCTCAGTAGATAATGTGCCATTAAATAAAAATAGACTATTACTGAATGGACAGTGAAAATCAGCATCCATTCTTAGCCTAAACTGACAAACTCCTCAGGATGTCCCCGACTTCTTCCCCTGTGACAGCTGGGATTGCATAAGAAAGTGAATACTGAAAATATAGAAGTTACTGATTTATCATGTGACATTATTGGTTTTTAAATTGTTTTTATTATTTTTTAAAATTTGATTCTGTGTGGTTTTATGTAAAATCCCTCACTTATTTTTTTATTTTTCAAAGTCAGATATGTAGGTGAGAGGGCACTGTTTTGTTCTTTTAAACCACATTTTTTATTGGAGAGTGAGAGGATGCCTGAGGAATGGAGAACTGTACTTGTACCGATTTTCAAGAACAAGACTGATTTGCAGAGCTGTAGCAACTACAGAGGGATAAAGTTAATGAGCCATACCATGAAGCTATGAGAGAGAATTGCTAAAGCTAGATGAAGAAGAGAGGCAATGAGTAAGTAGCAGTATGCCTTCATGCTGAGAAAGAACAGATGTTTGCTTTGAGTGCGCTAATATAGAGAAGCACAGAAGGAGTTGTGCTGTCTCTGTGGATCTAGAGAAAGCATATGATACGGTGCCAAGTGTCATGGTCCTGGGCCGTCTGCCCAGCGTTTTGTGTTTTTTAGTTTATTTTCCCTGAGTGTTTAATTCCCAGTGTGTTTGGATGATCTTGTTCCCTTTGTCTCTGTCTCCCCTGCTCCATGGTCTTGTCTGTTTTGTCCTGATGTCTTGTCCCTGACCTCCTGTGTTTTCATGTTGAGTTATTCCTAGTGTTGTGACTTGTCTGCGTCTCTGCCCCGTGTCTGTGTGCCAGTTCCCCATATGTAGTCTGCGTGCACCTTGGTTAGTCACTTCCTGTATTATTTTGACAGTCTTGTGTTCCCTGTGCTTTGTGTCTAGTTTTGCTAACCCCTGTTATTAGTTTCATTTGCTTCACCTGTTGCTCCCTGCTGTTTCCTCTTGCCCTGATTACCTGCTGTGTATTTAAGCCCTCAGTGTTCATCTGTTTCTTGTCGCGTCGTCTTCAGTGTTCCCTCGTTGTGTATGTTCCTTCTCTGTAGTTACTTTAGTTTAGTTTGGCATCTGTCCAGCCCCTGCCTAGCTGTGTTCTGGTTCCTGTTATGTTTTCCCAATAAATCCTCTAAGTCCTGTTTTGTGAGTCTGCATCCTGGGGTCCGATCCTGCCTGCCACACACACGCCATGACAGAACGACGCGACCATTTCAAAGACCCCGCGGACTCAGACCTGTGTGAACGGCAGCTAGCTGTGCAAGCTCACCTGCAGGAAGTGGTGAGGAGGAAGCCGTGGCTGGCTCCCGAGTACGAGGGACAGCTCCGCCGCTCTCACCGCGCTTGCGGAGACTCCAGCTGGGTTAAAGGGTCTCCGCGTCAGAGCTTGCCGCTCTCTCCACCTCCGCCGCCACAGCCCTGTTCATCAGCCGCACTGCAGCAACCGCTCGATACCACTGCCCCACCTCTACCCCAGCCTTTAGGGATTAAGCTGGGCGGGTTCTCCCTGGCATCAGATTCGCCTCCACCGGCCTCGTCATGCCCCAGCACACCTCCTTCACGACCCGCTATGCCGGCACGTAAGCGGAATTCTCGGCGCCACAGGAGTAAAGCGAAGCTACCAGATTCTGACTCGTCTCCTGCATCGGCCACTGTGAGTTCTCGGCAGCCTTCTATGGATGAAGGCTGTGTTGACATGAACAGTAATAACTTTGTTTTGACACCGGTCCCCGAAACCTCCACCTTGCACACAGCCACACCTCACCACACAGAATCCATTCTTTCTCCGATTGATCCGGTAGACACCGCTATTTTCATGGACAAGGAGCTCAGACCGGAGGTTCACAGATTTTTCAGAATCTCCTCCCGGATTTACAACTGCTCTGACTCTAAGGCTTTTTCCGTTGGTTTTTCTGCTGTGCTTGGTCTTTTGAATGCTCACCCACGCTTGCTGCTGTCGCCCACTATCGCAGGATGGATGAACTCAGCTGTTCGTGTGGAAGCCCACATCAGAGCACTGAACTCACAATCTTCGCCCGCTACAGCAACCACCAAGCCTCACTCTGCACCCGCTCCTGTTCCGCGGGTGGGAGCACCTCAGCCTCAGCAACCCACGCCGCCTGCAGCAGCTCCTCCCCAGTCACTCCCGTCTCAGTCAGCTGTAGCTCCAGCCACCTCCCAGTCTCAGTCAGCTGTAGTTCCGGCCTCCGCTCAGTCTCAGTCAGCCTCTGTAGCTCTCCCCGCTTCAACTTCCCCAGTGCCAGCTCTCCCCGCTTCAGCTCCCTCAGCCTCAGCTCTCCCTAGCTCTCAGTCAGTTTCCACGCAGTCAGCTCTCTCTAGCTCTCAGTCAGTTTCCACGCAGCCAGCTCTCTCTAGCTCTCAGTCAGTTTCCACGCAGCCAGCTCTCTCTAGCTCTCAGTCAGTTTCCACGCAGTCAGCTCTCCCTAGCTCTCAGTCAGTCTCCACGCAGCCAGCTCTCCCTAGCTCTCAGTCTGTTTCCACGCAGCCAGCTCTCTCTAGCTCTCAGTCAGTTTCCACGCAGCCAGCTCTCTCTAGCTCTCAGTCAGTTTCCACGCAGTCAGCTCTCTCTAGCTCTCAGTCAGTTTCCACGCAGCCAGCTCTCTCTAGCTCTCAGTCAGTTTCCACGCAGCCAGCTCTCTCTAGCTCTCAGTCAGTTTCCACGCAGCCAGCTCTCTCTAGCTCTCAGTCAGTCTCCACGCAGTCGGCTCGCCCTCAGTCAGCTCTAGCTCCAGCCGCTCTAGTTCTCCCTGCCTCAGCTTTGCTCCCTCCAGTGGTTTCTCTTTCTGTGATCCCCTTGGTCAGTTTAGTTTCACCTCCAGTCCCTTCATCTTCAGTTTTAGTCTCAGTCCCCTCATCCTCCTCAGCTTCAGCCCCCTCGTCCTCAGTACCCTCAGTCCCCTCATCCTCCTCAGCTTCAGCCCCCTCGTCCTCAGTCACCTCAGTCCCCTCATCCTCCTCAGCTTCAGCCCCCTCGTCCTCAGTCACCTCAGTCCCCTCATCCTCCTCAGCTTCAGCCCCCTCTTCCTCAGTTCCCTCAGTCCCTCAGGTCCCCGTAGTCCCTTACTCTACTCCCACTTCTGGTCCCTCAGTCCCTCGGGTCGCCGTAGTCCCTTCAGCTCTCCCTAGCGCCCGGCCTGCTTCCACGCAGCCGGCTCTCCCTAGCGTCCGGCCTGCTTCCACGCAGCCAGTCGTCTCCCGGCCTGCTTCCACGCGGCCAGTCGTCTCCCGGCCTGCTTCCACGCGGCCAGTCGTCTCCCGGCCTGCTTCCACGCGGCCAGTCGTCTCCCGGCCTGCTTCCACGCGGCCAGTCGTCTCCCGGCCTGCTTCCACGCGGCCCCTAGTGCCAGCTCCCTTAGCTTCAGTCCCTTCAGTTTTGGTCCCCTTAGTCTCCCCGGTCCCTCAGGTTCCCTTTGTTCCCTCCTCTGGTCCCTCAGCTCCTTTAGTTGTGGTTCCCCCTGCAGCCTCAGTCCCAGTCTCCTCTGCTCCTGCTCCCCCGACTCCGGTTTCCCCGCAGTTAGCTTCAGTCCCCTTACCTCTTCCGCAGTCAGCTTCCCCAGTGTCAGCTTCCCCGTCCTCAGCTTCCACGCTCCTAGCGCCCTCCGTGTCAGCTCCCCCAGTGTCAGCCTTAGTTCCCCCAGCTCCCTTAGTCTCTCAGGTCCCCTTAGTCTCCTTAATTCCCTCCTGTGCTTCCATTCCTGGTCCCTCGTTCCCCCTAGTTCCCTCACCCTCCCTGCAGTCAGAGTCCATAGTGTCAGCTCCCTCGCCCTCCATAGTGTCAGCTCCCTCGCCCTCCATAGTGTCAGCTCCCTCGCCCTCCATAGTGTCAGCTCCCTCGCCCTCCATAGTGTCAGCTCCCTCGCCCTCCCCAGTGTCAGCTTCCACGCACCCACCATCACATGCACCTGGTCCATCCCCCAAGCAGCCCCAGCTGCTCAGTGAAGCAGCTGTGTGCCCTACACCGCAGACCCAGCCTGCACATTCGGAGCCTCACCTTGTAGGCCCCGTTCAGCCCAAGGGTCCGGCTCAGTCGGAGCCGTGTTTGAAGCCCAAGGGTTACGCTCAGTTGGAGCGTCTGGCTCAGTTCGAGCCTCCTGCCTCGTCTTGCCGCCGCCGCTTGGAGCGCGGTCGGCCCCCAGTCTGGTCTCCTCGTCGCCGCCGCCGCCTGGAGCGCGGTCGGCCCTCAGTCTCGTCTCGCCGCCGCCGCCTGGAGCGCGGTCGGCCCCCAGTCTCGTCTCGTCGCCGCCGCCGCTGGTGCCGCGGTCGGCCCCCTGCCTCGACTCCTCGTCGCCGCCGCTGGTGCCGCGGTCGGCCCCCTCCCACGACTCCTCGTCGCCGCCGCTGGTGCCGCGGTCGGCCCCCTGCCATGACTCCTCGTCGCCGCCGCTGGTGCCGCGGTCGGCCCCCTGCCACGACTCCTCGTCGCCGCCGCTGGAGCCGCGGTCGCCCGCCTGAGAGGTTTGGACTCTGCTTTTTGGCCCCTTGGCCTGGACGGCCCCCTGAACTATGGACTGTTTGTTCCCCCTGGCCGTTGCTCTTTTTGTTTCTGTTTTTGTCATAGCTCCTGAACTGTTTCTTGTTTTGACCCCCTGTTTTGGACATTGGAGCTCTCCGGCCTTGTGCCGTCGCTTTTTGTTTCATCCAGTTGTTTTTTTTCTCATCCCTGTGTTTTGTCCCTGTTTTTGGACTTTGTCCCAGCCTTGTGCCCCTGCTGTTTTTGTTCTGACCTTGTGATTTTTGATGTTTTGCTCCCTGCCTTTGTTGCTACCTGCCTGGTTTTGTTTTTGTTCCGGTCCCTCCGTCCTGGTCCCCCGCCTCCCTCCCTGGTCTAGTTTTGTTTCCTGTTTTGGCCGTCGGGTGCCGGCCTTTGAGGGGGGGGTGCTGTCATGGTCCTGGGCCGTCTGCCCAGCGTTTTGTGTTTTTTAGTTTATTTTCCCTGAGTGTTTAATTCCCAGTGTGTTTGGATGATCTTGTTCCCTTTGTCTCTGTCTCCCCTGCTCCATGGTCTTGTCTGTTTTGTCCTGATGTCTTGTCCCTGACCTCCTGTGTTTTCATGTTGAGTTATTCCTAGTGTTGTGACTAGTCTGCGTCTCTGCCCCATGTCTGTGTGCCAGTTCCCCATATGTAGTCTGCGTGCACCTTGGTTAGTCACTTCCTGTATTATTTTGACAGTCTTGTGTTCCCTGTGCTTTGTGTCTAGTTTTGCTAACCCCTGTTATTAGTTTCATTTGCTTCACCTGTTGCTCCCTGCTGTTTCCTCTTGCCCTGATTACCTGCTGTGTATTTAAGCCCTCAGTGTTCATCTGTTTCTTGTCGCGTCGTCTTCAGTGTTCCCTCGTTGTGTATGTTCCTTCTCTGTAGTTACTTTAGTTTAGTTTGGCATCTGTCCAGCCCCTGCCTAGCTGTGTTCTGGTTCCTGTTATGTTTTCCCAATAAATCCTCTAAGTCCTGTTTTGTGAGTCTGCATCCTGGGGTCCAATCCTGCCTGCCACACACACGCCATGACACCAAGAGAGGAACTGTGGTGCTGCATGAGGAGTCAGGAGTGGCAGAGAAGTATGTGAGGGTGGTACAGGACAGGTATGAGAATGGTGAGATAGTATGATGTGTGGTAGGAGTGACAGATGGGTTTGAGTCATAATGTGGGAGAATGTCAACACAAAAGCAGACTCATGAGACAGAGTAAAATGAATAAAAACAAACCTTTACTCAGACAAGTAGATAATCCAAAAGGCAGCTGGTAACAAAATCCATTTAAACCAACAGAAGACACACGAGGGACAACAACTGTGAACAAACGGTTTAAACAATACAGTGCAACAAAGGACTAACACCATCAACCACCCACATGTATACTACACCCGATTCCTACAAGACTGCTCAAGGAAGTCCAACTGTACCAAAGGCCTTTGAGGTGGCAGTAAATAAACCTTTACTTAAAAAGCCTTGACTTGAACCAGCTGTCTTAGCTAACAAATCAAAACTAGATATACCGGTTTGGACAATGAAACGGAAACACCTGGTTTTAGACCCGAACATCCCTTTCAGACAGCTTCCTCTTGCATCCACAGTTGATCCTGTTGGATGTGGTTCGTCCTTCTTGGTGGTATGCTGACATTACCCTGGATACCGTGGCTCTTGATACATCACAAAGACTTGCTGTCTTGGTCACAGATGAGCCAGCAAGACGTGCACCAACAATTTGTCCTCTTTTGAACTCTGGTATGTCACCCATAATGTTGTGTGCATTGCAATATTTTGAGCAAAACTGTGCTCTTACCCTGCTAATTGAACCTTCACACTCTGCTCCTACTGGTGCAATGTGCAATTAATGAAGATTGGCCACCAGGCTGGTCCAATTTAGCCATGAAACCTCCCACATTAAAATGACAGGTGTTTCAGTTTCATTGTCCAACCCCTGTAGTTTGAGACAGTTGGAGACTGCAGTAGTTGAGGACGTGTGGAAATAATACTTCCTCATGGGAGAAAGTCCAACTGATAGAACATTAATGTCTGTTGAATCATGAATCCATGCCTAATTTAAAAAAAACACAAAACTCTGAAACTCCTCCATTAGGTCTAAATCATTACACAAAAAGCCATCACTTGACCCAGCTGTCTTAGCTAATTATAGGCCAATCTCCAACCTTCCTTTTGTCTCAAACATTTTTGCAAGAGTAGTTGTAAAAGGGGCAGCACACCTTTAAATTTGAAGGCAAATCTTCTGTTTCTAATTTGCATTGCACTTTTCCCAGTTTCACTATTGCTTAGGGAGTAGTAGACGAGTGATTGTAGACAAGTCAGTGTCTCCCATAAAGACTACAGGTGACAGCAGCAATGGGAAATAGATTTGTTCTTATATAGAACTTTTCTACTGTATTTGAGCACTCGAAGCACCTTATACTGCATGCCTCATGAGGGGACAGACTCTGAGCTGCAGGACAGATTCAAACACACAATGTTTGCAACTCAGGCAACCTGTCACTCCCATATGGAAATTCAGAATTAATTAATAACAAATTACTATGTACCCAATCAGATGGATGGATGAACAGTGATATCCGTCTCCTGCTGAGGGCCTGCAACGCTGCCTTCAAATCAGGTAATGCACAAGCCTACAGCACAGCAAGGCCTAACCTGAAACAGGGCATCAAAAAGGCCAAATACCACTACAAGCTGAAGGTTGAGGAGCATGTCTCGAACTCCAAACCCAAGGCAAGGCATTCAGGTCATCAGTGACTACAAGTCCATCACACCGTCCCTGCCCTTCACTGATATCTCCTTCCTCAACGAGCTTAACCACTTCTATGTTCGCTTTGAGAAGAATGACCAAGAACCTCCAATCAGGGAAGAACTTACTGCTAACCACCAACCTGACATTTTCCCACACTGATGTCAAAGTAGTGTTGAGCAGGATCAACCCACACAAAGCTGCAGGTCCTGATGACATCCCTGGACGTGTGCTCAGAGCATGTGCATGGGAGATGGCGAGTATCCTGATGGACTTAATCAACCTGTCCTTAGCCCATGCTGTTCACCTGCTTCAAATCAACTTCCATTGTGCCACTACCAAAACACTCCTCCCCAATGTGCCTCAGTGACTGCCGCCCAGTAGCACTTACTCCCATCATCACAAAGTGCTTTGAGCAGCTGGTCCTGGCACACCTCAAATCCTGTCTTCTCCCCACCCTGGACCCACACCAATTTGCTTACTGCATGAACAGGAGCACAGAGGATGCAGTCTCCATTGTGCTGCACTCTGTCCTCTCACACCTGGACAATAAGGATATGTATAAGGATATGAACAGCCCCAATGCTGTTCTTAGACTTTAGCTCAGCATTCAACACTGTCATCCCCTTGAAGTTAATCATCAAGCTAAAGGATCTGGGCATCGGAGCGTCTAACTGCAACTGGCTTCTGGACTTTCTGATCAACAGGCCCCAACATGTATAGAAAAGATAGCCCAACACTGCTCATCCACTATTACGCTAAACACTGGTGTACCATAAGGCTGTGTTCCACATGACTGCAGATCTGAACATGGTTCCAACACGATTATTAAGTTTGCAGACAACACCACGGTGACTGGTCTCATCAGGAACAATGATGAGTCACTATACTGGGAGGAGGTGGATCATATTGTCACGTGGTGCCACAACAACACTTGGTTCCTTGACACTCAAAAAAACCAAAGAGCTCATTGTAGACTTAAGGAGGAACGTGGACACTCACCCACCCATCCACATCAACGGCGCAGCAGTGGAGTGTGTGTCCAGCTTCAAATTCCTGGGGATCCACATCTCACAGGACCTCACCTGGACAACCAACTGCTCTAGCCTGCTCAAGAAGGCTCACCAGCGCCTTTTCTTCCTGAGCACTCTAAGAAAACCCACTTCGTTTCAGATATCCTAGTGAACATCTACTGCTGCACCACCGAGAGCATCCTAACAGCCGTGTTGCAGTCTGGTATGGAAACTGCTCTGTCTCAGATCGGAAAGCATTGCAGAAAGTGGTCCTTATTGAACTCTGACACCACCACCTTTTAAACACATACACAAGCACACATGCTCCACTTCTCATCTCCTCATTCACACCAGCACTCACGAAACCCCCCATCTGAGTATTATTGCACTACTGCACCACTTTTACTGCACTACTGAGTTTTAGTGCACTAATGCACTACTTCTACTTAGCAGTATTAAACCCCCTGGACTGAGCATTTTATTGCACTCTGTATATACACTGCTCAGGTACATACTCTGCACTACTCAATCCCCCAGACTAAGTATGTTATTGCATTTCTCTATCACTGCACGAAAAGAGGCATATCCGTCCCCGTATACTGACGCGGGCGCACCTAGTAAACAGCAGCTTTCGTCAGCATACGGGGATGCGCATATTCGTTCGCCTGAGACGGATATGGTCGTTTACGTACCACCAGAATCAGCGGGGGGTAAAGGTACGGGCGGAGCCGGCAGGCGCGAGGTGTTAACGACTCCACTTTACATATGAATAGCAGCGCCTCAAGCCGAAGCAGCGGCAACAGACCCACGTGGCTTCTCTGTCATTGGATGAAAAAAATGACATCACAATTCATCATTCACATGTGATTGGTTGGTAGATCTGTCCCCCATTGGCCTTTATAAAGACAGGCCTGGGTAAGCCCCTCCCTAATAAATAATAACCCAGTAATGAAAATTATTTTTAATTAGTATTTCTGTGATATACCTTGTATGTTATGTTGTATTCATGCCATGCTAATAACCTCAACTACAAGGAATTCAATTAAGAGAAACAAATTGTGAGGCACAAGTTTGAATATTTTTTTTTGTTTTATTTATAAAGCAATATGCACATACACACACACACACACACACACATCATATAATCTATATATATAAAGAAAACAAAAACATTATGACATATAATGCTTTGCTACTTCTGGGCCATGTGGTGGTGGCTTTCTCTCAGATCTTGGTCCAGCATACAAACACTTATGGTGCACAGTGTTGTATTTAGGGTGAGCTTCTAGTCTGTCTTGCAGTTTGGCTCAGAGGTCACTGAGCTCCTGGCTGGGGAAGCTTGGGGGTCTTAATCCAGCCCGACACGCCCTCTGAGACGCCATCCTCCTCATCCAACATGAGGTCAGTGGTGACACCGTCCCAGAAGGCAACCTCCTTCACTGCCAGGACACTCGTCCTCGCCTCCAGCAGCTGTTGACACAGAGCACACATTAAGTCATTAGGAAACTATATGAAATATTGTGAAAAATCAGGAAACTACACTGAAAGTTTGAGTCTCTTGACTTTGAATGCACACATAGCAGATAAGACCCTGAATGCAAAAAAAAAAAAATTAATCAGCCCATCTTTGTCATCAGAAACAATGGTTATGTGACAAAGTACCAACTCCTGCATCCTGTGAATAAAAGACAAATGAACAAGTACTTTGAAAAAATGTAACACTGATAAAAGTACTTCAGTGATTTTGGTCATTAACCCTTGAGGCACCTTTAAACTGATTATACATTTTTTCTCTTTAGGTCCCAAAATGTTACAGCTGCTGAAACTATAAACATTCAATGTTAATTATTTTCACCTTCACTGCAGTGGTGGGCCATCAGGGCCTGCAAGGCCTTCTCTGCTGGCCTAAAAAATATCGGAATCACAGACTGATGTTAATTATATCCTGTCCATCAATACTTGTTAAATTATTCCAAATGGTTTGTACGGTTCCTTTCACAGCTTTTCCTGTGGTCGCGCTGTTTCCAGACGTGTATTTTCATATTAAAGCATTTAACCAATCACATTTCAGCCATCATTTGTTGCCAGGGTCAAAGAAATCTACCTGGAGGCCTTCATAATCAGTTCTGCGGGCCCCGTAGTACAAAAATAAGTGTCGATCAAACAGTTTGATCAACCAATCAGATTATGAGTTGGCAACACCGAGGCCCTCTAGCAGGCGTACGGTAACGTCAGCATATTCATACACTTTGATTGGATAGTCAGTGTACTAGCCAGAGCTAGCAAACTGCATCTGTAGCCAGCTGCACAAGCAAAAATATGGTTGTGTTGATTTTATAGCTGTTTTGTCGACCCACAATGGCTGAAGGAGAAGAAATGGATTTGGTTGCAGATTTATTGCCAAAGCCAAGACAGACTTTTCAAGAAAAGCTGGACATCATTAAGAAAGGTCGGGCAACTCCGAAGCTAGCAAGCCTGTCACAACCGGGAAAAGGATGTGTCCACCACTTTCAGTCCACTAATTATGAGCGGTACCACTGGCTCACAGGCCCTGAGGAACACTGCAAATTGTATTGCTGGGAGTGCTTGTTGTTTGCCACTGATCGACATGGTGTTTGGAGCCACACTGGGTTTGTAAATTTGACTTGCCTAACCGAGGCAGCAACGAGACACCAAAGCACTGCCGGACACTTACAAGCAAAACATTCGGGGACACCAGAGCGGATCAGCTGAGCGAGCAAGTGCGCAGGGAAGCGGAGCTCCACGACGTAAAGGTGAAGAATAATAGGGAAATCTTAAAGAGACTGCTAGATTGGCTTTTTTTGGGGGGGGGGGGGGGGGGGGGGGGGAGGGGGGGGGGGCAAGCAGGAACTTTCATTTCGGGGTCACGATGACTAAAATGTTTCTCTCTTAATAATAATTTTATGAGGTTGTTATCAATGCATTTTTATATGTGTCGCAGCTGTAGCGGCAGTAAAAGCAGACTTGTGCACCTTGGGTTTGTTTCTTCGGTAAATCAAGAATCAAGAATCAAGAATGCCTTTATTAGTCCCACAAATGGGGAAATTGCAGTTAACAGAACATCCATCCAAAACAAGCATAAACATAACACAGACAGGGGGGGACAGATGTCTGAGGTCATGCAACCGTTTCTCAACGGCGCTACCTTTAGCAGAAAGACAGAAAGAGATACATTGGGATAGTTAGGTTCAAAAAAATCATCTCATACTGTGTTCATAAAGAACACCTTACGAGGTTCCAAAAAACACCTCAGCAAAAAGCATATTGCACATATAAAGCCGGGATAGCAGTATGGTGGGTAGGGTCAGGGTCAGGAGGGGATGCAGACGGAGACGAGAGGGTGGGGGCATTGTGGAGCCAGATGCCAGCTCCCAGCCAAACAGTTCGCTGATAGTGATGGAAGTTCATCAGCGGCCGAGGTACACCAGATCCAGCTTCACAAATCACAGAGAGGGCTGAGGGGGAGGGCGGCCGTCACGCATAGCTCTGGAGAGATATGATTGCCAGCCCAAGGCCGGCTAGGGAGCCGAATTCTGATAATGCAGATGTTGTTTTGGAACAGGCTGCTTGTTTTTTCAACAGCCTTCAGTCTCACTGGGAAACCATTCAATAAATCCAATAATCCAAATTCATTAGTTACCGTCCTCACTGAGCAGAACCGTACCTTATCTCCAGATCGAACCCCTCTCACCTGCTACTCCCCAAGTCTACGGCTCAGGTTCATCAGGCTTTGAGTCTGAGTCTGTACGGTTCTGGTCAGCCCATCCACCTGGGTCGGCAGCCTCTGCAGATGTCGAACTGCCGTCCAGGTTTTCTTGATTTCTCGGTAAATCAGGTATCCTCCGAGCCCAAACAGAAAAGATACCGCTACCAGATAGCCAAATATGTAAGCGTCTTCCACGTCTTCCACCTCGAGGGCCGAGAAGCACACAGGTCTCCACGAGCTCCAAGAATCGATGACGTATCCAACCGGGTCTGTTCCACTCGGACACGCAGGCTCCCCTTTCCCAGATCTCATAGTGGAAAAAATTCGATCAATGGTCTTGAAGGCCCAGTTTGCCAAATCCATATTAATCTTATTCTTATTCGAACAGTGTGCAAGAGACGCTCTCACAGCAAGGAGCAAGCAGGAAAGATAGGGAGGGCAGGGAGAGAGATAGAATGCGACCGCCCCCGTCAGAGGCTGGAGCAGAGAAAATGCATTTATTCTGGCTACATGAGCTCTCAATCTGCGATGCAACAGCTCTTTCTACTGCATTTCTGCATAAAAAGATGTTTTTATTGCCATAAAATAGTTATTGAGGGTGGAGTGATTCAGGCGGATCACTACTGAAGGCCTAGGTGTGAAATGCACGGCCCGCCACTGCTTTTTATATACATTTTGGGTTGTTCAGAAGAAGCCAGATTTTATATAAAGTTAAAAAAAACAATAAGTAATATTTTCCAAATATAAACATAAATAAACACCGGGCAGAGTTTTTAATGGCTGCCGCCCTTTCCAGACCGTGAGGCTGACTGTAGCGGAAGTTGCGGCGAACCGTCTGTAGGTTTTTCAAGAAGCTGAAAAACATTTTTGTACATTGTAAATAAACACAGTGTAAACACAGTGCATACATAAACAATATTCAGGCAAAAAAAAAAAACCCACTCGCATTGTGAGGCTAACAGTCTGTGGAAAAAAACGTGAAAATAAATAAGAGTAAAAACATTTGAAGTTCTTCTCTCCTCCACACATTGAATACTGCTGCTTTGTTTCTGATTCTTTTTTTTTTTTTTTTTTTCCACATACTATGTAACAGCCAGAGCTGACAGGCTGCAGAAGAGGAAAATAAAGAGAAGAAAAAGGGAGAGAGAAAGGGAGCAAAAAAAAAAAAAAAAAGGGGAAAGAGCACAAGTCTATTAATCAGATACTTCATCACTTTAACATATAAAAAAATACTATCAATACTTGCAAAAATAAATTTGTGTGTGAAAAACAAAACTAACAAAGCATGTTACGCACACCAACAATTTTGTTGAGTTGTGATTGAGTGGGCGTTTGTGTCTGTGTCATGTTTGTGTCTGTGTCATGGAACGTACTTACCAATGAGGGCAAAACGCTGCAGCTCCACCCATCAGAAGCCAGAGGCAGGTACGGAAAGCCCCCGGAACCCCAGGCCACCAGCAGCCCACCAAGAGCCAGGAAGACCCCCGGCCACTCAGTCCAAAGACAACCGCACACCTACCCCAGCAGACGGGAGAGGGTGGTCTCAGACGGAGCCCCCCCAGTCGAGGAGCGAGGGCTCCAGGGAACCCAAGGCGATGAGAAGCCAGCCCCCCCCCAGCGGCCAGCCCCCTGCACTGGCCGGCGGCAGGGCTCCCGGGCCCACGGCACCCAAGGACCGCCCGACCCTCCACAGAGCCCCCCCCCACGCCGAAGAAGCCAACGCAGCCCCGCACCGCACCCCCAAGGGGGGCAGGCCAGTACCCACGCCAGAACACCCAGCCCCACCCAGGAACCCCGAGGCACCCCCATCCCAGGGGGGTAGGGGGGAGGAGGCAACCAGCAAGGAGTGGCCAGGAGGCAAGGCACAAGGCCCAGACCCAGGTCCAGCCATACATACAAACACACCCAGACACCCGTGTACACATTTATACACAGATACTCATACATGCCCATACATACTTACCCACACACAGATATGCCATACATACACATTCACTCACCCACCCATACTCACGGAGACGGTGACAAATACACAAAGACACACATTCATCCATAGCTACCCACCCTCTGAAGGCGGGGCAAGTGGAAACCACCCCAGGGCCAACAGCGACCCCAGGACGCCACCAGCCCGGTCCCCAAGGAACCACCCGACCCCTACCCCGGGCGAGACGCAAGAAATCGGGGTGTAAGATGACCCATCCACCCCTCCTCCTCCCCAACTTGTAGGTCTATGTGTTAATGTTTGTGAGTGAATGAGGTGTATAGGGTGCAGTTAAAATTGAGGGGACAGTTATGCCACAAGCGCCAACTGTTGGTCGTCAGCGCTTGCCCACACTGCCCCCCCAAAACCCTCCATGTCTAAAGTGCAAATAAAATTTGGAGACAGACAGTGACGAGGATCCGAGTGGGGCCGCCTCAGCGGCCCATCTCATCAACCTCTGAGTAACATGCCTGCCCCAAAGGTCCTATGTGTATCAGGGTGTAAGTGTGTATGTGTTGTGAGTTATAATGACTAAAGTGCAATTAAAACGGAGAGGCAAGTGGTGGTGCAGCTCTCCACGTGGCCTCTCCATCCTACATCTGTGAGGGATGTGTATTCTGTGTGTGTGTGTGTGTGTGTTTGTGTATGGGGAGGGGGAGGGGGAGGGGGGGGGGGCATATGACCAGGAAAAATCCTGGAAGAAGAGAGCCAGCTGTCCGCTGGCTCAATAGGCACCCCGACCTCCCACACCCCAGCACAGGGCAGGGGGAGGTGAGCCCGGGGCCGCGGTGTTTCTGATTCTTACCTCTGCATACCAGCTTTTATTGGATTCAGAGTTGTGCAGGAACTGCTTCCTATAAGATGAAATAAAAATAAGAAACCAAATCACAACACGTCTGTCAGCTTACTGTGACCATTCCTCCACTCTTAGTATTTATGTTTTAGAAACGACCAAGTCTTACCGCAGTTTTCGGATCGTGCTGCCGTCTTTTCCTCGAGTCCTTCTGTAGGTGAGGCTTTGTTAGAGCATCGAGTCTCTAAACAATAGACGCCATGTTGTCTTTCAGTCGCACTCGTACAAACTTGAGTAACTGAGTCGATAACCCACTCACTGCAGCCAGCAGTGTCTTCTCGTCTGCAGCGGGGCTGGTTGAGGCTGGCCGGTAGAGAGGCCCGCTTTCACCGGGAGCTTCTGGGTGTTGAAATATAGACGACGTCCTCCATTGTTGTACCAGGAAAGCAGCGTAGACAAAAACCGCCATTCAGTTTGAACGGAAGAGAAGGAAGGCACTGATTGGTCCTACAGACCTTCAGCGTGATCCCGCACGTGATCTGTATTGTCCAATCACAGGCGAGGAAGCTGCCACACGGATTTCAATTCATTTCATTTCAAGTGAATTCAATTTTATTTATATAGCAGCAAATCACAACAAATAGTCGCCTCAAGGCGCTTTGTATTGTGGGTAAAGACCCTACAATAATACAGAGAAAACCCAACAGTCAAAATGACCCCTATGAGCTGGAAGATGTGTTGTTCACACATCAACTGTCTGTTTAAGCAGGACAACTGAGAAGGTGAGTGTTGCATTAAAATTTTTGCTTATTTTTTTTTTAATTTACCTTTTTACATTTACATTTTTCTCATGAAGGTTTTGCTGATATCTCTTATGTACATCCATGTATAGCAAAATAAAAGCTTATATGTTTATATGTTTATATGTTTTCTTATTCCATCTGCCTTGGTAGTCTTTAATGTCATTAATGCATGTGAACATTCACTGAACGTTTATGGCAGCGTTCATGGGATGTTGTCTGAATGTTCAATGCTAGCTGGGAAGCCACTGCACAGGAGAGGATGATGGTGTGACAGACTTTTAGTTACAGTGAATTAGACTGAAAACTGAGTTTGCTTTTCAATGAAAATAATGCTTGTAGTGTCACCAAAATCAAGATATAGCCTTTGTTTATCTCCCTCAGTCCACTAAAGTTCAGGGTTCACAAAAAACTCCATGACAAAGGCTCACAGACAGAAGCTCACAGACAGAAGCTCACAGACAGAAGCTCACAGCTTTATTAGAAAAAGGGACAAAAGCTGAAAACGTCCAAAAATATATTTCCAACTAGATAATTCAAATTTATAAATTAGAATGATTTCTTGTGAGATTAGTCTTGTTTGAATGTTTCACTGTAGAAATAAAAATATGTTGGTTACAACTTGGGAGGGGTAGACCACTGGTGAGTACTGGTGACCACTGGTGAGTACTTGATTTGCATTTGTATGACTCACAGAAACCTCCTTTACATATGAGAGCCTGCCCTAGACCTGAGGAGAGGGGGGAGCTGAGGGAGCACTGACACAGAGAGTCCACGGCAGTTTCCCTACAGTTTACTGTTCTGGCCAAAGCCTCCTGCTGAGAGCCCTAAAGCTCAAGGCGCGCAGCAATATTACATACAAGAAACTGTCGAAAACCCCACTTTTCATGCAGTGTATATGATTGTACTTATGTACATATACTGCCCCTGTTATCATACTCTTTATTTTAATCCCCAATCAAGCACTTCTGGTTAGATGCAATCTGCATATTGTTGCACTGTACCAGTGACAATAAATTGAATCTAATCTATTCTAAATAAATTGAATCTAAATTCACACTCTGATGGATATACCGGGAGCAACTCAGGGTTCAGTATCTTGCTCATGGACACCTTGGCGTGCAGACAGGATTATGGGGCTATTAATGCACAAAAACTGTAATTCAAATGAATTTTTTCAATAAATTTGACATAATTTTGGTGTTGTTTATAAATGTGTGACATATCAATAAAGTTGCAAAACCAAACAATGAATTACCATGCATAATATAAGATAATGTGCAAAAAATAACCTATGCATAAACATGATTTTTAAATTTTTGTTTTACAGAAAATATTTTTTTCCACACAAAAGGACTGTAAAAGTAAAATCACAACTGTAACATAATTTCACAAATATGTCATGTTTTTTCTAAAGCTAGAACTGTTAAATTCTAGCTTTTTTCTGTAAATAATTATCTCGAATCTGATGCATTGAGAGTAAAATGACACAAAAAGTGTAACTTTACATGGATTTGTTCATTAAATAACAGCTATGTTGTGTCATTTTCTTTTTTAGCCTGTCATGGCTGGCATTTTTTGCAATCAGAATGATGATCCAAATGCACTGATGTACCAAACATATTTGCTTTTACAACAACAGCTCTATAAGTTTTCTATTGGCTATTCTTGTTCGTGTTTATATATTTTTTTTATGTAGTTATTTATGCCACACAATTTTGTTGTTTGCAGTAATGTGTGTGTATGCGCCTCTGTCATGCAATGTACTCAATAATGAGGGCAAGAAACTGCAACCATGCCCCCGCCATCCAGAGGCAAATAGGGAAGGACCGAGGGGACCCAGGCCATCTACAGCCCAGGAGCTCAGAAGACCTGAGGCCACACATCCCGATCGCAACCGCATGCACACCCCAGAGGAGAAGGAGGGAGACCCCAGATGGAGCCCCCACAGCCAAAGAGTCCAGAGAGCCAGAGGCAATGAGCAGCCCACCCCCGCCGCAGGAGCCCTGGAGGCATCTTACTCAGATGCCAGAACCCCCTCAACTGGCTCCTTTCTATGTGAAGGAGCAGTGGCTGTACTCTGAGCCCCTCCTGAATGGCTGCACTCCTCACCCTGTCTCTAAGGGAGAGGCCAGCCACCATTCAGAGGAAGCTAGTTTCCACAATCTCATTCTTTCAGTCACTACCCAAAGTGCGTGACCATAGGTGAGGGTAGGGAAGTAGCTCAATGGGTAAATCGACAGCTTGGATTTTACACTTAGCTCTCGCTTCACCACAACGAACCGGTGCAGTCACTGCAGCCACAGCTCCAATCTGTCTGTCTATCTCCCACTCCCCTGACCTGTGACTAAGACCCTGAGACTTGAACTCCTCCACTTGGGGCAGCAATTATGTAACATCTGCAAGCATTAGTAATCTGTCAAAACTGTTCACAGCCCAACCCCTGTGCACGCCTGCTCTCATCTGATCTCTGATGCGACGCAGGGTTGGACCTGGTTAGCACTGGATAGGGGACCACCTGGGAATGTCAGGTGCTGGGCTACTTCAGGGGGAAGACCATGTCACCTAATAAGGTTAATTTCACTAAATGCACACATTACTAGAAAAATCACCACTACTACAAAATTTAAACTTTTGCTATCAGGCTTAAGGAATACAGTGAACTGTACTGTAGTGAAAAACTGAGTGAATCCACAATCTGAATGTATTAACTTACTTAAAAAAGAAGCCCAGAGATAAAATAAATTGGATTATCCATGAAATAACGAAGGGCTTTATTTGAAATCAGAGTGCCTCCAAATCTTTACCTCTATATCTTTTCCATTTCCTTCCTGACTTGAGCACTGGCCCTGTGCTTGATTGTGTAACACCAGCACTATTGTAATCACTAAGCACCCCCCCCCCCCCCCCACCAAAATGTTTTGCTGAGAGAACAGGTGCATATGCCAAAGATAGGTCAGCAGTAGAGGAGAGAGGGTCTGTTCAAGCACCACTTTGTCCATGCTAACCCGATTTTATGAGTCACTTTGTTCTATCACCAAACACAAGAGCAGATTCACATGAACGCTGTATGAACAACCCAGTTTTGTCTTTTCTATCAACCTGTGATTGACAATGTAGCTGCCATCATCTTTAGAAGTGATCCTTGGTTTCTGTTGTACTCGTAGTTTGTGCCTTGTTCATGAATGTTTTGCTCTTCCCTGTGTTTGTCTTACTTTTTGTCCTTCAGTTTAGTTTATTTTGAAGAATAGTTCCTCATGTGGTTTTCAGCATTTTTATTTCCCTGCTTTGTCCCCTTGTTATTGCATCCCTCTCCCTACTGTCTGCATATAGTGTGTGAATTCAGTCTTTGACAGGTCATCTAATCTTTCGTCCTCTGTGGTTCTCCTGTTGGCTTCCTGCATTTCTTTTATTTGGGTGGTTTGTTGGATTTATTTCCCTTCCCCAGTACAGTACAGTGGGTCTGTGGTTTCTACTGACCCCGAATTCCTTTCCAGCACCTGCAAAAATGCAGCTCACTGCTTTGTGGATATTTAAAGAAAACTAGAAGAAGAAAAGCTCATGGAACATGGAACCAGGATACACAGTGGCAGTGGTGACTGAATGTGTCAACATGATGGCATCCCTTCATACATACACACACATTTTACTTGGGAATCAGTACTTTTTACCATTTGAGCATTTTACCTTGGCGGTAAAAACTGAAACTGAAATTTGCTTTACATCAGCCTTTTTCATTAAGTGGAAAGTAACTGTTGGATATGCTGTGAGGGGAAAAACAAAGGCAACTGGTAAGCAGTGTTTCTGATAAAGAAATGAATGGAGAGTTTGTTTTTGAGACTTTGGTGAATTTCGTACTCCTCCCAGTTAGCAAGGGAAATGAAGATCCATTTTGTGTGAGCAAGTGTAATGTGGTTTCAACTTTTACTAGTCCATAATTCATTTACAGTTGTAGCACTGTTCATGAATTCTTTTCTGCTCAGTGTAGCTGCTTTAAAACACCCGTGCTGGGCACTGCATCATTAGGAGCAAATCTAATTTCCATTTGAAGAAAAATGTCAGTCACAGTTCTTTTCATATGGCTTTGCAGTGCGAACTCACACTCATTAAACAGTCCTTGGCTACAAATAGCTTGTTGATTCATTGACTCCATCTCCTAATGAAAACGAGGCCCGTTACCATCTGCCCTCCGATACCTGCTGTGATTATCTCACATGTGTAGGTGACAGGGATACATCCAGTCTGATAGCTTTTTTCCTCTCTGTAGCAAGCTCATATGGTCCAAGGTTCCTCTGTGGCTTCTTATTCCCCAGAACATCCACGTAGTCAGGCTGCCACTTCTGATTAGCAAACACACCAATCACATAGCTGGATGGTCTACTCCTGTAACCCTGCAGGGGCAGTCCATCCAATCAGAACTGTTCCTCTGGACCTCTGAGGATGTGTGGGTCCTCACACAGACAGGGGAAGTAAATCCTACAATTAAATTTCAGTCCCATTTATAATTAAGTTTTCAAAGTTTCAGCTAAATCTCGGTGGTGTTGTAGTGGCTCCTGAGCGTTTCCCATCTGACTCCAGTGTGAGCAAAGAGGCTGATGGATTGCTCTATTCTGACACGTGGTGGGTGGTGTGAGAGGCTCTGATTGCATCTCTGTGGTGGTGTGCAGAATGAACGCTCTCAACAAGCATATGCTTTTTTCACACCTTTACTTTCCCTGAAATTTCATGGTGGGTAGCAGGTCTATATCACCTCTGCACTTCCTTTTTTATACTTTTCTTTTCTTCTTATGAGAATTTTTTTTGTGAAATTAAAAAAAAGAAAATGCAGCTTAGAATCAAGATTTCCAAATTAGCGGTTAGTGATTACAGCCAGTTCAGAAAGTGGCAGGTGGGACTTATTAAACCTTAGATATCAGGGGTCTGTTGTTTTCTTTGACATTGAATTACATGCCATCAAGGATTTCTAAAGCACTGAGAAAAAGGTGGGGAACAGCACTGAATCTAGCAAGGAATTTGAGAGGATTACCATGTAAGTTTAATACAGTTAAAGAAAGCATTGTATTGTATGAAGAATCAACTATAAATGATAAAGGTCTCAAATGACTTGATGGCCCAGCAGATTCTGCTAATTCGATGGAAAAGAACCAAAGTTTAATCCCAGGAATTATCAGCATCTGCAACTCTGATAGTTGATGGTATCATCTCACATGCATGACACTTTACTTTTAAAACTAGCATTACATATAACATTGTTTATCATTTTCACTTATTTAATGGATATACTTGTGTTATTATGTATCAGCATAGATCAGAGCAACCATTAGCAAGGCAGTATTTGCAGTGGAGGTGAAAGCAGACATCCTTCTAATCCACAGTGGATCATCTGCCTCCATCTGTCACAACATCCCTCTGCATGTCCCAGCATTTAAAGGTCCCACTCCCACCTCCACACTCCTGTCTGCTGTCTCCCAGCACGCCTCCCGCCTCTTCTCTGTCAGTCCATTAATGGACATTATTAGTGGTAATCAGCCCCATAGATAGAAGCCAGTGGGGCCCATTTTATTGTGGGTTTTATCGCCCTTGTAGTGCTAGCTTTTTTAGCTATTGTAGTAAAGTGGCTACTATTGAAATGCTATGACAGCAGTATCAGGTTCTGTCTGGGATCATTAAGTAACTAGCTGAGCAAAATTATAGTTATTTTCAGCCACAATAACTATCCAGATTATCTTCAGAGCATCTTTATTCAGTATCTGCTAATTCCAGTACTTCCTAGAAGCTGCATCATACTAACCCAGGGTTTTAAGTAAAATAAAATGATAGCGTCTGAACAAAGTCTGTCTGCCTTTAATCCTCCATGAGAGACCTCTGGATGCAGCTTTTTGGGACTTACTGGCACCTGAGATTGAGCTGCAAACTTACAGGTACATTTCCATCATTCAGAGGCTGCAGACTCTGGGAAATCCTGGCAGTGAGCAGTGACTGATTTGCTGTCCTCAGCTTTAAACAGCTGGAAAACAAACCTGAGTCCATCTCTGTCTGCATGACTGAACCTTTATAATCAGGTTTTGTTTCCAGCTGCAGTGAGTCTGGCTCAGATATTTATTTTACAGGTTTCACCTCGGTAAGTTTCAGACTGACAATGGCTCAGAGAGCTTTGCAGTCACTAATTTAGGAGCATTAGGCTTGAAGATGGCTTGAAGATTACCTTCTTTCTGTTACTGATTTATTCATAACTTTTATATTGCGGTTGTTTATCAGTAGAGATCAGTAGAGTTCAGAGGAGCAAAAAGAAGCACTTAAAACTTTTTTAAGGAGGAATGACGTGTTAGTTTATCCTTAATGCTTCAAGCTGCATCAGCTATTTGGAAGCCCATGTTTACTGCTGCACCAACAATCACCGTGTCCAGTTAATATGTCATTGTAGTTGTTGATTTTGCTCTTTCAAAACTGGACTGGAAATCAAAAGGTGCTTGAAAGCTTTTCTCCACCCAGACCCTCAATAACAAACTTCACCCATCAGACCGGAGCAGTGACATTCTCAGAAAGAAAGGTGAGTGAGAATACTTCATGTGTGCCTTTGATTCACATGTTTAAAGGTTTGTCAGTGCACATAATGGCCTTGTATTCATTAGACATTTTCCAGAATGGTATCCGTCAGTTTCTTCATCCACAGAAGTTTCATTCATCAGTGTGAGGTTGCTGTGTCACCTGAAGAGTCATTCATAGGCCACATGATTTTTACAGAAATATTTCAGATTGATTTCTCTACCAAAGGATGAGCTTGTGTGTTTCCATATATTACCTCTGTATGAATGTACTTATTAAAGGCAGGCAAGTGTTTGTCTTTTTTTTTAAGTACATTGAATGATATTGAATTAACTTAAATTAAATTCAATTTTATTTATATAGGACCAAATTACAACAGGGGCCTCAAGGCTATTTGTATTGTGGGTAAAGACTCTACAATAATACAGAGAAAACCCAACAGTCAAAACAGCCCCTAAAACAAGCACCTGGTGACAGTGGGAAGGAAAAACTCCCTTTAACAGGAAGAAACCTCCAGCAGAACCAGGCTCAGGGGGCATCCCTAACTAAGTCTAACTACACCCTACCACCCAAGAGGGAACCCAGTAGAAAGACTCAACAGAACTCTGCTCGATCTCTTGGGAACGCTGGAGGACAAAAGGAAGGAGGAATGGAGGAAATATGTTAGGCCTCTGGTCCATGCCTATAATTGTACCAGAAATTATGTGACTGGAGAAGCTCCTTTTCTTTTAATGTTTGGCAGAGAACCGCGTCTCCCCACTGATCTCTGTTTTGGCATCAGCCCTCGAAGTTACAACCACAGAACGCACTCACAATATGAGAGAGACCTAAAGAAATGACTTAAACATGCATATGAGTTGGCATCCAAAAAGAAGGCAGGGCGCTGGGATGCCAAAGTGACCGCCCTGCCTTTAGGAGTAGGTGACAGAGTCCTTATAAGGAATCTGAGTCTAAGAAAGAAACACAAGATCTCTGACAAGTGGGAACCTGTTGTTCATATTGTTGTCAAACAGCCTGATGAAAGTATCCCAGTCTATGTTGTCACACCAGAGGATGGAGGGGGCAGAGAGAGGGTTCTGCATCGAGACATGCTTCTTCACAGCACACAGCCCCTCTACCCTCCATCATCCTGACTGACACCCCCATCACCACAGTGGACTCTTTTCGCTTCCTGGGAACTACCATCACCCAGGACCTCAAGTGGGAGCCCACCATCACCTCTGTCATCAAAAAGGCCCAGCAGAGGATGTACTTCCTGCGGCAGTTGAAGAAATTCAACTTGCCAGCAAGGACCATGGTGCAGTTCTATACTGCCATCATTGAGTCCATCCTCACCTCCTCCATCACTGTGTGGTACGCTGGAGCCACCACTAGGGACAAACAGAGACTACAGCGCGTTGTGCACTCTGCTGAGAAGGTGATTGGCTGTAACCTCCCATCTCTCCAGGACCTGTACACCTCCAGGACACTGGGGCGTGCAGGTCGGATCACAGCCGACCACTCTCACCCTGGGCACAGACTTTTTGACCCTCTCCCCTCAGGCAGGAGGCTACGGTCCATACGGACCAGAACCTCCCGCCATAAGAACAGTTTCTTCTCCTCTGCTGTTGGACTCATGAACAATTACCCTAAGACTGTTACCACCACCCTCCACAAACGCTGATGACCCTATGTCTATGCACCTGTCTGATTGCACTGATGTACAATTAGTCTCTGCACTGTATATTTTGTAATTTTGTAATATTGTGTTATAGTTATAGCTCTAATATCTCTGTATATTTGCAATTTGTATACTTGTATATTGTCTTATAGGTTTTATACTTATTTGTTTTTTCTGTAAGCACGAAGTACCGCAGCAATTTCCTAATGCTGTGAACCTGTTCACCCATATGGCAATAAAAACCTTCTGATTCTGATTCTGATTCTGATTCCCTGTGCATTCCTACCTGTAACCTGGAGATCTGATGCTGGAGACAGTGTTGTCCAGATTCCCCCGCTGCAGTCTTCATTGACAACTGACGAGGAGGACATTGTGACCAACACATCTGCTGTGGAAGAATATACTGAGCAGGAACCACACTGCGAGGCCTCAAGAACTGCTATGCAGAGCATACCATCATCTCAAAATACCCTGAATCCCAATGCTTCTGAGTTCATTTCAGAACAGACAGATTTGGCGGGGTCAGTGACTGAGGCTAGTTCAGTCTTACCAAGAACAAGACCTCAAAGAAAGCGAGTCCATCCAGCCTACCTCAGTGACTATCAGGTCGGAGCTAAAGTTCATTATCAACCTCGCAGTTTACCTTCACCCACGCAGCACACACTGGTTTGTAGTTTGTCGTGACATGGTGACATTTTGGTGGGACGTGATTTTGCCAAAGTCTCAAGAATCAGAGGTTTACTGTTAATCTATCGGCATGATTTGTTCTTTCAATGGCCATGTATATGTTTACTAATACTACTGTATATTCAATTAATGACCATTCAGACTCAACATCCTAAACAATCAATCAAGGCACAATAGTCTGCTAAAAGGAAACTGAATCAATGATAACATAATGTTCTGTACTGTGTCAGTATCCAGAGATGACTGTGGTATGAAGCACTGCGACACTGAAGCCTGGCTTTTCTGACCTCTGACCTTTCTGCAGTGTTGCTCTCCTGATCCACGCTGCCTTATATCAGAGAGCCCGTCGTGCGCACTCACCACACTCGCCGACAAATGTTACAGTCTACCTCAAACTCATGCCCGCTGACGCCGTTCAGCCATGGATGTGTGTCTGCCCGCTCACGTCTGTATCTTTGCATACGTTTTCATTTCTGGGGACGTGGGGGAGGAAACAGTGACAGCAGCACCATTCACGACAATTTTGCTGGCCTTCATATTTCCTGTATTTTATTCTGTGCTTAATTGTTACATTTAGTGTTGATGTGTGTGACAGACATGAGTGTTGGACATTTTTGAAAATACAGAACAGAAGTCGTGTCGGTTCAATATGGGATGCAACATTTAATTGCCAAATAAAGGACGATTCCATATTTTACAGGACGGGCGGCAGCCCTACCAGACACACACATAAATATAGAGCTCTAGATAAACATTTGTTTGTTTGCTGGCCAGCATTTACTTTGATTTTTTTTTTTTACTAAGGACCCCAAAAGGAATATTTGGTGATTTAATTTTTTTAAATTTTATTCTCATACGGAGAAAAGGACTTGGTATTAAACAGGGAGACAAATATAATTTGTCCCACACAGTTCTGAAGTGTGTTCAGGTGAAATAAGATTATTGACTGTATTTGACTGTGTTGTCCATCCATCCATCCATTTTCTTCCGCTTATCCGGGGCCGGGTCGCGGGGGCAGAAGCCTAAGCAGAGAAGCCCAGGCTTCCCTCTCCCCAGCCACCTCCTCCAGCTCATCCGGAGGGACCCCAAGGCGTTCCCAGGCCAGCCGAGATACACAATCTCTCCAGCGTGTCCTGGGTCTACCACGGGGCCTCTTCCCGGTGAGACATGCCCGGAACACCTCACCCAGGAGGCGGCCAGGAGGCATCCTAATCAGATGCCCGAGCCACCTCAACTGGCTCCTTTCGATGTGGAGGAGCAGCGGCTCTACTCTGAGCCCCTCCTGGAAGGCCGCACTCCTCACCTTATCTCTAAGGGAGAGGCCAGCCACCCTTCGAAGGAAACTCATTTCTGCCGCTAGTATTCGCGATCTTATTCTTTCGGTCACTACCCAACGCTCGTGACCATAGGTGAGGGTAGGAACGTAGATCGACCGGTAAATCGAGAGCGAGACCGGTGCAGCGTCCGCATCACTGCAGAAGCAGCCCCGATCCGCCTGTCGATCTCCCGTTCCCTTCTCCCATCACTCGTGAACAAGACCCCGAGATACTTAAACTCCTCCACTTGAGGCAAGAACTCGTTCCTGAGCCGGAGATGGCACTCCACCCTTTTCCGGCTGAGGACCATGGCCTCAGACTTCACACTCGGCTGCGAACCGTTCCACTGCGAGCTGGAGGCCCCCCCCCCAATGAAGCCAACAGAACCGCATCATCTGCAAAAAGCAGAGATGTGACTCTGAGGCCACCAAGGAAGAAGCCTTCCGCCACCTGGCTGCGCCTAGAAATTCTGTCCATAAAAATTATGAACAGAATCGGTGACAAAGGGCAGCCCTGACGGAGTCCAACACCCACAGGAAACAAATCCGACTTATTACCGGCTATACGGACCAAGCTCTCACTGTGGTTGTATAAGGACTGAATGGCCCGCAACAATGGGCCAGACACCCCATACTCCCGCAGAACCTCCTAAAGAACACCCCGAGGAACACGGTCGAATGCCTTCTCCAAGTCCACAAAGCACATGTAGACTGGTTGGGCAAACTCCCACGCACACTCGAATATCCTTGAGAGGATAAAGAGCTGGTCCAGCGCTCCACGACCAGGACGAAAACCGCATTGTTCCTCCTGAATCCGAGGTTCGACTAACGGACGCACCCTCCTTTCCAGCACCCTGGCATAGACCTTACCGGGGAGGCTGAGGAGTGTGATCCCCTGAAAGTTGGAGCACACCCTCCGGTCTCCCTTCTTAAAGATGGGGACCACCACCCCGGTCTGCCAATCCAATGGCACTGCCCCAGATCTCCACGTGATGTTGCAGAGGCGTGTCAACCAAGACAGCCCTACAACATCCAGAGCCTTCAGGAACTCAGGGCGAATCTCGTCCACCCCAGGGGCTCTGCCACCAAGGAGTTGTTTAACTACCTCAGTGACCTCACCCCCAGTGATGGTCAAGTCATCCCCCTCATCCCCAGACTCTGCTTCCACTACAGAAGGCGTGTCAGTGGGATTCAGAAGGTCCTCGAAGTATTCCTTCCACCGTCCGACTATAGCCTCAGTTGAAGTCAGCAGCACCCCCCCCCGCACTATAAACAGTGTGACTGTGTTGTTTTGGAGTGAATGTTTTTATTTCGTTTTTCCTTTGTGTTGGTAAACCTTATGCCCAAGTTGAGATGAGATTGATGTGTTTCAGTCCAGTGAATTATAAGAAACATAATTGGTTGATAGTAAATTGCTATCTGAACCCGAGTAAAGTCTATTCATTGGTTACAATGTCACCATGAATGACAGGCGCAGCATCTGGCACATGTTGGTGAAATATCATCACAGTGCACTGGAGCAGCGTTCACATCAGGCTGCTCTGTGCCACTGATGCTGCTGCTGATGGAGGTGCTCAGCTGCAGTTTCCTGCTACAGTTGCGCTTCTTTCAGCTGCTCCAATCTGATGTGCAAAGTGTCAATCCCTCATCTAAGAGTTCTTGAAACTTGACCTTTGTTTAACACTGAGGTATTAGCAGCCTGTAAGTGCTGAGGTGCACTTGAGCAAACACTTGGAAAGTTATTAATGCTCCATCTCCCTCTCTCCATTCTTGCTCAGAAAGCAACATCACGCAACCAAAGATCACAGTAAACAACACAAATATACTATACAGACTGTGTACAACAAGTACCTGAAAAAGGAACATTAAATTAAAAAAAATCACAATTATTGGTTCGTCAGGTGTGCGTGGTTTACCTGTTGGAGCTCTGATTACAGATCATATCTCCTCTTGAGTAAGAACTGTCATTTTCTCTGCTTTGTCGATCCTCTGCAGTCTCTCCATGCTGTCACCATCTGAGCCCAAACCCCTCAAGCTGCTCTGCTTCCTCTCGCTGTAGAAAATCACATACAGAGGTTCAGATTATTATACTACTACTAAACATTAGAGCTCAAGTTTAGGTCAAAATTTTAGATCAAAATAGATTTGATGAATTACTACTGTCAGTGACTACTGACAGTAGTAATCAGTGACTACTGTCACTGAACCATAAGCGTAATTACCACTAGGCTCCATCATTTGCCAATAGAAAGTGAACTGACAGACATGTTTAAATGAAAACGTCACTTTAGATAAAAATACTTGCAGTTTTTTGCTGTTATTAGTAAAGAGGGGCTCTGTGGTGTAGAGACTGGGAGGAGACAAAAAAACCCAGCCTCAGGGGTCACAAGCTTGTGTGCCCGTAGTGCCAAAGCCAGGCCCAGATAACTGGCAACAGGAAGTGCTGTACCGAATCAAACAGGTCCATCCCCCGCAGTCTTTGGGAAATAAGGCAGCAGTTCAAAGTACCTTTGCCCTCTAATTATTGTTAGTAATAGTGATAGAATAATCTGAGATTCAAAGTTTTGTAATATTTTGCACTCTCAATTACAAAATCCATAAGGTCCATTTTTGGTAAACAAAAAACATGAATCATGACTAATGTGAGGGTGATGCTGCAGATGTTATAAGGACGCAGACTTTTATGCTATTCCAAGTATTTTATGTATGGAGGCAATCAGTTAGAGGAATCATTATTATTGTGGAAGTGAGCAAAGTCACAGTTGTCATTACTGTAGTACAGTGGTTCCCAAAGTACACCTGCAGTACGCAGGTGTACTGCAGTAATAACAGAGATCCAGTTTGAAATGACTCCCAAGTATGTATAGTTGCATATTTATATCAATTTATTCATTTATATAAAAAGTGAATTAACATGGTAATAGGAGGTGGTTAGTTAGTGGTATTACTCATTAATCTGACTACAAGTGCATAATAATAATCTCTATTAATATCAGTATGTCCGTTTAAGTCCTGTCACCTGTAAATTCTGCTGGAAGTCAGTAAGAATGGATTCTGGAGTCTTCCGTACTTCAGTCAGTGGTTCTCCGTAGTCTAAACCTTCTGACCGACTGTGGAGGTGGAGGTGGCCCTACAGGCTTCTGTCTGTCGGGCTCATTACCACTAATGACGTCCATTATTGGACTGATAACAACTGAAGTGCTCCTCTTCTTTCCTCTTCACAACACAATTTCTGACAGTACCCTTTTGGACAACAGCACCAGAAGCGGTCTTTGTTAAAATGGCCCCGATTGATCCATTATGGAAATTTCATTCTTTTTTTGGCAAAGATTTTAGGCCAGATGCCCTCCCCGATGCAACCCGCCTCATTTACCCGGGCTCGGGATCAGCACAAGCAGTACGCTGGCTCGTATGAATTGGCCAACATATGAAATGTTACAGATCTTTTTCACCACTATTCTTCCACTCTGCTTGTAGCTGACACCGAATTGTGTTGGAGTGGCCACCAGGGGGCAGAGTGTCTGCTGGGGTGAGGTGAGGGCTACAAAGAAGAAGAAATCAGGTCCTGTAGCCCTCACCTTCCTTCAGTTGGTAGCTCTGCCTCATTTGTTTGCCTGGTGTGGTTTGTCTCAGGCTTCTGCTTTCTTTATTAGACATTTTGGTAAGTTTGCCTGAATTTATTTCAATTTCATGTATTATCTTGAAGGATTCTTATTTCAGGGTTTTGTTTTAAGGAGATGCATGATTCCCACAGATGACCTCTGTTTACTTTAAATAGCTTTGGGTGGTGGAACGAGGTACGTTTAACTCATAACAAAGTGTGGACTTTGTTTGGCTTCTGAGTTCAGTTCTGCTAACAATGCTGTCCTGTGTGTATTTGAAATATTGTTTGTTTGAAACTGTTTGAGTTTTGTTTATTTGAGTAGTTTTTATTCCAAAGTACTTTGTGAATTCAATCCTTTGTAATGTATTGAGTTTATGTGATTAATCCCTTTTTGCCTTTGTGTTTTATTTAAGTTTCCACGGTGCATGACGGAGTTGTTAAAATGGAAATGAAGAATTAAGCACCCGTCGAGACTCTCCATTCAGTGACCCCAAGGGCAGCTGCACTGCTCCTTACTCTTAAAAAAAGTCTTTTTCATCAATGCTCAAACCTGTGTGTGTGTTTACACTCTGTTCTCCTGATCAATCAATGACTTGTCAATAGCATTGCTCACAGTTTGAGTGTGTGAGTAAAGATCCACATCACACAATGGTCTGCTGTCTCTGGCTAATATCCAACTTAGTACAGAAGTTAAAATGAAGTAGAAACTTGTATTTGATCCCTGTTCAGGCTGATGGAGGTTCTGTGTGCTCAAAGGCCAAGATAGCAATCAGCTGGCTCTAAAAGGTCCCCACGGGAATCCTTCATAATCTCTGAGGGAGTCTTCTATCAGCCATAAAATCTTAATGGGTTATAGAAATCATCAGTGTGACCTTCAGGGAGACTTTCACTTCACATGGGAGGTGCTAGTGTTTGTTCTGCCCACTTTCATTACAAAAAAAAAAAAAATCAACAAACAAAAAAACCCAGATGGTTACAGGCAGCATTCCAGTTCATCATGTGTGCAAGAAAGCTGAGGCTAAAAATGTACTAATCAAGCTGGTCTTTCCATAGCTGTGCAGTAGGAGAAGTAGGCCAGCCTGGACATAAACAAAGCTTTAACTGTAAAGATTTGTGAAGATGCCAAACATCAGAAAACAGGTTCTGAATCTCAGCTGTTTGTTTCCCTCCTGCAGGAGAGGTTTGGCTACAGTGCAAACAAAGTGACAACAAGGATGTACAATGTTATACTGTGGTGCTGACTGTGATGACAGAGACTTGATCAGTTATTAGATCAAAGATTAACACTATTAATCAGAGGTGGGAAGTAACCAAGTACAAATACTTCGTTACTGTACTTAAGTACATTTTTCAGGTATCTGTACTTGAGTATTTATTTTTCTGAGTACTTTTTACTTTTACTCCCTACATTTTTACACAAGTATCTGTACTTTCTACTTCTTACATTTTTCAAACAGACTCGTTACTTTTTAACACGTCAGAGAAAAGTTTGCATTTCTGGTCAGTGCGCCGTCAAACATCAAACGATCTGAGCCTAAACGGAGGAATAATAACATAAGAAACAATCGTCCTCCATCACTGGCTTATCGGGTACAAAGGGATTAAATACACAAACCCATATAATTAATGTCTCATTAATAGCGCTATAATCAGGGGTTACAGCGGGCTGGACCGCGTCCGGAAGTTGTGCATAAACAGCTTAGCTAGCGCTACTGAAGAGGAGCGAGCATAAAGGGAGTAACGTGGCAGGAAAATGCAACGTTTCTAAATGCTCAACAAATATCAGCAAACACACAAAGTGTGTGCAGTTTGTCACACAGTGTGTCTGTGAGCTAAAAGAAGAGCTGTTGTATTTCAGGGAGAGCAAAGAGAGAGAAGTTCACTCAGAGATGGAGAAAGAGGACAGGAGAGGAAGAAGAGAGGTTTAAAGGTGAGGACTGCAAAACAAAATACAACAGAATAGAATAGAACTTTATTATCATGCAACATATCATACAACATACAACAAAATTAATCATTATACAACAAATTATATAATGACATTCAATCATAACAAAATTCCGTTTGGAACAACCATCCAGAGAAGAACAGACAGACTAACATAGGGGAGATGAGTGTCCACAGCCGCTGCCACTCTGGCGCCGCCGCTACAATCATTCCCTGGAAAAGGAAACAAACACACATCAAGGGGTAGTTAGGTTAGAAAAACGTTCACCCATTCAGTAATCCAATATTTCAAATTCATTAGTTACCGTCCTCACCGTGCAGAACCGAACCATATCTCCAGATCTGATCCCTCTCGCCTGCGAGCACGTTCTCAGCTGGACTACGCGTCCAGCTTTCAGCTCAGGTCCAACACGCTTTGAGTCTGAGTCTGTACGGCTCTGCTCAGCCCGTCCACCTGGGTCTGCAGCCTCGGCAGATGTCGAACTGCTGCCCAGATTTTCTTAATTTCCCGGTATATCAGGTATCCTCTGAGCCCAAACAGAAGAGATACTGCTACTGAATAGCCGAATGTGTATACGTCTTCCACGTCCTTGACCTCCAGCGCTGAGAAGCACACAGGCCTCCACGAGCCCCAAGAATCGATGACGTATCCAACCGGGTCTGTTCCACTCGGACACGCAGGCTCCCCTTTCCCTGATCTCATAGTGGAGAAAATTCGATCAGTGGTGTTCAGGGCCCAGTTTGCCAGATCCATGTTGCTTCTTAATCTTATTCTTATTTGGACAGTGTGTCAGAGACGCTCTCACAGCAAGCAGGAGAGATGGGGAGGGCAGGGAGAGAGGTAGAATGCGACCGTCCCCATCAGAGAGCAGGAGGGAGGCATGCTGACTTTGTGTAATTCAAAGATTTATGAAAATACTGCAGTTCAGTGTGTAGTAAACAGGTCAGTGTGCTGTACTGTATTTACAGTAAAGCTCTGTGTTGCTGCACAGAGACTGTGTTCATGGTCAGAGTTACAGGTTACATCAGTGCAGCAGAGATGAGTTTGAATCAAAGCTGCTGATGCTGAGATTCATTCACTGAATCCAACATTTCTACAGCCTGTATGCTGTCAGTGTAGGGGATGGAGATCAGCTCAGATAGCTGTGAAATACTGGGTTACATCTTTGTGAGTTCAGTTCATCCACACAGAGCAGTAAACCTCAGAGCAGCAGCAGCAGCAGGTCAGCTGATCACAGCCTGCACACCAACATCATTTACTGCAGCTCACAATAGAAAGCTGTGATTCTTCTCCCCATGCAGAGACACTACAGCTGATCTTAGGGTTCCTCCACCTTCTGAATCCCACTGTAACCCCTGAGTATCCTCATGTTGGTGTTTAGGTGGAGGCACAGTCACCCTCTACTATGGAGGACACAGAGAATAGAGCTGTGTTTAAATTGCCTTTCACAGTTTGTGTCCTACATAACAGATTCAAGCTGAGTGCATTCATTAGGATTAAAATTTAGATGGAATAACGTTTGTGTTCTCATGTATTATTTTATATTATTACAATAATATATAATAAGGTTCAGTTAGCTTTACAGAAAAATAGCAGGTAGAAACGTCCTCCAAAGAGTTGCTTTTACGTTCTTTGAGTACATTTCAGAGACTGTACTTTTTTTACTTAAGTAAAGAAGTTGAACTAGTACTTCAACTTTTACCAAAGTATTTTTTAACACAAGTACTTGTACTTCTACTTAAGTACAGAATGTCAGTACTTTTGCCACCTCTGCTATTAATCAATCATAATCACAGAGTAGGGCAGTGGATCTTGAGCTGTAGGGAGTGGGCAAACAGGAAAAATAAGAAAGGAAACTAAGTTGAATAAATACATCTAAAAAACAAACGATTTTATTGATGGATTTCACATCCTTTTGTCAGCTTCTGAAGTGTGAGATGTCAGCTAAAGTTTGAGAACCACTGGAGTAGGGAAACAATGGTCAAAACACTCAGAGTGATGCAAATTAATAAAGTACCAGAATATGATGTTTTTAACTAAAGGCCGAATCAAGTCTGCTGATGTGTGGAAGAGATGCTGACAAACCTCTAACTGTTTTAGAGCTTTAGAGCTAGTTCAGCCACAGCTATCATATGTTATAACTCAGCCATGGGGCCATAGTATGTAATCACAAAGTTTTTTAAAAGGTGATGAAAGAGAGTGTGATTATAGTACATGCAGCTACTGTTTGTGACATAGAACAGTTTTGCAATTTTGGTAGCATCCAATAATAAAAATATTGAATCCAGTAACATGCGAATAGTAATTATGATGCGACTCCCCCCCGATTCTAGTGATGGTGAGGTTTGGGGGATCAGTGGGGTACACTGCATGTCTACAGGAACATCTGTGCCGGGTTTGGCCTAGATGTCCCAAGGGCTTTTTTTATAGAGCAACAAACTCTTTTTCCAGGCTAAATGAGCATCTTCTAATTTAGTGAGACGCCATTCCCTCTCCAGCTTACAGGTTATCTGCTTTAAGCTGTGCGTTTGTGAATTATACCACGGAGTCAGTAATTCCGCCTGCTCTGTGTCATATCACGTATGACAGACAGACTCTTTTTAATATCAGAATACAGCACTCTGGCTGTATTCTGACACCTTTTTCACCTTTTTCTCCCGACCCGACTTGGCCCCAGGAGATCCAGCGTTTCCAGTGGGCCAGCTCAAACAAAGGAGGGCGCGGAGCACCCAGGTCACGGACAAGGCCCCGAGGGAAGAGAGCCGGCGTAAGAGAGAGGCTGAGGCGCAGAGCGCACCAAACGCCACTGCCGAGCATCCTGTTGGCTAATGTCCAGTCACTGGATAACAAGCTGGACGAACTCAGGGCCAGGATACAGTTTCAGAGGGACATAAGGGACTGCAACATCATCTGTCTCACGGAGACATGGCTGACTCCCCTCATACCGGACCACGCCGTACAGCCGTCGGAGTTCTTCAGTGTTCATCGCACGGACAGAACGAGTCTGGAAAATCAAGAGGAGGAGGTGTGTGCCTAATGATTAATAACAACTGGTGTGACAGTAGGAATGTTGTCCCTCTGAAACAATCATGTTCACCTAACCTGGAGCTCCTAACCCTGAAATGCCGCCCCCACTACCTGCCCCGCGAGTTCACTTTGGTCATCTTCAGCGCCGTCTATATTCCACCTCAGGCGGACACAAACACTGCACTATCCGAGCTACATGAGGCGATTTCCACCTATCAGGCTAACCAGCGTGATGCGGCTCTCATCGTAGCCGGGGACTTTAACAGTGCAAACTTGAAAAAGCTGATACCGGAGTTTATTCAACACATCGACTGCCCCACCAGAGGAGAGAGGACCCTAGACCACTGCTATTCTCCATTCAAAGAGGGCTACAAAGCAAAGCCTCTTCCGCCTTTTGGGAAGTCTGACCACACCGCTGTCCTTCTCATGCCGAAATACAAACAACGGCTCAGGCAGGAACCCCCTGCTGTGAGAGAAGTGACACGGTGGTCTGATCAAACAGAGGCCGCTCTGCAGGGTGTGTTGGATTCAACCGACTGGGACATGTTTCGCAGCAGCGCGGGCGGAGACATCGAGGAGTTTACGGAAACTGTTGTGGGATTTATTGGGAAAGTTGTTGAAGACACTTCACTTAGGAGGACCATCAGGACTTTTCCCAACCAGAAGCCGTGGGTGGATAAATCTGTCCGCGACGCCCTGAGGTCCCGCACCGTTGCCTACAACTCCGGCCTCGCCTCTGGGAACATGGAGGACTACAAGGTTGCATCATACAACGTCCGCAGAGCGGTGAAAGAGGCAAAACATCGCTACGGCCGCAGACTGGAACAGCAACTACAACAGTCTGACCCCAGGGGACTGTGGCAGGGACTACGCACCATCACGGACTACAAAGCACCACACACACACCCGGTGAGTGCCGACGCTTCTCTGGCTGATGAACTCAACATCTTCTTTGCGCGCTTTGAGTCGGGAAGCCGACAGCCCGCTGCGCTCCCGGCCGGAGGGGCAGAGACACTCACTGTGACGGAGCGCGACGTGAGGAGGGCGTTTAGACGTGTAAACACCAGGAAAGCGGCTGGACCAGACGGTATTAGTGGACGTGTCCTTAAGACCTGCGCTGACCAGCTGGCACCTGTGTTTACACTGATATTCAACCTCTCACTGAAACTGTGTGTGATTCCCACCTGCTTTAAAAAGTCCATCATAGTCCCTGTCCCAAAGAAACCACACCCCAGCAGCCCCAATGACTTCAGGCCCATAGCACTCACCTCTGTGGTGATGAAGTGTTTTGAGAGACTCATCAAGACATTCATCACCTCCTCACTGCCCACCACCCTCGACCCACTACAGTTTGCATACCGGCCAGACAGATCCACAGATGACGCCATATCCTTCCTCCTCCACAAGACCCTTTCACACATAGACTCTGGTAAGGGGAACTATGTGAGAGTGCTGTTTGTAGATTACAGCTCAGCATTCAACACCATAGTTCCCTCCAGGCTGGTCTCTAAGCTGCTGGACCTGGGCCTGGGCCCATCCCTGTGCAGGTGGGTTCACAGCTTCCTGACCAGCAGACCACAGGTGGTACGAGTGGGTCACCTCACCTCATCCTCCCTCACCCTCAACACTGGATCCCCCCAAGGCTGTGTGCTCAGCCCTCTGCTGTACTCACTGTACACCCATGACTGCGAGGCCACGTCAGAGTCCAACGTCATCATCAAGTTTGCTGACGACACTGCTGTTGTGGGACTAATCTCTCACAATGAGGAGACAGCCTACAGGAGAGAGGTCTCCCGCCTGGAGAACTGGTGCCAGGAGAACCACCTCCTGCTCAGCGTCAGCAAAACAAAGGAACTGATCGTGGACTTCAGCAGGAAGCAGCAGAGGGACTACCATCCACTTGTCATCAGTGGTGCTGAGGTGGAAAGAGTGGACACTTTCAAATACCTGGGAGTGACCATCTCACAGGACCTGTCCTGGACTCATCACATAAACATCACTGTGAAGAAGGCCAGACAGCGTCTCTACCTCCTCAGGGGGCTGAGAGACTTCAAGCTCCCACTCAAGGTGCTCAGGAACTTTTACACCTGCACCATCGAGAGCATCATGCGTGGGAGCATCACCACCTGGATGGGAAACTGCACCAAGCAGGACTTCATGGCCCTAAAAAGGGTGGTTCGTTCAGCTGAACGGACCATCAGAACCACCCTCCCCAACCTGCAGGACATTTACACCAAGCAGTGCAGGCTGAGGGCCATGAAGATCCTAAAACAGCCCAGCCACCCCGGACACTCTCTCTTCTTCCTGCTCCCATCAGGCCGGCGTTACCGCTGCCTGAGGGCTAAGACTGAAAGGTTGAAGAAGAGTTTTTACCCACAAGCCATCCGTCTGCTCAACTCTGAGCCCTAACTGGACCATTATTGCACAATGTAAATATTATAATTTATAAAAGTGTGTATAGTGTATAGTATATAGAGTATAGTGTATAGTGTGAATTACTTTTTTTTATTTTTATTCTTCTTATTATTTATATGTGTGTGTATATATGGTTGCAGGTACAAAATACATTTCACTGTGCATTGTACTGTGTATAACTGTGCATGTGACAAATAAACACTATCTTAATCTTAATCTTAATCTTAACTTCTGATTTGAAGCTTTCCTTTTTAGAGGAGCCACAGCCAATACTAAGCTCTGCACTGTATTGACACATGCCACTGAAGAAGAGAGTAATGGAGGAATTATATCCTTGAACTCAGAGCACTTTCCAAAGACTTCTACTGTAATGAAATTTTTTCCCACTGTTGTGAAATCCATTATTGTAAATTTAAATGTTATTGACACATTGTGATTTTGGACACCACTCAGACAGATGAGTGGTGTCAGCAGCAATTTAAGCAGGACGTGTGACTTAACATGTCATTCCTGGTCCAACTGGGAAGGGGTCCAGAGAAAACTACAAAGTCCAACATTGTTTTGGCAAAGTTACACACTAATTCAATATTAACTTTACTTCACTCCTTTACTGCTAAAAGAGTCTGAGAGTAACTAAACATTTGACACAGAGCAGGAAAGTGTGGGAAGGACAGGAGAAGAAGCCATGCTGCTTAAAGACTGGGTAGAGAGCTAAGCTAACAGCTACGTCAAGTTAGCGAATCCTTAAAGACACAATAAGTACTGTGAATATTATTTACAGGTGATTCAACAGAGATTGGGATAAAGCACACAGACATGACATAAGAAAAAAGCTGTTATCTAAAGATTTATATTAATCAAGCTACACAGATTAAGACGCGCACACACACACACACACACACACACACACACACACACACACACACACACACACACACACACACACACACACACACACACACACACACAAAAAAACCCCAAACAAACCAAAAAACACTGTGCTCTATAACACAGAAAGTTATACGCAGTAGGAAACAACATTAAGTGATGCTCCCAGACTGGGAACGTGGCTCCAACCAATTCCAGGAATGATATCCGAGATCTCTGTCCAGAAGAGCGCAGTCCTGGGAACAGCTAAGATGCTGAGCAGGAGCCTCCAGCTCCCGGGCCTCTGGGAGAAGACCCAAGCCTGGAGGACAAAGACCATCCACAGGGCATGTGGGGAATTTATATATATTACATTTTCCTTCATAACTCACAGAATACTTACAGTACAATTGATATATTTTCACTAATAAGGGCAAGACCAGCATTCATTTTAATGTAAGAAGTGTTCCAAACACATCCTTGATGAGAGCAATTGTAAGAAAAATAGAGGAGTAATCTTCAAAGTAATCATATTACTTGTGGTTTAGGCTTTATAGTTTCAAATTAGCTTCGATGTTGGTTATTAGTCTGTAAATATTTCTAATTTTCCATAAGACAATTATTCTAGTGGTAGATATATGTAATTTCTACGAACTGGGTTAAAAGTATATTTTACTCAAGTACACTGATGATTTGATGAGATATGAACAGTTTCTAACCTAACTTATGTTAATACAGACAACACATCTAAACAAAAAAACACAATAAGTTCCTGTGAAGAACATATTTATATATATTTAAAAGCAGCAGAATTGAACTGCATGATGGATTTATTATGCGTTCTTTGTAGCTCAGCGGCTTTAACTGTTCTGTTGTTGTAATGAAATTGCTTTAGTTACTTTTCAACCCTGATCATGTTTAAATGAATACATAGAATAAACATTTAAAAAAATAATAAAATATTAATAAAAATAATAAAAAATAATTTAAAAAAATTAATTCAGTTTGTTTCTCTGTGACCTCATATGAATTCTTTTATTCAAGAAGCCACAGTTCTGTTAACTGTGGGATCAATCAATCAATCAATCAATCAATCAATCAATCAATCAATCAATCAATCAATCAATCAATCAATCAGTTTGATTTGCATATATTTATTGTTGTTGTAAAACTGCATCTTCCTGCTGCTGTCAGGTTTTTAAAGGACTTTACTCCTTGCTGTGACAGACTTTCCTCAGTTATTGTATCTAACATTAGTTCAAAGATTGAATCATTTGTCCAAAAGGTATTTTTTAATGTCTCATTAATGTCTCCTCCAACATAATGTGCACACACGCCTTTTTGCCTAAATGTCTGCTAGACAGATTAAGACATCAGTGGAGCGCTTTGTTAGAAAAGAGAGATTAAAGATATTTAAAATAAAAGGATCTGAAATATATTATTTTGAGGAATTTTAAATATGAGCCCACATGTGTCTGATTATACACATGAGAAACAAATAATGAAGCTCAACAGTGCTAACAGGCTGTTTCCTCCATAAAAGAGGCCTTATCCATCCAGGGGGAAATCAGTGGGCTCTCTGATGGATGGTGCAGTTCTGGCATGATGGTGAATGACTGTGCAGCCGAAGCATAAAGCAGTCTTTGTCCTGAGAAGCACACGTGTGCCATGTTATCAAGCACACAGCCCTGTGAGCACAATCAGAAATGTGTCGCACAGATGCTGTGGTTAACCTTCAGGAATAATTACACGTCTTGCTGGTCATATTCAAAAGGTTACCATCTCAAGACATAAATCAGCTGCAGTTAGGACTTTTAAATGCAGAATAAAACCTGAAAGAAAAATTCATTTTGGGGGATTAATATAATGAAAGTCTTCCAAAAAGAAAATGTAGTTACCTTTATAGCAGGTTTATGACATAACATTTGCTCACATTAGACAATATGTAAAATCTGTCCATTCCAAAATTACTATTTAAATAATACTAAAGAGTTTAAGCCCGAATAAGAGGGGCTCAATGGCTCCATTTCATACTGCACATTACCAAATCAAATGAAGGCCTCCTTCATGGAGAGGACGTGAATTATGAATGGAGCCATATGGCTCTAATTACATGAAAGTCAAGAAAAATCCAATTTCCTATTTTACATTATTAAGGAACAGACAGGCAGCACATATGCACTAATTAATTCATTTGTTTAATTCAGCAAACAAATGAATCTGAATTCTGTTGCTGAATTATGAATTTCACTCTGGGATCAATATAGTTATTATTATTTTGGTCAGCAGCCTGCATTTCAATACAAATTTAAAACTTTTTTTAATTACTGCAATCATTACAAATAGTGTTAGTGTATTTATTTAAACAATCATGTGTTTTTTAATTATTTTTATGAACAATGTTTTATCTATGGATCATCTGCTGATGAAGATAGTAGGGTATTGTTGAAAGATCCAGAAAAAAAGATAAGTAGAAATAAGTAGATGTTAATTAGACTCATTTTGCCCAGCCGTAAGTGTAGATAAATTAAACTGAAGTTTCAAGCTACTATGAGCATTAGCGGTGTGAAATTCATTACTCATCACTTGGGTGACACAAACAAAGTTTAATCTTCTTCAGAAATGAGATGAATCTGATTATTGTCACCCTCTTAAAATGATGGCCTAAGTCATTTCATTCCTCGAAAAGACAAAAAAACGAAATAACAATTTAGGGAAAAATAAAGCTTTTGTTAAAAAAATGACATGGCCATGATTTTAAGAGGGTGATGATATAAAAGATGGATATAGCCACTGAGTATCCGTACTGTGGAGCCAGAATTGACCATATTTGGAAGAGAGGGTGGGGTGCTAAATTATCAGTTAAATCTTGCTGAAACAAGGACAGTACAGGTGCAACACACAGACACACACGTCTGCTAATTATTGTTATGTACCTAAAAAAATAAAATGAAATAAAGTACAAACTTTATTTCAGGTCTAGGAAGCAGACTTCAATTTCCAGAGCTCTGATATTCTTTTGTTTGATTTTGCTGAAGACTGAAAGTATAGCAGTGAGTCCAGTCCACAAAAATCAAAAAACACCAACAACCCCAAACGACCAATATTTATATTTTGCTTCCTCACTCTCAAACATTTCAATGTATTTACATTCAAAGCTGCTTACAATAAAATAAGCATCCTAACCAAAACTACAGCAGAAATCTGCAGAGTAACAAAAGCACTGAAACAAAAAAACATGGCAACAAACATCATAAACAAACATCATAAACATCATAACAAATTACTTAGAGACCACAAGGCAATGTACAAAGATGAGGTAAAAGCACTTGTTCCCAATTGCAAAATAATGAGCAGGAAGTACTGTGGTGCTGTAAGAGAAACGCCAGCACAGCTCAGCAGATGCTGTGCCTCTGTGTGACTCTGGGAAGTCACTGTCAAACAGATCTCAAGACCACAGCTCTTACCTCTGTTCAGTGGCATGTAATTCATGCCTCCCCGGGGAAATTAACTTTGTGGTGACAACTCACAAGATCAACAATTCTGAAAGGAATTCAGTCCATTCCTCTGCAGAGAGGAATGGTATAATTACAGGCCACGAACTTCTTCTCTATGAAAATGATTTCTTTTTCCCTCTCTGGACTATTTATCTCATGGTCCCTGGGACTTGGACCCAGGGTTTTTGTAATATTTCTTTATTGTGGTTCTTGGTTTGGTTCTGGTTAATATTATTTGGGTTTAGCGTCTGGTTTAGTTTCATTCCTGGTTACTTCTTATGTTGTGTTTCCTGACTCGCTGGTGTTTCTGTTTGTGTCTCCGTGTCTGTCTTGTTTCTCTGTGTCAAGCTCTCATGGTTAGCCCTGGTCTCAGTGTTATTTTGTCCCTCATGTCTTGTATTTAGTTTTACTTTCCGTGTGACGTCTCAGTAATTAGCGTCAGCTGTGCTCCCTGGTGTTTTCTTTCGCTCTGATTAGCTTATGAGTCTTTATTGTTTGTGTGTATTGTTTGTTGATTTAGTTTGATATTGTTTTGGTTTTGACTCTGGCAATAAAGCTGTGAAGAGTCACTTCCTGTTTCTGAGTCCTGCATTGGAGTCCTAATCCTGCCTGCCACACAGCGGTGTCGTGACACACAAATATAAAAGAGCTTCTCTCAGCTGCTCCCTTTGCACATCATCTGCCTCCATCTCACCCCATCCTTAGCATCTTCTTCTTTCACATGGTGCATGTCCTCCTTCACGATCTCCTCTGGGGTCTCAGTCTTTTCCTCTTGCCTGGCAGCTCCATATTCAACATCTTTTGTGCAATATATCCACTATCCCTTTCCTGCACGGGTCCAAACCATCTCAGCCTTGCCACTCTGCCACCTCCAGCTCTGCCTCCAGTCTTTTTGT
The DNA here is from genome assembly GCF_007364275.1 of Archocentrus centrarchus. Taxonomy (NCBI): domain Eukaryota; kingdom Metazoa; phylum Chordata; class Actinopteri; order Cichliformes; family Cichlidae; genus Archocentrus; species Archocentrus centrarchus. The sequence continues at coordinate 1,271,994 of NW_022060270.1, forward strand.
CAGTGCCACCATCTTCAAACCATAGCAGGTCTCACTACCATCCTTTAAATGTTTCCTTTCACTCTAACCTTCTGTCACAAATCATCCCTGACACTCATCTCCGCCCACTGGCTGTACTCTCTTCTTCACCTCTCTTGTGCACTGTGTGTTGCTTTGGATGGTTGACCCCAGGTATGTAGACTCCACGTGCATGCTCACCTTTCCACCTGTCTCCTTCTTATTCACACATGTATTCTATCTTTCTTCTATTGACTTTGATTCCCTTTCTCTCTAGAGCATGCCTCCACCTCTCCAGGCTCTCCTCCACCTGCTCCCTGCTCTCACTACAGATCACAGTGTCATCTGCAAACATTATAGTCCACACAGACTCCTGCCTGACCTCAACTGCCAGCCTGCTCTGAGCCGAGGAGCAGCTCAGAGCTGATCCCTGATGTAATACCACCCCCCTTGAACCCATCTGTCACTCCTACTGCACACCTCACCACTGTCTCACTGTCCTCATACATGTCCTGCACCACCCTCACAAGCTTCTGTGCCACTCCTGACTTTGTCATGCTGTACCACACTTCCTCTATTGGCACCCTATGAGTTGCTTTCTCAGTCCACAAAGATACCATGCGACTTCTTCTGACCTGCTTTAGTTTTTAGTTTTAGTTTAGTTATTTAATATTGTTCCAAAATTTGTAGTTTTTGTCAGATGGGTAAACCTCTGCCCATCTTTACCTCTGAGAAACTCTGCCTCTCTAAGATGTGCTTTATTTACTCAGTCATGTTACTGTCCTGTAACAGTAACAGTAACCTAATCAGTTACAAAATGTTCCAGTTGTTTTTTTTTAGCACTGCTTATTGTTGCCCTCAAATTCAAAATGGGCTGATATTTTTCATGAAACTCACTTAAAACGTTTGTTTTTTATGTTCTACTGTGAAAAAAAATGTTTGAGATTTGCTATTCTCAGATTATTTCCTGAGAGTGCTAAAGAAAAAAGCCATGTCCCCAGACTTGAATGTGTGATCTCATCATACAATTAAGCTGCTAATTAAGCTCATAACACTAGTTTTACAGTAAGTTACATGTAAAAGAATAAAATACTTTTATTTTCATAGATTCTCTACCTCACCCACTATGAACAACAGAAGACAATTAGTTTGCAAAAAGCAAGCAGAACATCTCTTCACACTGTGTCAGCTCCACCCACTATGCTCAGTCACTGAGCATCGCTCTTTAACACCCACCAATGCGCTTAAACCTCTGGTGCACCTCTGGTGAGTTTCTTGTGGAGCCAGACATTAGAAGGTACCCCCACTATTTTGTTAAAGTGCACTGGCAGCAAATAGATCTGGTCGATCCATACTTCATTTCCCGTGCGTTCATCACGGAGCCTTCCGGTGTCCTTGTCCAGCAGCCAGCATCCTCAGCCCCATGGAAAGTGCCAACAACCTCCAGAGGCCTCACAGACACAGTCTCCTGCTGTTTGACAGCATCATTCCCAACAGCCAAAAAAGTACCACCATAGCTTGATTGAAAACATCAATCATTTGTTGCCTTGAGCTGTGCACTGCAGAGCAACAGTATATTAATATGATCCAATCTTACATCATGTTAAGGGGCTGTGGGTGCCAACTTGACTTTGAAAGCAACATTAATTCTGAAGTATCTGGAATTAGGGACCGGTATGTTTGAATAGCTTTGTTCCCCTAATAAATTAAATAATTTAAAAATATTATTTGGATTTACTCAGGTTATCTTTGACTAATTTTAGAATTTGTTTGATGATCTGAAACATGTAAGTGTGACAAATATATATATTAAAAAAAACAAAACAAAAAAAAAAACAGGAAGGGGGCAAAGACTTTCACAGCACTGTATGTCCATATTTTAAAATGTCTATGCACAGAACACATATGTGTTCTATATAATCATATAAGTATTTTACCACTTGACTGAATCAGCACACTGCACACACATTTACTGTTAAAAATAATTTTTGTGAGCGTGACAGTCATACTTTAACACGAATACTTTAGTTAGCTTGTCTTCTGGTTTGGTTGCTCCTGGGAGGAGATGTTTTAAAGTGTGGTTTGCAGTGTATTACAATAGCAATCAAATGCAATAATATTCAAGACCCCCCCCCCCCCCCATTTTTATAGGTTTTTTTTTTTTTTTTCCATTCTACACTGGGCCCCATTGTACAGGTGCTGGTCATAAAATTTGAATATCATGAAAAAAAAATCATGGCTTTCTTCCACAGCATGTCTGTTGTCCTGTCTCTCTCACCTTATCCCCAACCAGTCGCAGCAAATGACTGCCCCTCCCTGGAGTCACTGTGTGGAGTGACTCCAGGGAGGCACAGGGAAGCAACCCTCTCATTTACTGGTGTTGGCTAGTTCTACCCCTACCCTACCTCTACAAGCCTCCTGCAGGTGTCCTCCTGTAGACCCACCACCTGCAGGAGGCTTGTAGTGGTAGGGTAGGGTGGAATATGTGTTGGGCGGAGGCCCTAGCACACGATCCCGGATATCAAGGCTGGCTATCGGGATATGGAATGTCACCTCTGTGGTGGGAAGGAACCAGAGCTAGTACGTGAGGTTGAGAGAAGCCAGCTAGATTTAGTCAAGCTCACCTCTACACATGGCCTGGGCTCTAAAACCAGTCTCCTGGAGAGGGGCTGGACTGTGTTCCAGTCTGGCGTTGTATCTCCTCGGCTTATTGCCTGTATGTTGGAGTTTTCACCAGTAAATGAGAGGGTTGCTTCCCTGTGCCTTCGAGCTGGGGAACGAGTCCTGACAGTTGCTTGCAATTATGCGCCAAATGACAGTTTAGAGTACCCAGCCTTCTTGAAGTCGCTGGGCAGGGTGCTCGAGGGCACTCCATACAGTGACTCCATCATCCTACTGGGAGACTTCAACGCTCATCTGACCAATGACAGTGAGACCTTAAGTGGCGTGATTGGGAGAAACGACCTACCTGATCTGAACCAGAGGGGTGTTTTTTTTATTAGACTTCTGTGCAAATCAGTTCATAATGAGCACCATGTTCGAACATAAGGATGTCCATAAGTGCACGTGGAACCAAGACACCCTAGGTCACAGGTCAGTGTTTAATTTTGTAATCATATCATCAGATAAGCATCTATTTATTCTGGACACTTGGGTGAAGAGAGGAGCTGAGCTGTCAGTTGATCATCACCTGGTGAGTTGGACCAGGTGGTCGGGGAGCATGCTGAACAGACTGCTGCTGCTCAGAGCTGCGGCTGCAAGGTGGTTGGTGTCTGTTGTGGTGGTGTTACCCAAACCAGATAGTGAACACCAGAGGTGAAGGGAGCCATCAAGCTGATGGAGTCACGTTGGGCTTGGTTAGCCTTTGGGACTCCAGAGGCAGCTGATGGGCAGACCAACCAGAACATGGCTTGGGCAGTGGCCAAAGCAAAAACTCAGATATGGGAGGAGTTTGTGAGGCCATGGAAAAAGACTTTGGGAAAGCCTCAAAGCAATTCTGGCAAACTATCGACATCTCAGGAGAGGAAAAGTGGTGCTTTACTCACATGGTTTATGGTGTGGGTGGGGCTGACTTCATCTGAGGCTATAGTTGGGCGGTGGAATGAATACTTCAAGGACCTCCTTAATCCCACTGACACGCCTTCTGTAGGGGAAACAGAGTGTGGGGACAAGAGGAACAACTCGTTCATCACTGGTGGTCAGGTCAGTGAGGTGCTTAAAGAATTATCTTTGGTGGCAAGAGCCCCTGGGGTGGATGAGATTTGCCCTGGGTTCTTGAAGGCTATGGATGTTGTAGGGCTATCTTTGTTGACATGCCTCTGCAACATTGTGTGGAGATATTGGGTGGTCTCACTGGATTGGCACACTGGAGTGATGGTCTCCATAAACGTATGCTCCAACTATTGGGGGGGACACTCCTTAGCCTCTCCAGGAAGGCCTATTCCAGGGTGCTGGACAGTAGGGTCCATATGTTCGTTGAACCTCATATCCTGGGTTCTGTGCTAGGACCAATTTGCCCTTAGGCAGTATTATTAGAAAATATTGCATACATTTTCATTGTTATGCAGATGATACCCAGCTGTATCTATCTATGAAGCCAGATGACACACATCAATTAGTTAAACTCCAGGAATGGCTTAAAAACATAAAGACTTGGATGGCCTTTAATTTCCTGCTTCTAAAGTCAGATAAAACTGAAATTATTGTACTTACTCAACTCAACTCAACTCAACTCAACTTTATTTATAAAGCCCTTTAAAATCAAATGCAGTTGGCCAAAGTGCTGTACACAACTAAGAACAAACAAGCAAAAACACAGACATAAGATAAGGAAACAATTAATAAATAATAGGGCTGGGACTTTAACGCGTTAATTTTGATTAATTAATTACGGGGAAAATAACTAATTAAAAATTTTAACACATTTTAATCGCACTTTGCACCGTGGAACGTTTCTCAGTGCACGAGTTCCAGGCATACAGATTATATCGACGCACAACGTCCAAATTCAGGGGCCGCATCCTTTGAAGGACCCGGCCCACGTAGACCGCAAAGGCTGGAAGTGAGCGGCTAGCCTTCATATCAGCGTCACCTGCCCTCACCTCTGTAGCTCATGTCACCTAGCAACCATGAGTGCGAAGCACAGCTGTGTAAAAGCAGCTGGTTAAACGGAGAACGAACTTTTTCTCCTTTTTGTGGTTTAATTTTAATTCTTTTATTCAAAATAAGCTGTTAAAACAAGCATAACACATTTCAACATCAAGGAATACAGCTGAGCTAATGATTAATTTACAACTATAACAAGTGAGACATTAATGTTGAATAAAACTATCCAGTTATGATGCTTAACTTTAATTTCAGGAGTTTGCTTATCGCAGGAGCACTTCCACCCTTCGTTGGTCTGTGTAGCAGACTGGTGGGAAAATAAACAACATTTTGAAGTTTAAGGTTATGTATATTGATTCATTCATCAACCAAACTTAAATTAATATTTATCATGTTAAATACTGAAATGTGATTAAAATGCGATTAATTTTGATTAAGTAATTACAAAGCTTCTAATTAATTAGATTAATTTTTTTAAACAAGTCCCACCCCTAATAAATAAATAAAAACCACAACTAAGAAAATAAACAAACAAAACCAACACCTCAGACTGAGTTAAAAGCCAACAGGAAGAAATGTGTTTTAAGAGAGGATTTAAAAGCAGAGAGTGAGTCAGAATCAGAATCAGAATCAGAAGGTTTTTATTGCCATATGGGTGAACAGGTTCACAGCATTAGGAAATTGCTGCGGTACTTCGTGCTTACAGAAAAAAAAACAAAAAACAAATAAGTATAAAAACTATAAGACAATATACAAGTATACAAATTGCAAATATACAGAGATATTAGAGCTATAACTATAGCACAATATTACAAAATTACAAAATATACAGTGCAGAGACTAATTAAAAGATAGAAGAATGTAGACTATATTCCACTAATATGTACATCAGTGCAGTCAGACAGGTGCATAGACATAGGGTCATCAGCGTTTGTGGAGGGTGGTGGTAACAGTCTTAGGGTAATTGTTCATGAGTCCAACAGCAGAGGGGAAGAAACTGTTCTTATGGCGGGAGGTTCTGGTCCGTATGGACCGTAGCCTCCTGCCTGAGGGGAGAGGGTCAAAAAGTCTGTGCCCAGGGTGAGAGTGGTCGGCTGTGATCCGACCTGCACGCCCCAGTGTCCTGGAGGTGTACAGGTCCTGGAGAGATGGGAGGTTACAGCCAATCACCTTCTCAGCAGAGTGCACAACGCGCTGTAGTCTCTGTTTGTCCCTAGTGGTGGCTCCAGCGTACCACACAGTGATGGAGGAGGTGAGGATGGACTCAATGATGGCAGTATAGAACTGCACCATGGTCCTTGCTGGCAAGGTGAATTTCTTCAACTGCCGCAGGAAGTACATCCTCTGCTGGGCCTTTTTGATGACAGAGGTGATGGTGGGCTCCCACTTGAGGTCCTGGGTGATGGTAGTTCCCAGGAAGCGAGAAGAGTCCACTGTGGTGATGGGGGTGTCAGTCAGGATGATGGAGGGTAGAGGGGCTGTGTGCTTCCTAAAGTCCACTATAATCTCCGCTGTCTTCTGGGCGTTCAGTACCAGGTTATTGTGGCTGCACCAGGACGCCAGACGTTTGACCTCCATCCTGTAGGCCGACTCGTCCCCGTCTGAGATGAGTCCGATGAGAGTCATGTCGTCTGCAAACTTAATAAGCTTGACAGACTGGTGGTCAGAGGTGCAGCAGTTGGTATACAGGGAGAAGAGCAGAGGAGAGAGGACACAGCCCTGAGGAGTGCCAGTGCTGATGGTCCGGGAGTCCGAGACATTCTTCCCCAGCCTCACGTGCTGCTTCCTGTTCGTCAGGAAGTCAGTGATCCACCTGCAGATGGGATCAGGCACGTTCATCTGGGACAGCTTGTCTTGGAGGAGATCAGGGATGATGGTGTTGAAGGCAGAGCTGAAGTCCACAAACAGGATCCTGGCGTAGGTTCCCTGGGAGTCCAGATGCTGTAGGATGAAGTGCAGAGTCAGGTGGATGGCGTCGTCCACAGACCTGTTGGCTCTGTAGGCAAACTGCAGGGGGTCCAGAAGGGGGGCTGTGAGGGACTTGAGGTGGGACAGCACCAGACGCTCAAATGACTTCATGACCACAGAAGTCAGTGCCACAGGTCTGTAGTCATTTAGTCCAGTGATCCTTGGCTTCTTGGGGACAGGAACAATGGTAGCGGTTTTAAAGCAGACAGGCACGTGGCAAGCCTCCAGTGAGGAGTTGAAGATGTTCGTGAACAATGGGGCAAGCTCGTTAGCACAGTGTCTCAGTGTGGCAGGTGAGACACCATCTGGACCTGGAGCTTTGCGAGCTTTGACACTCCTGAACTGCTTTAGCACCTGGTCCTCCTGAATACAAAAGACTGTGGGGGTGGGGGAGGAGGGGGACTCTGGGGTGGGAGTCCTTGATGATGTGGGCTTCTCTGAGGTGTGGGGAGTGGGGGAGGTTGGGGGGTGAATATTTGTGTTGGCTGTATTGTAGTTGGGACTGGTGGAGGTGTGAAGGCTGCTGAACTGACCATCAAAACGACAATAGAACTCGTTCAGTCTATTTGCAGTTTGTAGGTCGTCTGTGGAGTGGGGGGTTTTAGGCTTGTAGTTGGTAATCTGCCTAAAACCTTTCCATACAGAGGCCGCGTCGTTCTCTGAGATCTGCTGCTGTATATTCTCAGAGTGATGTGATCTAGCAGTGGCCACTTCCTTGCTAAACCTGTACTTGGCCTCTTTGTAGCAGTCTTTGTCCCCACTTTTAAAAGCCTCCCTCTTCTCTATCCACAGCTGCTTCAGTTTGGGAGTAAACCAGGGTTTGTCACTGTTATAACTCACCCTGGTGCGTGATGGCACAATGCTGTCCTATGGCACAATGAGTCAGCCTGCCTAATGTGCAAGGGAAGATTGTTCCACAGTTTTGGGGCAGCAACTGAAAAAGCGCAGTCACCTCTGGACTTCCTCTTTGTCTTTGGGACAGCCAGCAGTGCTAGATCAGCTGACCTGAGTGAACTTGAAGGAATGTACAGGTGGAGCAATTCAGACAAATATGATGGGGTGAGACCATGAAGACATTTAAAAACAAATAAAAAGATTTTTAAATCAATACTAAAATGAACTGGGAGCCAATGAAGTGAGGCCAAGATCGGAGAAATGTGCTCATGTTTTTTGACCCCAACTAAGAGTCGTACAGCAGCATTTTGTACCATCTGGAGCCGGGCAAGCAGTGTCTGGCTGAGCCCAACATAAAGTGCATTGCAGTAGTCTAAGCAAGTCGTGATAAAAGCATGGATTAAAATCTCAAAGTGATGCCGTGAAAGAAATGGTTTCACTTTGGCCAGTTGTCTTAGCTGATAAAAGCTGGACGTGACTACTGACTTAAATTGGGCATCAAGTTTAATTTCACTCTCCAGCTTTACACCTAAGTTTGTCGCTGTCTTGGTCAGATGTTGAGTTAAATGACCCAAGTCAATAGTTATTTTAGAAGTATCACTGGGCCCAAACAACAAGACCTTGGTCTTTTTATCATTCATGTGCAAAAAGTTAGTGGACAGCCATGCCTTGCTCTCTCCAATGCACTCTAATAGATGGTTTGCAGAATATGCATTTTGCTGCTTCAGAGGCACATAAATTTGGCAGTCATCAGCATAAAGGTGGAATGTGATGTCATGCCTTCTGAGAATTGATCCCATAGGACGTAGGTAGAGAGAGAAGAGGAGAGGACCAAGCATAGAGCCTTGGGGCACCCCACACGTAAGGAGTGCTGCGCAAGATTCAGCAGCCCCAATCTAAACCAATCTAAAGCCACACCCTTAATGCTCACCCACTTTTTCCTGTCGAGACAGGAGGATCTGGTTGTCCACAGTATCGAAGGCCGCTGTTTGGTCCAACAGGACCAAAGCAACACAATGACCAGCATCTGTGGGTAAGAGAATGTCATTAAAAACCTGCAACAGTGCCGACTCAGTACTGTGGTGGGAATTAAAAGCAGACTGGAAGTCTTCTAGGGTGTCATGCTTATCTAAAAATTAACTGAGCTGGCAGTAAACAATCTTCTCTAAAATTTTTTGAATAAAGGGGAGTTTAGAAATCATCCTGAAATTGGAAAGTTGAGAGGAGTCTAGGCCAGGTTTTTTTAATGAGTGGGGTCACCACTGCCTTCTTAAGACAAGCAGGGACTATACCCTTTGCTAAGCTCCCATTGATATTACTAAGCACGTAAGGTGCCAAAGTGGGAAAAACCTCCTTGAAAAGGTGAGGTGTCATGGGGTTATTCGGAGACCCAGCAGGCTTCATATGATCAATGATTTCCCTCAGATACGGCAGACTGACGGGCTCGAACTGGTCAAAAACAGCTGGGTATGTGACAGGGATATAGGGGTTATAGGAGGGAGGAGGGAGAAGTGATGAGAGCCCTAATGCTAGCAACCTTATTGATAAACAACTTCATGAAGTTTGGCATTATTCCTGCCAGGAAATCACCAAAGTCACTACCTTATTATACTAAGGTGGTCTGTAAACAACAGTGCACAGCACCGGAAGAGCCAAGTAAAGTTAAAAAAAACAAACTTCAAAGCAGGAACAAAATGTTGACACTTATATTGCTCTTTGTAAACAGTGGCAATGCCTCTGCCACGTCCTGACATTCTCGGAGAGTTAAAGTAAGAGCAGTCAGGTGGCAACAGTTCGCAGAAAACACTCGATTCACCAATAGTCATCCAAGTTTCAGTGATACACAGAAAATCCAGATGTAAAAAAATCCTTCACGATAAAGGTTTTGTTAGCTAGTGATCTAGCATTCACCAGGGCAATCCTGACAGGAGCCGGAGTGATAGCCGTCTGTTGGGCTCGAGGAAGAGGCTGCAGATTGTGAAGGTTCACCCCACGCACGCAGAGGTAAGGAAAGGAGAGACCTCATGGTTGTACCACGACCGAGCTGACCACAGGAATCAGAGAGGAGGCAATCGGATCCAGCAAGCACTGCGAAATGAAGCGATGAAATGCCGTTCCAGCATCCCCAGAGAATGGTAAATGGACTAGTTCTTATATAGCGCTTTTCTACTCAGTATGAGCACTCAAAGTGCTTATACAACCTGTTTGCATTCACCCATGCACACCCATTCATACAAGCACTTCCATTTTTACGAAGCTAAGTGCTTCTAATTACTTAACATTCACACGCATTCATACTCCGACAGAACGGTCGGAGAGCAACTTGGGGTTAAGTATCTTGCCCAAGGATACATTGGCATGTAGCCCAGAGTAGCCAGGATTCGACCCGCTGACCTTCCGATCAGTAGGTGACCTGCTCACCTACTGAGCTACAGCCACCCCAGAGAGAAGGCGGCAGAAGGATGCGCCAGACCAGCTTTGAGTTTTGTCAGCTTGCCACTGCGTTTCCCAGGACGTCTGCACCTTCAGCGTGCAGCCGGAAAACGGTGGAGACATGCCAGTATACCCAAGGAAGGTGGGAGGTTGAAAATCCCCTGTCCGTCATGACTGAGCCGTTCCCAACACTCGCATGATTGGCGAATATTTAGGAGTGTTTGGTGATCATAAGTCGGTAAAGAGTTGACATCCAAAACAGCAGAAAAGCAAACAGAGTTCGCAGAGACAGACAGCTGGCCGCAGATGCTGGCGCCATCTTGCTCGCACAGCTAATGGTCTGTCAATTAGATTCAGTTCACATGAATCTAATTGACACCTTGGGTCCACAAATCTTGGAGGCATGCTGTCTAAGCAGATACTTACTCCGGATGGCATTACTTTGGCCTCCAGTAACACTGTGAGAAACTTTGGAGTAATTTTTGACCAGGATATGTCCTTCAATGCACATATTAAACAAATATGTAGGACCGCTTTTTTGTATTTGCACAATATTTCTAAAATTAGAAACATCCTTTCTCAGAGTGATGCTGAAAAGCTAATTCATGCATTTATTACTTCTAGGGTGGACTATTGTAATTCATTATTATCAGGCAGTCCTAAAAGCTCCCTGAAAAGCCTTCAGCTGATCCAAAATGCTGCATCTAGAGTACTGACAGGGACTAGAAAGAGAGAGCATATTTCTCCCATATTGGCTTCTCTTCATTGGCTCCCTGTTAAATCTAGAATAGAATTTAAAATTCTTCTCCTCACATACAAGGTCTTGAATAATCAGGCACCATCTTATCTCAAAGACCTCATAGTACCATATCACCCCAATAGAGCACTTCACTCTCAGACTGCTGGCTTACTTGTGGTTCCTAGGATACTTAAGAGTAGAATGGGAGGCAGAGCCTTCAGCTTTCAGGCCCCTCTTCTGTGGAACCAGCTCCCATTTTGGATTCAGGAGACAGACACCCTCTCTATTTTTTTTTATGATTAACATTTTATTGAATTTTCATTACAACAGTCCATTCTCTGTATAGGCAAAATCCACCAGCAATTACATCAGCACAGTGAGAGTAATGGAGAACACACACTAAACAGTAGACAGAAAATTAAAAAAAAAAAAAAAAAAAGAAGGGGGGGGGGGGGGGGGGGTGAGAAAGTAAAGTAAATAACTAAATGGGGGGGGGGGGGGGGGGCTGTTCACCTTAAGATATTTTGTAGCACAGTTTGGCCAGCTTTTATTTATGTGGGGCATACTACATATCCCACTTGTCGCCATCGAATCAAACCCCACTGGGGCTTCGTGCCTCCGCTATCGCGATCCTTAATTTGGCCCCTGCATTCTAAGTAGGTATGGGTCCCATTTAAGGTGGAAAAGCTCCATTCTATTTAGCAATCTGTATGAAAGGCGCTCCAATGCAGCTAATCTGCCTAGTTGATTATACCATAGAGTAATGGGTGAGATAGAGGTGGCCTTCCACTGAGAGATAATCAAACTGGACCCATTCAGCAGTGTTGGATGGCAAATGTTTAAGGAGGGACGGGTCCCCCAGAATGAACAATCTGGGAGAAAACTGGATTTCTTTTTGTATAATCAATCTGACATATTTATAAATTGCATACCAGAAGTCTTGGACATCAGGGCATTTCCATAGCATGTGAATCAGTGTGCCTGTCTCAGGCACACTGATTTTTTTGATTTTTTAAGCACTGCAGGTATAATAGTTTGTGCCTCCTTTTGTTTGATGTATCTAGCCAGAAACTTGCCAGGTTTATCCCCATCCTCGAAATGTTTCTGCCTAGCACGGAAAAGGGAGAATTCTGCTCTCTGGGTAAGGATCAGATTGAGTTCGTACTTCAGTCTTGTTAGACGAGTCAGGTTTGTAGGGCTTGCATCTGTCTTAAAGGACGTTTCCGCGATAGCAACCTCTCTCTCCAGGGTTAGCTGTTTGGCAAATGTGGTTTTCTTTTTGTATGAGGCATGTTGTTTAAGAAACCCTCTGATATATGGCTTTAGGGCTTTCCAAGCTACACCAGCAGAGGGGGCTGTGCTGAGATTGGTCTCTATAATTAAGTTGATTTGAGCTCTTAGGGAGTTCAGAAAGTCAGTGTCCTGCAGTAGGCTCGAATTTAGCCTCCATCTTAGAGATCTAGGAAAGTTACTGAATGGGCGTAAGTATAGAATAACTGGGGCATGGTCAGAGAGGAGTATACTACCAATTGAGCAGGATATAGCTGAGGAGATAACGGAGTTTGACATGAAAATGTAATCGATCCTGGACCAAGTGTTATGAACGGCAGAGTAAAAAGTGTAATCTCTTGTAGAGGGATTAAGCAGCCTCCAAACATCAATTAAGCCTAAGGGCTTGCTCATTTTAAAAAGAACTGAAACCAGACCAGAATGACGCTGCACAGGGGTGCTTCGGTCCAATATTCCGTCCATAACCATGTTACAGTCACCCGCCAATAAAACCGGATAACCACCCATATCACTAATTCTGCACTCTAGTTGTCCAAAGAATGTCAAATGATCAGTGTTTGGGGCATAGATGTTGGTCAATACCATGCTGTGGCCCTGAATCTCCCCTAGGATTATTAGTACACGTCCGTCATCGTCCTTAACCACCCGAGTAGCTTTAAACTGTAACTGTTTGTGAATAAGTGTTGCTACCCCTCTGCTTTGTCTGCTACCACATGAGTAAAATATCTGACCCACCCAGTCTCGGCAGAGTATCTCCGACTCTAGGGGCAACAAATGCGTCTCCTGTAGGAAAACCACATCAGCTTTTCTGGTTTTAATGAAAGTCATCATTTTCTTCCTCTTAATGGGATGATTGAGGCCCTTCACATTCCAGGTCATCAAGGTGAGTGTTTTCTGACTTGTCATCGTGGAATTTGCATCCAACATATAGACGCGAGGTGACGCATTCCTGATATCAAAAAGAGAGCGATGAGTGGGCCAGATCCACAAGGCCAGTCATAGACAGGGAAGGGGGGGGGGGGGGGGGGGGGTGTATAAGAAAATAAACATAAGAACAGATGAACATTTTGATAAACAGACTTGGGGTGGCAACAAGCGCTAGCCACCCCCTGGAGCACTAACAGCACCTCCTGTAACTATATTCCTGACTAAAATCAGTCGAACAGTCCCAAAAGGAGAAACGTCCGCCAAAAGCAGCAGCATAAGAGCTAATGTAGAAAAGCTCAGAGCAGCCATTCAGTCCACACTTACATCGATCCACATAAGTAATAAGTCAACAGTATGTAGCTCTGTAAATAACAGTCTTAACACAAATAGGCTTAGCATAAAAGAAAACAAGAATCCTCATAAACATGAGATATTTATATAATTAGCACCTACTGTTCCTTAATAACCTTTCTCTAATTTTATGTGGAAATGTGTTAATATAAGAGTAATCCACAGAGTCATGCTGTCAGTCGCAAATGTCATTTTTGTGGCAAGGGTCGGATATAATCCATAGCTTTCCCCTGATCGGTAAACTCACGTCTGCCGTCTGTCGTCCTCAGCACCAGCACTGCCGGGAATAGCAGCGAGAACTTGATCTTCCTTTCATGCTTGCTGTCATGTCCTGGGCTGTTTGCCCAGCGTTTTGTGTTAATAGTTTATTTCCTGAGTTTGTCCTCCCTGTATGTTTGTCATGTTCCCAGTGTTGTGACTCGTCTGCGTGTTCCTTGGTTGTTCACTTCCTGTTTTATTCTTGCCAGTGTGATTTCCTTGTGCTTTGTGTTTAGCTTTGCTTCCCCTGTGTAATTAGTTTCATTTGCCTCACCTGTTGTTCCCTGCTGTTTCCTCTTGCCCTGATTACCCATTGTGTATTTAAGCCCTCAGTTTTCATGTGTTCTCTGTCGCGTCGTTGATGTTTTGTGCCCGCATGTTCCTGTGTTCCCTGTGCCTGCCCTTCGTCTCCCTGTGCCTCCCTTCCAAGGTTTTTGTATTTGTGTTTCCCCGGTGAAATAAATCCCCTTTTAAGTTATGTTTGCTTCTGGAGTCCTTCATGTTGGTCCTTCCTCGTCCGTTTCCTCCCCGGCCATGACAGAACGACGCGACCATACTATGGTCCCCGCGGACACAAGGGGCCCCCCTGAGCAAGAAGAGAAGATCCTGGAGCTCAAGGATTTGGCCAGGAAAATTATTCATGCCACAAACGAACACAACCGGCTAATGCAGTTAGCTTTTTGCTGTGGACTGATCTCTTCCTCTACTTGGCTCCTCACCCATCCTGACACTGCCTCACTTGCTCATTCAGTAATCATGCTTCGGAAAAACCTGCAATATGACCTGTATAATATTGGCCGCCCAGTCCAGGGCAGGGATTCAAATTTTTTTCTTCAAGCCATCGCCAATGCACCTCTCCTGCGGCCAGACCTCTCATCCCCATTGTCTCCTCCACTCCCCTGCAGCCCACCGCCACAGGCACTGCCTCGCTCCCAGGACCCGCCTTCGTCCATCCTACTCACCTCTCCCACCTTGTCCTCGTCTTTGTCACCATTTCGCGCACAGCCCGCTGCCTACCCGGACCTCTCTTGGCTGCCGGCTGATGTGGAAATCGTCGATTCACCTCTGCTGGTCGACATCCTGGATGCAGAGAATCGTGCCTCCCACTCCAACAGAAAGCGGAGGAAGCAGCGCACCCGGCATCGTCACGCTCCCCCCCGGTCGCTCTCGCCCCTGTCTGCTGTGATGCCAGCTCGTCTCCAGGAGCCCCAGGTTCCGCCAGCCTCTGTGAAGCTCTCTGCACCCGTTCCTGTTTCGCGGGTGGGGGCAGCCACGGACGGGCTGACCTCTGCGCCCGTTCCTGTTTCGCGGGGGGAGGCAGCCACGGACGGGCTGACCTCTGCACCCGTTCCTGTGTTGCGGGGGGAGGCAGCCACGGACGGGCTGACCTCTGCGCCCGCTCCTGTTCCGCGGGTGGGGGCAGCCACGGACGGGCTGACCTCTGCGCCCGCTCCTGTTCCGCGGGTGGGGGCAGCCACGGACGGGCTGACCTCTGCGCCCGCTCCTGTTCCGCGGGTGGGGGCAGCCACGGACGGGCTGACCTCTGCACCCGCTCCTGTTCCGCGGGTGGGGGCAGCCAGGTCCAAGCCTTCACAGCAGTTTTCAGTGTCGTCCACAGTGCCTCTTCAGCCTGTCTCTCAGTCAGCTGTAGCTCCAGCCACCTCCCAGTCTCAGTCAGCTGTAGCTCCAGCCACCTCCCAGTCTCAGTCAGCTGTAGCTCCAGCCACCGCTCAGTCTCAGTCAGCTGTAGCTCCAGCCACCTCCCAGTCTCAGTCAGCTGTCGCTCCAGCCACCTCCCAGTCTCAGTCAACTGTAGCTCCAGCCACCTCCCAGTCTCAGTCAGCTGTCGCTCCAGCCACCTCCCAGTCTCAGTCAGCTGTCGCTCCAGCCACCGCTCAGTCTCAGTCAGCCTCTGTAGCTCTCCCCGCTTCAACTTCCCCAGTGCCAGCTCTCCCCGCATCAGCTCCCTCAGCCTCAGCTCTCTCTAGCTCTCAGTCAGTTTCCACGCAGCCAGCTCTCTCTAGCTCTCAGTCAGTTTCCACGCAGTCAGCTCTCCCTAGTTCTCAGTCAGTTTCCACGCAGTCAGCTCTCCCTAGCTCTCAGTCAGTTTCCACGCAGTCGGCTCTCCCTCAGTCTGCTCCCACGCAGCCAGCAGCTCTCCCTCGCCCTCAGTCAGCTCTAGCTCCAGTCGCTCTCCCTCGCTCTCAGTCAGCTCTAGCTCCAGTCGCTCTCCCTCGCCCTCAGTCAGCTCTAGCTCCAGTCGCTCCCCCTCGCCCTCAGTCAGCTCTAGCTCCAGTCGCTCCCCCTCGCCCTCAGTCAGCTCTAGCTCCAGTCGCTCCCCCTCGCCCTCAGTCAACTCTAGCTCCAGTCGCTCCCCCTCGCCCTCAGTCAGCTCTAGCTCCAGTTGCTCTTCCTTGGTCCCCAGTGTCAGCAGTTTCAGTGCCCTCTCAGTCAGTTCCCTCAGCTCCTGCCCTCTCTAGCTCGCAGCCTGCTCCCACGCAGTCTGCCCTCTCTAGCTCGCAGTCTGCTCTTTCTGTCTCCTGGCCTGCTTCCACGCAGCCAGTCGTCTCCCGGCCTGCTTCCACGCAGCCAGTCGTCTCCCGGCCTGCTTCCACGCAGCCAGTCGTCTCCCGGCCTGCTTCCACGCAGCCAGTCGTCTCCCGGCCTGCTTCCACGCACTCAGCTTCCCCAGTGTCAGCTCCCACGCACTCAGCTTCCCCAGGGTCAGCTCCCACGCACTCAGCTTCCCCAGGGTCAGCTCCCACGCACTCAGCTTCCCCAGGGTCAGCTCCCACGCACTCAGCTTCCCCAGTGTCAGCTCCCACGCACTCAGCTTCTTTGTCTCAGCCCCGGTCTCTCCCGTCGACTGCTGTTGAGTCTCTGGCCTCTGAGTCAGAGTCCCAGTTAACTCCCATGTCGCCATCATCCTCACCATCAGACTCACCCGCTCTATGCCTTGCAAAGCAGCCCCAGCCTGCGCATCCAGTGTTCGAGCATCCGGAGAGTCCTGCTCAGTCCGAGCCGCCAGAGTCCTCAGAGTGTTCCGCTCAGTCCGAGCCGCCAGGGGGTCCCGCTCAGTCCGAGCCGCCAGGGGGTCCTGCTCAGTCCGAGCCTCCGGAGTCTTCGGAGTGTTCCGCTCAGTCCGAGCCGCCAGGGGGTCCCGCTCAGTCCGAGCCGCCAGGGGGTCCCGCTCAGTCCGAGCCTCCGGAGTCTTCGGAGTGTTCCGCTCAGTCCGAGCCGCCAGGGGGTCCCGCTCGGTTCGGACCTTCCGAGTTTCCTGTGTCCTTGACCGCCCTGGGCTCAGGGGAGTCCGGGCATGTTGCGGCTCTGGTGTGTCTTCGTCGTCGTCGCCGCCGCCGCCGCCGCTGGGAGCGCGGTTGGCCTCCAGTGTCTTCTCCTCGTCTCCGCCGCCGCCGCTGGGAGCGCGGTTGGCCTCCAGTGTCTTCTCCTCGTCTCCGCCGCCGCCGCTGGGAGCACGGTCGGCCTCCGGTGCCTGCTCCCCGTCGCCGCCGCCGCTGGGAGCGCGGTCGGCCTCCAGTGACTCCTCCTCGTCGTCGCCGCCGCTGGGAGCGCGGTCGGCCTCCAGTGACTCCCCCTCGTCGTCGCCGCCGCCGCTGGGAGCGCGGTCGGCCTCCAGTGATTCCCCCTCGTCCTCGTCGCCGCCGCCGCTGGGAGCGCGGTCGGCCTCCAGTGATTCCTCCTCGTCCTCGTCGCCGCCGCCGCTGGGAGCGCGGTCGGCCTCCAGTGATTCCTCCTCACAAATACATACTGTGGGCGGTGGAATCACTGTGGGCCTCCAGTGATTCTCCCCAGGGGGTCCCGGCCTCCCTCGTTGGGACTTTGCTTTGTGGCCCCTTGGCCCCTGCGGCCTCCTGAACTGTGTGTTTTTTGTTTTGGATTTCCCACTGACTCCCCTGAACTGTGGACTGTTTTTTCCCCTGCTGTTTTGTTTTGTTCTAGCTCCGGAGCTGTTCCTTGTTTTTGACCCTGTATTGCACATTGGAACTCCCCGGCCTTGTGCCGCCGCTTTTGTTTCATCCTGTTTTTACTTCTCGTCCCCGTGTTTTGTTCTTGTTTGGGCTGTGTTGCCTCTGCTCTGCTTCCTTGTGTTTTGGTTTCGTTCCTGGGCCTTCTTCCGGTTTGCTCCCTGCCTGGTTTTTTGTTTTTGTTTCGGGCCCTCCTTCCTGGTCCCCCGCCTCCCGCCCTGGTCTGGTTTTGTTTCTGGTTTTGGCCGTCGGGAGCCGGCCTTTGAGGGGGGGGGTACTGTCATGTCCTGGGCTGTTTGCCCAGCGTTTTGTGTTAATAGTTTATTTCCTGAGTTTGTCCTCCCTGTATGTTTGTCATGTTCCCAGTGTTGTGACTCGTCTGCGTGTTCCTTGGTTGTTCACTTCCTGTTTTATTCTTGCCAGTGTGATTTCCTTGTGCTTTGTGTTTAGCTTTGCTTCCCCTGTGTAATTAGTTTCATTTGCCTCACCTGTTGTTCCCTGCTGTTTCCTCTTGCCCTGATTACCCATTGTGTATTTAAGCCCTCAGTTTTCATGTGTTCCTTGTCGCGTCGTTGATGTTTTGTGCCCGCATGTTCCTGTGTTCCCTGTGCCTGCCCTTCGTCTCCCTGTGCCTCCCTTCCAAGGTTTTTGTATTTTGTGTTTCCCCGGTGAAATAAATCCCCTTTTAAGTTATGTTTGCTTCTGGAGTCCTTCATGTTGGTCCTTCCTCGTCCGTTTCCTCCCCGGCCATGACACTTGCAAGGGGCGAACGTAGTACGTTTCTCTGTGACGAGTTTGGAATAATCTGGGAAGATCATGATGTCGTGGCCATTCCAGCTCAGCTTGCCCGACTTCCGCGCAGCCTCCACGATCCGCTCTCTGGAACTGTAGGAATCGGACGACCATTACCCTTGGAGGTTGTCCATCAGGTTTGTGCTTCATTAGGCCGCGGTGCACCCGCTCGATCTCCAGACCCCCCGGGAAGTCGATCTTCAGCAGTTGCAGGACTGTATCACGCATGAAAGCTACAGCGTCTGTAAGTTGTTTCTTCTTCCTCTGTTCTCAAGATCGTCTAGTTTCTGTCATAGAGCATTCACTGCTTCTTGAGTGGCAAGGGGGGTTTCTTCCAGAGTTCTATTAGCATCCTCCAAAAAATCTATGCGGGACTCAGTGTTGGTTAGCCGAGCAGGCATGTCTGCTAGCTTAGTCTCCACTGCTCCCATCGCAGTTTGAATTGCATTGAGTTTGCTCTCCTCAGTCTCAGAGGTTGCCTTAAGCAATGCATAAATACTTGCAATGTCTTTGGCCATTTCCTCAGTTGCGGCGGCTTGAGTTGTATCCACGTTCGTGGGCGAGGCCGGGGGGGTCTCCCTGCTGAGTCTCGTTAGTTTTAGCCGATGACTCTTTGCTAGCTGCTTCTTGGCGCTTCAGCGTGAGCTTTTGTTGGTGGCTTGGCATTGTGAACTTATATATGCAGTCTTTGTATATTCCTAAGACTTCTTGCATGACTTTATGCGTGGTGCATGGCACATAACTCTGATTTCAAAGTAAATTAACTGCTTTGATGGTGGAGCTCCCCATTCAAGCTGCCATCTTGACCGCTTGCATCACCTGACTCCACCCTCTCTATTTTTAAGATTAGGCTTAAACTTTCCTTTATGATCAAGCTTATAGTTAGTGCTGGATCAGGTGACCCTGAACCCTCCCTTAGTTATGCTGCAATAGGCCTAGGTTGCTGGGGGGTGGGGGTGGGGGTTGTCCTATGATGCACTGAGTGTTTCTTCTTCATTCACCGTTTTTCACTCCGTTTGTACCCCACTCTGCATTTAATCACTAGTTTTATTAATCTCTGGCTCCATTCCACACTCTTTTGTCCTGTCTCTCTCCCCTCAGCCCCCCCTCACAGCAGATGACTGCCCCTCCCTGAGCCTGGTTCTGATGGAGGTTTCTTCCTGTTAAAAGGGAGTTTTTTATTCCCACTGTCGCCAAGTGCTGCTCATAGGGGGTCATTTTGACTGTTATATTTTCTCTGTAGTTATTGTAGGGTCTTTACGTACAATATAAAGTGTCTTGAGGCGACTGGTTTTGTGATTTTGCACTATATAAATAAAACTGAATTGAATTGAATATTCAAGAAGAACAATGCGGTTTTTTCATCCTGGTCGTGGAACACTGGACCAGCTCTTTATCTTCTTGAGGATATTCACGTGCATGTGGAAGTTCGCCCATCTAGTCTACATGTGTTTTGCAGAGACAAGTTGCTGAATCAGGTGGAGGAGTTTAAGTACGTCAGGGTCTTGTTCACGAGTGACAGGGAAGGGAGTGGGAGATTGACAGACAGGTTGGGGCTGCGTCATTATGGTGTCATTATGGTGAAGAGGAAGCTGTGTGAAAGAAGCTGTCGATTTACCGGTCAATCTACATCCCCACCCTTACCTATGGTCACGAGCCTGGGGTCGTGTCTGAAAGAACAAGACTGTAGATAGAAGGGGCAGAAATGAGCTACCTCCGAAGGGTGGCTGGCCTCTCCCTTAGAGACAGGGTGAGGTGTGCAGTCATCCGGGAGGGGCTCAGAGTAGAGCCGCTGCTCCTCCACATCGAAAGGAGCCAGTTGAGGTGGCTCTGGCATCTGTCTAGGATGCTTCCTGGGTGCCTCTTGGGTGAGGTGTCCTGGGCATGTCCTACAAGGAGAAGTTCCCAAGGCAGACCCAGGACACATGGGAGAGATTATATCTCTTGGCTGGCCTGGGAATGCCTCAGTGGATGAGATGGAGGAGGTGGCTGGGGAGAGCCCCGTATAAGTCAAAGAAGTATGGATGGATGGCACTTCATGAGGAGACGCACTCCTCCAGCCCCCAAAAAACTGCACCAATCTGTCTCAGGGAATAACTACTCTCTTTCAAAGAGAGCTCTTTTTGACACAGGCAAGTGGCAGAGAAACTGGTCACATTCAGAGCTATCAATTCGGTATGTTACAATCACTGTCTTCGGCCGCCAACACTGTCCGAGCTCACCTGTTTGCTCTTTGACTCCTTGAACATTGCTGGCTGATGATCTCATCATTTGGACACCAATTTAAGGTATATGGATTTGTAATTTAATGTTTGAACTGAAAACTGGTTTCATCATGTTTTCTTGATCAGAAAGCCATTTATTAATGTGTTTAAAGCTGGAGTCCATTGTCTGGTGGCTAAGAGATCAGAGATACTGACTTGTCTATTAGTGTGGCTTAGGTATGAAAATGTATCTCTTTCAATGCTATATCTGCACACTTTTCAGGTATAAGTGGAAAGAATGAAATAATGTGTCTATACACATGTCCTTGTCTTTCTCTGGGTGACGAAAACAATGACAACGAACATTTAAGCCCATCTTTAGATCCAGATCCCTTGCAGTGTAGTTAATGGCACTACTGTAATGCTTGTTGGAGCATTTATCTTGCCTGGTTAGCTTTGATTTCTCTATTGTTTCCATAGATCAGAACACAGAATATTTTGTTGATCAGAACAACATTGTCTAAGGAAGCAACTCAACATGGTGGCACTTTGGGAAATGACATCACTCACAAAACCACCTGAGGTGAGGTTGCACATTCTGTTTGGTTTATATTCTATGGCTGGGCCTTTTCCCAGAAGTTGCTCTAGAATGGACACCGGAGATTGGCCATTTGCCAATGTGCAATGGCTCAGGGCACTAGGTGGCTGCAATCAGGGACATTGGAGGGGGAACTACGAATACTGGAGCTGGTGGTGCTGGAGCAATTTGTGGAGGGGCTCGAAGCGAGGACGGCAAAATGGGTCCACTACCACAAACCGATGGGATTCGATCGCCAGTGGTGTGCGTCCTATCTGAAATGCAAATTAGTAAACCAACCGGCTATTTTGTTCTAGTGGATTATACAACACAATGTCCCGAAGCAATGCTGCTATGGCATTTCTGCAAGGAGTGTAGCACAGTTTAACCCCTTAACGCCGGGCGATCGCTGCTGAAGTGCCCGTTACTTGCCCTCAATAGCGGCGAACAGCTGATTGAGACATGGCGTATCAGCTCGGAGTCGGCTGATCAAAGGAACGTTGAATCCTTTGCTTTGTCTCTTAGTCAGATGTTTTGAAAAAATAAAAGTTGCCTGCCTAATGCTGACAACTGGCTGAAGGTGAGAAGCGAAGCTCTTCCATCATGTTGGCATAGTGACATGATTAGCAGTTGACAATTTGTCACTTGCCAGAGCCAGGACCTTACAGCCAAGATTATGACTCCCTAAGTAGATCAAAGTCTCTCCCTGCCGCAGTATTCATTTCTACCCATACCATTTCTCACAGGCTGAGACACTTCAAGCAATGATCATCCTGCAGTCTCACCAAATCTCCAAGGAGAAAGCCTGATGGGGGAAGCAAGCACTAGCAACTGCAGCTGAGAAACAGACAGGGAGAGAGAGGAAGATTGACAATTTTGCATTAATGCCTCCTGACAACGGTGAAGGGTTTCTGAGGAAATTAAAATGCATTACACAAACAGCGGGCCTCAGCGTAATCCACTGCTAAGCTCATTTATCGTAAGAGTGGGCAGCAGCACAGAGGCTGCTCAAGCTGTTTTGAAAAGCAGTGATAAAAACCCAATGTTGTCACATTGATGCAATCATTTCTCCCACAGTTGTTTGACAGCTTGTATGCTAAATCTGCAGGTGTGTTCACAACTTGGAGGATGGCCATTATTCTGAGTGACTGAGATGCTGTGAGTGCATCAGTAAAGCTATCAGTGGACATAAAGTTCCAAGTATTACCAGTACTTGGGTGACACTTTCACTTAAGAGTAGGGTTAGTGTTAGAATTACACTCTGGCCACACTCTTAAACAAGCATATTTTCATAAACACATATGTTCACTTTACAGTTCTTCTGTTATAGCATTTAGCTTTGGGTATGCCAAATACAGCCACCACCTACAATCAGATGGATGTTAAGGAATTAAATAAACAACCTGGTATTGAAGAATAAAGCATGATATTCTAGGAATCGTGACTGTCTGCACAAAATGTGATGAAAACAATGCAGTAGTTGAGAAGTTTTTTGATGGGTGATGGACAGTGGTGGTGGGACTAAATAGTGATAGTCCATCAGTGTGCTCTTGTGTGTCATAAAGCCTAAGTGGGAAAATCTGAAAAATTGTGTTAACCCAGTCCTCGAATGGCACCTTAGGCTGGCCCATAGACCTCTATATTAAAAAGCCAAAGTTCACACCAGAAGAAACTGGGTATTTTTCTGCCACGCTGACATGGCAGAAAAGCTGTTGTGGTTGATAGCTTATATAAACTTTCATGCCAACTGCATGAGTGAATTTTTATGAGACCTTTCTGTTTAAACTGCATACTGAGAGTTATGCACAAACAATCTGAAATGACAGTTGGTTGCCTGTTTCATCTTGTTCAGCATTATTCTGTTTTTGCTAACCATAATTCACATCCCAGTCATTCTCCCTGAGCCTGGTTCTGCTGGAGGTTTCTTCTTGTTTAAAGGGGGTTCTTATGGGGCTATTATTGTAGCAAAAGTTCTGTGTGTCCGTAAATGAATCCACGTGTGTGTATCGCGATCTGTCCGTAACTGGATCCACGTGTGTAGAGATTTGTGTGTGCGTAAGTGAATCTGTCTGTACCTGGATCCACGTGTGTGTATCACTATCTGTATTTTGATCTGTGTGTCTGTAATCAGATTTGTAAATGTGCAAAGAAATCTGCAGCGCAGATATTAATGGTTGCAAAGTTTTTGTAAAGTTTTTCTCAAGTCACTGAAAACACGTACGCCAGGCCGCCAAGCTTTACAATTGGCTCTTTTTACACACGTGACTTTTGCTACACTTCTGCCGCCGCAGAATCTGTGTCAGATTTGTGCGTAATCGAGGGCTCTTTCACCCTCAGTCAGGCTCACAGGCGGGTTGCGTTCAGGTCCGCTGGGACTTTGCCTCAGTAAATATATCCCATATACCACCAGTCGGCGATACAGCAGGGAGATCTGACAGGCTCGCCAGCTCAAAAGGTGTCGAATGCCGGATTTACAAGAGCAGAGGACATGGCTTCTGTAAGTAACATGGCCTCTGTGCCCTCAAACTATATTTTATACAATCGATGACTATGTACTTTCAAGACATAAAGAGTCTGAAATATCCATATTGGTTGTGCCCCTTTATATTCAAATATTTTGAAGAAAAAAATCTCACTACAACTCCCATGGTGCACTACTACTTTAAACCTCCAATCGCCTCGTTTAAAATTCTTTGAAGCTTTAACTCGGGCTAGGTTTGGTGCTGAAATATCTCACAGTAGTTATATCAACTGTGGCATAGCTGAATAATTAGCATATCCTGTTGTAGACACGTTTAAATTCATTTGCAAATGTTAAAATAAGGGTAAACCATAAATATGAAATATTTTCTCTGTGGTTATGGCTGCTGTCAGTGAGGAAAATTTGTCATCTGAATCTTCAAACAACCCATGGGTAAGTAAGGTTTTCTTTAGAAAATGACGAATAAAGGAAACAAATAACAGAATACAAATAATAGTCTAGTACCAAGCTGCTGAAGGGTTTCTATTCAAATACTATTTCATGAACTGTTAGCTACTAGCTGTTAGCTTGTGTCGTTCAGTCTATATGACTAAAGAACACTTTTCCCTGGAAATAACACATCACCAAACTGACAGTTTTTTCAGAAAGGAGTAATAGCAGAAATTTTCTCTCTGACAGATTCTGCTAAGGCAAAGCATCTTAGAGAGGCTACACTCTCGGCTGCTGCATGTGTCATGGTGTGTGTGTGGCAGGCAGGATTGGACCCCAGGATGCAGACTCACAAAACAGGACTTAGAGGATTTATTGGGAAAACATAACAGGAACCAGAACACAGCTAGGCAGGGGCTGGACAGATGCCAAACTAAACTAAAGTAACTACAGAGAAGGAACATACACAACGAGGGAACACTGAAGACGACGCGACAAGAAACAGATGAACACTGAGGGCTTAAATACACAGCAGGTAATCAGGGCAAGAGGAAACAGCAGGGAGCAACAGGTGAAGCAAATGAAACTAATAACAGGGGTTAGCAAAACTAGACACAAAGCACAGGGAACACAAGACTGTCAAAATAATACAGGAAGTGACTAACCAAGGTGCACGCAGACTACATATGGGGAACTGGCACACAGACATGGGGCAGAGACGCAGACTAGTCACAACACTAGGAATAACTCAACATGAAAACACAGGAGGTCAAGGACAAGACATCAGGACAAAACAGACAAGACCATGGAGCAGGGGAGACAGAGACAAAGGGAACAAGATCATCCAAACACACTGGGAATTAAACACTCAGGGAAAATAAACTAAAAAACACAAAACGCTGGGCAGACGGCCCAGGACCATGACAGCACCCCCCCCTCAAAGGCCTGCACCCGACGGCCAAAACGGGAAACAAAACCAGACCAGGGAGGGAGGCGGGGGACCAGGACGGAGGGACCGGAACAAAAACAAAACCAGGCAGGGAGCAACAAAGGCAGGGAGCAAAACATCAAAAATCACAAGGTCAGAACAAAAACAGCAGGGGCACAAGGCTGGGACAAAGTCCAAAAACAGGGACAAAACACAGGGATGAGAAAAAAAACAACTGGATGAAACAAAAAGCGACGGCACAAGGCCGGAGAGCTCCAATGTCCAAAACAGGGGGTCAAAACAAGAAACAGTTCAGGAGCTATGACAAAAACAGAAACAAAAAGAGCAACGGCCAGGGGGAACAAACAGTCCATAGTTCAGGGGGCCGTCCAGGCCAAGGGGCCAAAAAGCAGAGTCCAAACCTCTCAGGCGGGCGACCGCGGCTCCAGCAGCGGCGACGAGGAGTCGTGGCAGGGGGCCGACCGCGGCACCAGCGGCGGCGACGAGGAGTCGTGGCAGGGGGCCGACCGCGGCACCAGCGGCGGCGACGAGGAGTCGTGGCAGGGGGCCGACCGCGGCACCAGCGGCGGCGACGAGGAGTCGTGGCAGGGGGCCGACCGCGGCACCAGCGGCGGCGACGAGGAGTCGTGGCAGGGGGCCGACCGCGGCACCAGCGGCGGCGACGAGGAGTCGTGGCAGGGGGCCGACCGCGGCACCAGCGGCGGCGACGAGGAGTCGAGGCAGGGGGCCGACCGCGGCACCAGCGGCGGCGACGAGGAGTCGAGGCAGGGGGCCGACCGCGGCACCAGCGGCGGCGACGAGGAGTCGAGGCAGGGGGCCGACCGCGGCACCAGCGGCGGCGGCGGCGGCGGCGAGACGAGACTGAGGGCCGACCGCGCTCCAGGCGGCGGCGGCGGCGAGACGAGACTGAGGGCCGACCGCGCTCCAGGCGGCGGCGGCGAGACGAGACTGAGGGCCGACCGCGCTCCAGGCGGCGGCGGCGAGACGAGACTGAGGGCCGACCGCGCTCCAGGCGGCGGCGGCGACGAGGAGACCAGACTGGGGGCCGACCGCGCTCCAAGCGGCGGCGGCAAGACGAGGCAGGAGGCTCGAACTGAGCCAGACGCTCCAACTGAGCGTAACCCTTGGGCTTCAAACACGGCTCCGACTGAGCCGGACCCTTGGGCTGAACGGGGCCTACAAGATGAGGCTCCGAATGTGCAGGCTGGGTCTGCGGTGTAGGGCACACAGCTGCTTCACTGAGCAGCTGGGGCTGCTTGGGGGATGGACCAGGTGCATGTGATGGTGGGTGCGTGGAAGCTGACACTGGGGAGGGCGAGGGAGCTGACACTATGGAGGGCGAGGGAGCTGACACTATGGAGGGCGAGGGAGCTGACACTATGGAGGGCGAGGGAGCTGACACTATGGACTCTGACTGCAGGGAGGCTGAGGGAACTAGGGGGAACGAGGGACCAGGAATGGAAGCACAGGAGGGAATTAAGGAGACTAAGGGGACCTGAGAGACTAAGGGAGCTGGGGGAACTAAGGCTGACACTGGGGGAGCTGACACGGAGGGCGCTAGGAGCGTGGAAGCTGAGGACGGGGAAGCTGACACTGGGGAAGCTGACTGCGGAAGAGGTAAGGGGACTGAAGCTAACTGCGGGGAAACCGGAGTCGGGGGAGCAGGAGCAGAGGAGACTGGGACTGAGGCTGCAGGGGGAACCACAACTAAAGGAGCTGAGGGACCAGAGGAGGGAACAAAGGGAACCTGAGGGACCGGGGAGACTAAGGGGACCAAAACTGAAGGGACTGAAGCTAAGGGAACTGGCACTAGGGGCCGCGTGGAAGCAGGCCGGGAGACGACTGGCTGCGTGGAAGCAGGCCGGGAGACGACTGGCTGCGTGGAAGCAGGCCGGGAGACGACTGGCTGCGTGGAAGCAGGCCGGGAGACGACTGGCTGCGTGGAAGCAGGCCGGACGCTAGGGAGAGCCGGCTGCGTGGAAGCAGGCCGGGCGCTAGGGAGAGCTGAAGGGACTACGGGGACCCGAGGGACTGAGGGACCAGAAGTGGGAGTAGAGTAAGGGACTACGGGGACCTGAGGGACTGAGGGAACTGAGGAAGAGGGGACTGAGGTGACTGAGGACGAGGGGGCTGAAGCTGAGGAGGATGAGGGGACTGAGGGAACTGAGGACGAGGGGGCTGAAGCTGAGGAGGATGAGGGGACTGAGACTAAAACTGAAGATGAAGGGACTGGAGGTGAAACTAAACTGACCAAGGGGATCACAGAAAGAGAAACCACTGGAGGGAGCAAAGCTGAGGCAGGGAGAACTAGAGCGGCTGGAGCTAGAGCTGACTGAGGGCGAGGGAGAGCGGCTGGAGCTAGAGCTGACTGAGGGCGAGGGAGAGCGACTGGAGCTAGAGCTGACTGAGGGCGAGCCGACTGCGTGGAGACTGACTGAGAGCTAGAGAGAGCTGGCTGCGTGGAGACTGACTGAGAGCTAGAGAGAGCTGGCTGCGTGGAGACTGACTGAGAGCTAGAGAGAGCTGGCTGCGTGGAAACTGACTGAGAGCTAGAGAGAGCTGACTGCGTGAAAACTGACTGAGAGCTAGGGAGAGCTGACTGCGTGGAGACAGACTGAGAGCTAGGGAGAGCTGAGGCTGAGGGAGCTGAAGCGGGGAGAGCTGGCACTGGGGAAGTTGAAGCGGGGAGAGCTACAGAGGCTGACTGAGACTGAGCGGAGGCCGGAACTACAGCTGACTGAGACTGGGAGGTGGCTGGAGCTACAGCTGACTGAGACGGGAGTGACTGGGGAGGAGCTGCTGCAGGCGGCGTGGGTTGCTGAGGCTGAGGTGCTCCCACCCGCGGAACAGGAGCGGGTGCAGAGTGAGGCTTGGTGGTTGCTGTAGCGGGCGAAGATTGTGAGTTCAGTGCTCTGATGTGGGCTTCCACATGAACAGCTGAGTCCATCCATCCTGCGATAGTGGGCGACAGCAGCAAGCGTGGGTGAGCATTCAAAAGACCAAGCACCGCAGAAAAACCAACGGAAAAAGCCTTAGAGTCACAGTTGTAAATCCGGGAGGAGATTCTGAAAAATCTGTGAACCTCCGGTCTGAGCTCCTTGTCCATGAAAATAGCGGTGTCTACCGGATCAATCGGAGAAAGAATGGATTCTGTGTGGTGAGGTGTGGCTGTGTGCAAGGTGGAGGTTTCGGGGACCGGTGTCAAAACAAAGTTATTACTGTTCATGTCAACACAGCCTTCATCCATAGAAGGCTGCCGAGAACTCACAGTGGCCGATGCAGGAGACGAGTCAGAATCTGGTAGCTTCGCTTTACTCCTGTGGCGCCGAGAATTCCGCTTACGTGCCGGCGTAGCGGGTCGTGAAGGAGGTGTGCTGGGGCATGACGAGGCCGGTGGAGGCGAATCTGATGCCAGGGAGAACCCGCCCAGCTTAATCCCTAAAGGCTGGGGTAGAGGTGGGGCAGTGGTATCGAGCGGTTGCTGCAGTGCGGCTGATGAACAGGGCTGTGGCGGCGGAGGTGGAGAGAGCGGCAAGCTCTGACGCGGAGACCCTTTAACCCAGCTGGAGTCTCCGCAAGCGCGGTGAGAGCGGCGGAGCTGTCCCTCGTACTCGGGAGCCAGCCACGGCTTCCTCCTCACCACTTCCTGCAGGTGAGCTTGCACAGCTAGCTGCCGTTCACACAGGTCTGAGTCCGCGGGGGTCTTTGAAATGGTCGCGTCGTTCTGTCATGGCGTGTGTGTGGCAGGCAGGATTGGACCCCAGGATGCAGACTCACAAAACAGGACTTAGAGGATTTATTGGGAAAACATAACAGGAACCAGAACACAGCTAGGCAGGGGCTGGACAGATGCCAAACTAAACTAAAGTAACTACAGAGAAGGAACATACACAACGAGGGAACACTGAAGACGACGCGACCAGAAACAGATGAACACTGAGGGCTTAAATACACAGCAGGTAATCAGGGCAAGAGGAAACAGCAGGGAGCAACAGGTGAAGCAAATGAAACTAATAACAGGGGTTAGCAAAACTAGACACAAAGCACAGGGAACACAAGACTGTCAAAATAATACAGGAAGTGACTAACCAAGGTGCACGCAGACTACATACGGGGAACTGGCACACAGACACGGGGCAGAGACGCAGACTAGTCACAACACTAGGAATAACTCAACATGAAAACACAGGAGGTCAGGGACAAGACATCAGGACAAAACAGACAAGACCATGGAGCAGGGGAGACAGAGACAAAGGGAACAAGATCATCCAAACACACTGGGAATTAAACACTCAGGGAAAATAAACTAAAAAACACAAAACGCTGGGCAGACGGCCCAGGACCATGACAGCATGTTTTGGAGCAGAGGCCACTAAATTTGGACCGCATGGAATTTGTGTGTACTCAAGACCTGGTTTTCTGTAGTGCCATTTCAAGTAGTATCAACATTCCAGACTGCATTATGGAAACACTGTCTGAACTGTGTAGGTTGATCAGAGCTGAAAGGGAACATGTTCAAGAGTCACAGCCAAGTCTTCAAGTCCAAATAGGTTCTGGACACACAGGGCGTCCAAAGATTTATTTTAGCCCTGAGTACCTTCAGCATCTTCTTAATATACCTCTGTCTGTCACAACAATTGCACAATTGTTGGGAGTGTCGAGACATACAGTCCACAGAAGAATGTCTGAAAACAACATGTCAGTGACTGGACTATACAGTCGAATGACAGATGAAGAGTTGGATGCCATAGTAGCAGACATAAAAGTCACGATGCCAGACTGTGGGTACAGACTGATGAAGGGAGCCCTTAAATCCAGGGGATACCTGGTTCAATGGGAACATGTAAGGGCTGCGATGCACAGAGTGGACACCATAGGGATGCTAACAAGACTCACCTCAATGGGTTGTGTTGTTAGACGCACTTACTCAGTGCCAGCTCCAAGGTCTCTTGTACATATTGACACTAACCACAAGCTGATCAGGTAACAATGATTTTGTACATTTGCAGCTATTATACAGTGTTCAGGACAGAAGTATGTAAAATTTTATTTATTGTTTTAATAAATATTGTTCATATCTGTTGTCTTTTTAAAAAAAACAACAGATACAGCATTGTGATTTTTGGTGGAATAGATGGGTTTTCCAGGAAGGTAGGTTTGTGTGTGTGTATTTGTGTATGAATAGAAAAAAAAAAAAACACTATTCATGACCAACCCATAGACAGACATTTCAGACAGTTACAAATCATCTTTGTACAAAATCAATAGTGATCTGAAATTGCAATATTTTTGGTATCTGCTCAGTCTTTAATTTGTAGGACGTGCTGACTGTAGTGGTGCATTTTGAAACAGGCCTAAAGTCCTACTTATATGTGTGAGTTTTATTTTTTATTTTTAAATATCTATTTCTGTTTCAGATCATGTACCTTGGAGTTGCAAACAACAATCTGTCATCTACAACCCTGGCCTTTTTCCAAGAATCTGTGGAAAGATATGGTTTTCCACTCAGGTGTGTGTGTGTATATATAAAAAATGGGGTGGCTATCCGAGCTGTCATAGAGTAAGAGGTGCATGTACATATACAAACAGCAAATAGTGTTGTGGCCATAAAATCATATTTGTGTAATTCAGTCATTATAGTCACATTTAGCATGCTTACAAAAATGTAAAAATTTGATTAATCATTCTGATTTTTGATTTGCACTGCTTTCTCCCACATGAGTGAATTTGAAAGTGCAAGTCATTTTGACTGCCCACTAAGAGTGGAAAGGCACCAAGAAATGCCAGTGACTTCCAAAAAAGATCAGATAGATTTGAAAATGTCTTAATGGCTTCTTAATGTTGTCAGGGCTTCATATTGTGTTTCAGCATTTTGTCAAGTATTCCTAAACCAAAAAAATCTTAGTCTTTAGGGCAGGACTGTCGCTTTTCCAAATTTTATATTTTCCTCACTATTAGGAGTAACTTATTTTGACTTATTTAAAATTCCGTGACATTTATATTGTGGTATTGTTATGTACACTTTTCAGAGTCAGGGCTGATCAAGGAGTGGAGAATGTTGGTGTAGCACGCTTGATGTTCTCTGTTCGTGGTACTGGAATTGGGAGTTTTATTACTGGGAAAAGTGTACATAATCAAAGGTATATTTATTGCACTTATATTGTCCTTTGAAATAGCATTCATCACACTAATTTTCGATAGTTTCACAGACACCCGCCACCCACCCAAGAAAATGCAACAAAAAATAACTACCTATGTTTGTTTGTAATAAATTACTTGGTTTAATTGTGCTGACATATATTAACAAGGAGTCACAAATTTTGTCATGTAGTTACACTAAAAATGTAGTCAATTACAAAACATTGTCCACATGCCTGGATGGCACTGCCTTAAAGTTAATTAAGTACTTTTTGAACTCTGCAGATTAGGAAGTCACCAAAAAGTTATTGTCTTTTTTTTTTTTTAACCTAATATGCCTGACAAGATACACTGTCCATACCCATAAAAATCACTCTGCCTTTATGTTACCCATTGTATTTTCAGGATTGAAAGACTTTGGAGAGATGTCTACATGGCAGTAACAAATCTCTTCTACAGTGTTCTCCACACATTAGAGGATGAGGGATATCTTGATCTGTCCAATGAGCTCCACTTGTTCAGCTGCCATTATGTCTTCATCCCACGGCTCCAGGCATCCCTTGATGTGTTCCGTGATGGATGGGACAACCATCCATTGAAATCAGAGCAGAACTTGACACCCAACCAAATGTGGGAAATGGGACAAATGCAGTCTCAGGTTCCTGATCCTGTCTTCAATGTATGTAAAATGCCACAGATTTTGTTACACTGCACTTAACACCTACCACAAACTGGTAAACATGTAGTTAGTATTAAAGAATTTGCTATTGACATTGATATCTATACCTTTGCTAGTAGGTGTAAAACTTTAGTAGTTTCCAGTAATGTCAACATGTTGCTATGAGGAAATAATGCTGTTTACAAAATATTGTTTCAGACATAACAGTAACCTTTATTTTGTAGGAACTGCACATACCAGACATTGAGTGGGAGTCCAGTGGACTAACTACGGACTACAGTTCTGGCATCAGCATTCCTGTCATTGAGAGTCCTCTGGATGAACAGGAAATGGATCATCTGAAAAGATCAGTTGACCCTATTGCTCCATCTTCATGTCATGGAATGGATGTTTATCTTGCCACTGTCGAATGTGTGCAAAGGATCATAAACTCCAGATGAACGTACTTGATATGTTATAGCACATCATCGCCTTGTTAAAATAATGGCCTTAGTCATTTTTTCAGGGTTTTCATAAAACACACAAAAATAAACGAAACCTTGAATACTCGATGATTTATGCAAAAATAAAACTTTCATTTGAAAATGGCTTAGGCCATTATCTTAACAAGGTGACAACATCAAAAGTGAGCTCAGTCTCAAACAAGCAAATCTTGATTGTACTTGGCCTGCTTCATTTATGAAATTTTTTTTTGCTCAACATTAACTGTTCAAAGACCCTGCAGTTGAATCAATTTTGTACAACCAACTACAGCAAAAAAGTTGATACATCAAACAAACATAAATGTGAATAGTGTTCTTGTCTAGTCTTTTTGTCAATTTTGATTTCAGAGCTTCATTGTATTACAACACTGATTTTTAGGCTGTTTGCCAGTTCAAAATATACTCGTTAAAGAGTGGATGTAACACCTTGCAGATGAAGTCACTGATTTTTCTTGATCATAAGTGCTTTTGTATTTGTAATCAGAGCTAGGGATATTAGGAAAACAGAAAAAAAGCAAATCTTGATTTTCAAATAGATATTGCATGACAGAGTCCAAACCATTATGTCTGTCTGATGTAATCGTTTAAAGTCCTCTATTATTACTAGTGGTATATTACGTCTAAAGACTTGCCACAGTGGCCAAACTGACAACTGTCTTCATAATAAAAGGGAGCTTGTACAGAGAGAATGATTGACAGTTGATATGACTCAAACATTGTTTATTGGAACTGGTCAAAATTACAGCCAGAGTATTGTACACATAACTTTACTCATCAAGTTCAACAAGGCAAAAATGTATTTTGAAGTAAAAGGAACCCTTCTTCCTATTCCTCCACCCCCTGCCCCACCTCCCTAAGATAAAACATTTGGAAGGAATTAAAAAACCCCACATGGGAACAAAGTTAATGAAAAAGAGAGTTGTCAACTGCTAAAATCCTCTCTAAAAAGGAACTCATCCAGAGAAACACTTAAGCTGAAACATTACAAACCCAGAGACTCATGTTTGTCTTCTCTTTAAACAAGACCAAACCCTGTATCACAGGTAGAACTGGCAGCACACGTCTGACTCGAAGTCTTTGTAAGTTGTGTAGTGGTCAGGCAACTTTATGGTCTCAAAACATGTCATGGCTCTGGGTAGACGGCCACTTGCCACCTTCACAATCAGCTCTTTGGGTGGGACCTCCCAGCCAACCCAGAACCGCAGAAGATTCTTCAGATGTTCTGAAGAAGCTATTTGGAGAGGGGACGATTGGAGACCTTAATACTAAAAATTAACCCAAAAAGCACTAGTGGGCATATAAAAAAAAGAAAAAAAAAGAAAAAATGATACAAAACAAATAACATGAACATACCATTTTCAATATAAGTTCTGAAGTAAGCCGTAACTCGGGTAATAGCCTCAGCAGGAACGTCATCTTCATCATCATCAGACTCTAAATCGGGACACAGAGAAGGCCATGTGATGTATGGAAGAATCATCTGTAAAGACAGAGACAGGTCTGAGGGTATGGCAAGTGAAAGTGGCATTTCTTCAGATTGATAATTCACACACTAAAAATGATCCTACCTGTGGTGTGACCACAGCTTCTTTTTCGCAAGGGAAAAGCAGCTTGACCACATCCTCTCTACTAGACAGGAGCGGCCAGATTCCCGTCTCCTTCAGTCCTTTTCTTAACTGTTTCACTTGTTTTGCTGACCGATCAAGAACCTGTGGAAAACAGCAGTTTTCATCAATGGCAAATCATGTAAAGCTGAAAAAAAGTTCCAAAACAACAAATAAATTTACCGCATGAAGGATCATCTTGTCATGAAGCCACTTCATGTTCTTTGGAGTAGGGAGTGGAAGGTCCCAGGCCATGCACAGATTTACAACACGATCACGCTGTTCATCTCCAAGCTCAGAGGTCTCTGTCAACTTCAGATAGATACAGAATGAAAAGTCGAATGAAAGGAAAGTAAGCAACTACACAGTGACTACATAGTGCTGTTCAAGCTTGGAAAAAAAAAGAAAAATCCATTCAAAAAGGCTAGTAGAGCTAAAGCTGGATAAAAGTTATCCTAAAGTTGGAATATGCAGGAAGTGCTCCAAATATTCCTAGCTTTTGCTTTTAAAATGCTGAAGAGGAGACCTGCCCTTCCCAAACAATATTTATCTATAAAATAGATGATGCAAAGCATACCAGCTGGATTGTTTCACGTATATCCAAGTCGGGACAGTCTTCAACTGTGACTGTGGCAGTGTCAGTGGAACCACCACACAGAACATGTCTTATGGCTGGGCTGAGACCAGGGAAAGCAGGACCGCCATACAAGAAGCAGTGTCCCATCATTCGCCCAGCCATCAGGAAAAGCTCACTCTCCACCATCACAGCAGAGTTGGCAGGCACCAAGTGGTCAGGTTGACCTTCAAAAATCTTTGGGATTGCACCATTTCCTGGTCAAAGAACATACTTATTAAAGCTCACAAGTATGAAATTCATCTCCTTACTTTGAGCAAAATGTTCATAGTTACAATTTAAAAATCACAACAGTACTGTGGTGTACGCACTAACCAAGATTAAGGTGGAATCCAGTTCTGAGCTTCAGCATCAGTGTTGACATAACATGACGGTTAACACCTAGACCTACAGCAGTATCACCTACGGGAAAGACAGAGGCATCTTAGCACAATACAAATTTGGACAAATTAAAAAGAAAAAAATTCTTACTATTACAGTAAGTTATTCTATTCTTTTTGACACAGAAAAAAGTGCACCTTTAAGCCTGCATGACAGTGGTGATGCCCATGATACATTGCTCTGTTTATAGAAGCTCACATATGACCTGTCCTGTTCTTCCAGGTCTTTTCTCAAGTCCACTGCAAAGCGATTCTCTTCTGAACCATTATTATTGTGCAGAACCTCTTGTGTGCAAAGCCAAAGAGCTCTTTTGGGATCAGTGATGGTCCTCCAGTCTGATATAGCAAAAATGAAATATTTAGTTTGTAGTCTGTAAACCTTTGCTTTACAATAAATCAGAAGCAAATGACAGTATGAAACAGTGAGACATCTTCAATATAAGGTTTGAGATTTAGTAATTAAAAACAAAACAAAATCAATCTTACCTTCCTCTGATGTAACTGCGGATGTGCTTGCAATTGTACTTTGAGGAAGTGTAGTTGCTGCATCATGGGCATCAGGTGGAGGGCTGCAGCAGACGAAAAGAGTAGATTAGGCAGACATCTTAATGCTACTCATCTTTACAACTCGCTAATGGAGGAATACCTCTCTCCACAGAAACTTGCATGAACCTCCAGACTGTGTGAAGGATACAGTTGGCAACAGATGGGGCAGGAAACCATTGGAGACAAAACAGATGTGGAACATGCATTCATCTGGACAGATAGAAAAATTGTTAAAAACCAAATGATAAACAAAAATACACAAACATTGTAAACATGGTATGTACCCGAGTGTGGCACATGATTACAAGTGATCAAGTAACATACTAATACATAAGAAGAAAAAAAATACATTAATGACAACAATTGATAATACATAAAGCAACGGGGAAAGGAAAAACAGGCATCTTTATGCTACTCACCCTTTTGCTCCCAACTGCCAAATCACACACATAGAGGACCAGGTCAGTACCCCACTGACTGAACTGTTGTTGCTAAACTGTTACCTCTTGCTAGGTTTGCATCTTATGCTAATTGCAGTTTGAATTACGGTTTTTACAATTTGTGTCATTTGTGTGCTGGTCTATTTATTTGTACATTTTTATATAATTAGGTACACTGTGGCATAACTTCATCTTGAGTGAAGCAACAACGATTTTGTTGTACCACGTGCAAACATCTATTCTTCTTGACAAACAGGGAAAAAAAGGACTACTTACGACTTCAGTTGATGTGGACTTTGGGA
This sequence comes from Archocentrus centrarchus, assembly GCF_007364275.1. Lineage (NCBI taxonomy): Eukaryota > Metazoa > Chordata > Actinopteri > Cichliformes > Cichlidae > Archocentrus > Archocentrus centrarchus. The sequence continues at coordinate 1,308,080 of NW_022060270.1, forward strand.
CAACTGTGGTGTCATCGCTGTCATCAGCTGATGAGTTACACACAGAGACAAGTTCTACATCTGAATTGGAATCTTGGTCCTGCAAATGAAAAAAAAGAAAGAAAGAGTTACTTAATGTAATCTTGGAGCACATTCATGAAGCTGTTAAGACAAGAGAAAGGAGAAAGGAGAAAGGAAATATAAAACAAACTTACTGCTGTGTCTTTGATGCCATTAGTGCAAGTATCCACATGGATAGCCAAAAGATGTAACGGCATTATCTCATGGCAATTTTAACAGGTTGCCTTTGGCATTTAAGATAAGATAAGATAAGATAGTGTTTATTTGTCACATGCACAGTTATACACAGTACAATGCACAGTGAAATGTATTTTGTACCTGCAACCATATATACACACACATATAAATAAGAAGAATAAAAAAAAAAAAAAAAAAAAAAAAAAGTAATTCACACTATACACTATACTCTATATACTATACACTATACACACTTTTATAAATTATAATATTTACATTGTGCAATAATGGTCCAGTTAGGGCTCAGAGTTGAGCAGACGGATGGCTTGTGGGTAAAAACTCTTCTTCGACCTTTCAGTCTTAGTCCTCAGGCAGCGGTAACGCCGGCCTGATGGGAGCAGGGAGAAGAGAGAGTGTCCGGGGTGGCTGGGCTGTTTTAGGATCTTCATGGCCCTCAGCCTGCACTGCTTGGTGTAAATGTCCTGCAGGTTGGGGAGGGTGGTTCTGATGGTCCGTTCAGCTGAACGAACCACCCTTTTTAGGGCCATGAAGTCCTGCTTGGTGCAGTTTCCCATCCAGGTGGTGATGCTCCCACGCATGATGCTCTCGATGGTGCAGGTGTAAAAGTTCCTGAGCACCTTGAGTGGGAGCTTGAAGGTCTCTCAGCCGCCTGAGGAGGTAGAGACGCTGTCTGGCCTTCTTCACAGTGATGTTTATGTGATGAGTCCAGGACAGGTCCTGTGAGATGGTCACTCCCAGGTATTTGAAAGTGTCCACTCTTTCCACCTCAGCACCACTGATGACAAGTGGATGGTAGTCCCTCTGCTGCTTCCTGCTGAAGTCCACGATCAGTTCCTTCGTTTTGCTGACGTTGAGCAGGAGGTGGTTCTTCTGGCACCAGTTCTCCAGGCGGGTGACCTCTCTCCTGTAGACTGTCTCCTCATTGTGGGAGATTAGTCCCACAACAGCAGTGTCGTCAGCAAACTTGATGATGACGTTGGACTCTGACGTGGCCTCGCAGTCATGGGTGTACAGTGAGTACAGCAGAGGGCTGAGCACACAGCCTTGGGGGGATCCAGTGTTGAGGGTGAGGGAGGATGAGGTGAGGTGACCCACTCGTACCACCTGTGGTCTGCTGGTCAGGAAGCTGTGAACCCACCTGCACAGGGATGGGCCCAGGCCCAGGTCCAGCAGCTTAGAGACCAGCCTGGAGGGAACTATGGTGTTGAATGCTGAGCTGTAATCTACAAACAGCACTCTCACATAGTTCCCCTTACCAGTGTCTATGTGTGAAAGGGTCTTGTGGAGGAGGAAGGATATGGCGTCATCTGTGGATCTGTCTGGCCGGTATGCAAACTGTAGTGGGTCGAGGGTGGTGGGCAGTGAGGAGGTGATGAATGTCTTGATGAGTCTCTCAAAACACTTCATCACCACAGAGGTGAGTGCTATGGGCCTGAAGTCATTGGGGCTGCTGGGGTGTGGTTTCTTTGGGACAGGGACTATGATGGACTTTTTAAAGCAGGTGGGAATCACACACAGTTTCAGTGAGAGGTTGAATATCAGTGTAAACACAGGTGCCAGCTGGTCAGCGCAGGTCTTAAGGACACGTCCGCTAATACCGTCTGGTCCAGCCGCTTTCCTGGTGTTTACACGTCTAAACGCCCTCCTCACGTCGCGCTCCGTCACAGTGAGTGTCTCCGCGCCTCCGGCCGGGAGCGCAGCGGGCTGTCGGCTTCCCGACTCAAAGCGCGCAAAGAAGATGTTGAGTTCATCAGCCAGAGAAGCGTCGGCACTCACCGGGTGTGTGTGTGGTGCTTTGTAGTCCGTGATGGTGCGTAGTCCCTGCCACAGTCCCCTGGAGTCAGACTGTTGTAGTTGCTGTTCCAGTCTGCGGCCGTAGCGATGTTTAACCTCTTTCACCGCTCTGCGGATGTTGTATGATGCAACCTTGTAGTCCTCCATGTTCCCAGAGGCGAGGCCGGAGTTGTAGGCAACGGTGCGGGACCTCAGGGCGTCGCGGACAGATTTATCCGCCCACGGCTTCTGGTTGGGAAAAGTCCTGATGGTCCTCCTAAGTGAAGTGTCATCAACAACTTTCCCAATAAATCCCACAGCAGTTTCCGTAAACTCCTCGATGTCTCCGCCCGCGCTGCTGCGAAACATGTCCCAGTCGGTTGAATCCAACGCACCCTGCAGAGCGGCCTTTGTTTGATCAGACCACCGTGTCACTTCTCTCACAGCAGGGGGTTCCTGCCTGAGCCGTTGTTTGTATTTCGGCATGAGAAGGACAGCGGTGTGGTCAGACTTCCCAAAAGGCGGAAGAGGCTTTGCTTTGTAGCCATCTTTGAATGGAGAATAGCAGTGGTCTAGGGTCCTCTCTCCTCTGGTGGGGCAGTCGATGTGTTGAATCAATTCCGGTATCAGCTTTTTCAAGTTTGCACTGTTAAAGTCCCCGGCTACGATGAGAGCCGCATCACGCTGGTTAGCCTGATAGGTGGAAATCGCCTCATGTAGCTCGGATAGTGCAGTGTTTGTGTCCGCCTGAGGTGGAATATAGACGGCGCTGAAGATGACCGAAGTAAACTCGCGGGGCAGGTAGCGGGGGCGGCATTTCAGGGTTAGGAGCTCCAGGTTAGGTGAACATGATTGTTTCAGAAGGACAACATTCCTACTGTCACACCAGTTGTTATTAATCATTAGGCACACACCTCCTCCTCTTGATTTTCCAGACTCACTCGTTCTGTCCGTGCGATGAACACTGAAGAACTCCGACGGCTGTACGGCGTGGTCCGGTATGAGGGGAGTCAGCCATGTCTCCGTGAGACAGATGATGTTGCAGTCCCTTATGTCCCTCTGAAACTGTATCCTGGCCCTGAGTTCGTCCAGCTTGTTATCCAGTGACTGGACATTAGCCAACAGGATGCTCGGCAGTGGCGTTTGGTGCGCTCTGCGCCTCAGCCTCTCTCTTACGCCGGCTCTTTTCCCTCGGGGCCTTGTCCGTGACCTGGGTGCTCCGCGCCGTCCTTTGTTTGAGCTGGCCCACTGGAAACGCAGTATCTCCTGGGGCCAAGTCGGGTCGGGAGAAAAAGGTGTCAGAATACAGCCAGAGTGCTGTATTCTGATATTAAAAAGAGTCTGTCTGTCATACGTGATATGACACAGAGCAGGCGGAATTATAAAGTCCAGAATTAGAGCTAAACCTAATATATACAAACAAAGCGTAGGAGCAGGTACGACGGCTGCTGACCTCACCGGCGCCATCTTGAAATTTTAGCAAATTCGGAGGCATTTTTACCAAGAGGGGTAACATCTAATTCGCCTTGTAATGGAGATATGTAGAGAATGTTCTTTCCACCATTTGATGCCCTCTTTAGTTGCAAGGTAGAGTATCCTTCCACTTTGGGCTTACAATTGTCAGCCGCCTTTGTCCACTTCCCCCTGAAACATCTGAATAAAATGTTTTAGACTGACATCACAAGATTGCAAGACTAAATTTCAACATCAGCATGGTTGCACATACATTAGATTTTACATTTTTACAATTGTAAAGACTATGTGGTGGTTAGCACTGCAGCCTCACAGCTGGAATAACATCTAGAAGGCCTGGATTTGATTCCACCTTGGCTCAGGCCTCTCGCTGTGTGGAGTTTGCATGTTCTCCCCGTGTCTGTGTCGGTTTCCTCCCACAGTCCAAAGACATGCTGTTACTGGGGTTAGGTTAATTGGTCACTCTAAATTGCCCATAGGTGTGAATGTGAGTGTGAATGGTTGTTTGTCTCTCTGTGTTAGCCCTGCGACATGGTGGCGACCTGTACAGGGTGTACCCTGCCTCTCGCCCTATGTCAGCTGGGATAGGCTCCGGCTCCCCTGCGACCCTGACCAGGATAAGTGGAAGAGGATGGATGGAGACTACGAAAAATCAAAACACCAGAAAGAAAAAGAAACCAAGAAAACTACACTTAATGCTATGCATTCATTTAGTGGCTGTGTTTACCTGCAGCCTTGTAAAACATCCAGGAGCCCTTTAGTCCTTGAAGTTTAGGATACTCGTGGTTCAGTATTTCAGAGATCTACAGAAAGACAGTAACATGTCAGGTGATTCTTGGATTTGACCTGTAAGTCTGTCACCTACAGCAGTATGTAGCAAAAACTGAACGCAGACTCGTGAGTAATGTTCTGGTCAGTGATGGTTCAGCATGAAACACTACTGCACCTAACCTGATCATGAGCAGCATCTTCTGGCAGTGACACCATCCTCATGCCTAGCCCAGCCTGGCAAAACTTCAACTGTTCATCTCCTTTTGGAGTCACACTTGCCGGAGAGGGAAGCACATAAAACTGGAAACACTGCACTTTGCGAGGGACTGTTTGTGGTTGATTTATGAACCTCCTCTTCCCCCTAAAAAACCCTGGAAAAGATCTGTAACCTTCATATGATTACACAGAGTCACTCATTTATCAGCAGTTAAATAAATTCAAACAATTGGACAAACATCTTCCAACAGCCTACGATGTATTACACACTTGAAAATTTTCTCTGTAGATGTTCTCTGTTTCACTGGAATTGCAAATTCACGCAAATGGAAAAATATGAAACTACCTTTGCATTTCTGATGATACAGATTGCTGCATTGAGGTAGCTGTGACAGGCAAGGGGTTGAGGACAGTAGCTGCTCTTGGTGGAGGTCTGAATTCAGCAGTTGCTCTTGGTGTGGCCTCTGTAGACGCCCTTGCCTCACTACTGCCTCCATTAAGATTTTCTTGGATGAGTGTGATTAAATTCCTGGCCACGGACTCCACATCCTTCTCTGAGTCATGGCGCTGACAACAGAGAAATGTGACAAACATTTTAAAATATTGAACTCTACTACCGTTGTAAGATGGGTTTGGACAGTAGTGACTTTTCACACTGCAGTTTTCACCCCTTGTGTCTAGTACATAAGTGTGTCACATTGTTCTAGCAAGCGGCTGATCGCGGGCTGAAAATGTCCTTTTTACCGCAATTAGTAAGCAGGCGCCCGATACCCTGTCTTCTACAACAGTCCAGACCAGGGTTATAATAGTTTTGGATTTTACATTATAGTTTTAGTTTCGTTAGTTTCAGTATTAGTTTTAGTATTTTCATACTTTATCAGGTGCAAGATTCAATGCACAAAAGTGACTATTGTGTAATAAAAACTCAAGATACCATAAAAAAATATTTTCAACAACCAACAGTTCACAAGACAGCAGCACTACATGCTAAATGTGTAATAATTAGGACACACATGAACATCAACAGGGAGAAACAAAGAAAAATATGAACTCCCAAACTCAATAAATTCTACAATAAACTCCCAATAAACTCCAGTGTCAGTGCAGTAGATTAACAACACCTACATGTGGTGTTTGACAAAAACAAACTCTTTGAAGGAGTCAAAGGTCAAATCCAGCTGCACCCTGATGTTCTCACCACCTGAAGTTTCTTCTGTTTTGGAGCTAGCTTGGTTAGACGCTCGCTGATTAAACTTGCAGGGTCTTTGCGGCCTCTGTACACAACCTACGGAAGTGTCCGACCTCACGTCCACATTTATGCTTGTGTAGCTGTGTGTGTTGTGTGTGTTAATTACCTTGTGGTCGTGTGCTGCGGTGCCAGCTGGGACTTTTTTTGGTCCTCGCTCTTTGTGCTCAGTTTTTTGGCTGCAAACACATTTGTCCCTGTTTTTCCACTTCCTTCATTTCCTCATGTCCATTCCGACAGCAGTCTCCCTCCAGGAATTTGCTGACATTTGTGAGTCCGTATACTGATGCTTTGATTATTATTCCTGATTGTTATTCTCTCGCTGATAAAGTAGACGGAAACGCACAAGAACTGAACAGGTTAATCACAGCGTTGCGGCAGCATGAACCCGCTCTGAACCCGGTCGGTTCAGAGCGACTCTGCCGCTTTCTCGTGCCCACGCACGCACACAGCTGCCCGACGGCGCTCCCAGCTTAAAGTCGGAGAGCGGAAAAATGATCAGTCCACAATAATTTCAGTTAGTTTTAGTTAGTTTTTAAACTCACAGTACAGTTTTAGTTAGTTATCGTTTTTTCCTTTTAATTGTAGTTTTTATTTATTTCAGTTAACGACAATGTTTTTTGAATTTCAGTTTTCGTTATTTCGTTCGTTTTCGTTAACTATAATAACCCTGGTCCAGACAATTGAGAAATAGACATTTGCACACCAGTAGCTAGCTAAAACATAAATTCATGTTAATGTAGTGTATAATTACTGCAGATTTTAGCTTAACTTAAACCTAACTAACTTAAATTAAAAACTCTTGACAACAGGTAGTTAAAGAAAATCGACGTATGCCTTGGAGCTGCTAAATCCACTAACATATTTACATCGACTACTGCTTTGAATTGACCGTATGACAAGCCAAAGCTAAGTAGGGTTCATAGCAAAAACAAAACTAATGTTAAATCACAGTGACTTTGACACCCATCTGTCTATAATATTTAGAGCTGGTAATCTGTTGCCTCCAATAACATGTTTGTAGCCATCATTATCAGCTACTTCAAAATTATCCTGTTAGCTTGCTAGCGCAACTTGTCAGAGCTTTCTCAGCGAAGCCCAAGCTACAGAAAAATTATTTTCTGAGTTGTAATGTTTAACTAAGCAATACTGCTGTTCTGCACATTATCATAAGTAAATGAAGACATGTTACTTACAGAAGCCATGTCCTCTGCTCTTGTAAATCCGGCATTCGACACCTTTTGAGCTGGCGAGCCTGTCAGATCTCCCTGCTGTATCGCCGACTGGTGGTATATGGGATATATTTACTGAGGCAAAGTCCCAGCGGACCTGAACGCAACCCGCCTGTGAGCCTGACTGAGGGTGAAAGAGCCCTCGATTACGCACAAATCTGACACAGATTCTGCGGCGGCAGAAGTGTAGCAAAAGTCACGTGTGTAAAAAGAGCCAATTGTAAAGCTTGGCGGCCTGGCGTACGTGTTTTCAGTGACTTGAGAAAAACTTTAAGACTTTGCAACCATTAATATCTGCACTGCAGATTTCTTTGCACATTTACAAATCTGATTACAGACACACAGATCAAAATACAGATCGTGATACACACACGTGGATCCAGGTACAGACAGATCCACTTACGCACACACAAATCTCTACACACATGGATCCTGTTACGGACAGATCGCGATACACACACGTGGATCCTGTTACGGACACACAGAACTTTTGCTACAATAATAGCCCCATAGGTTCTTCCCCACATCTCGTTGTTGTTACTGTTTTGTTTTGGTTGCGGCACACAGCAACCATTTAATTGTTAATAAAAGGGCAACTTTTGCTGGCAATCTGTCGCCATGTCCTTTAATGTCTTAACAGACCCTACAATATATTCTTTATTAATGAGGGTAAGAACAAGTCATTTCTTCATTTTATATATAAGCCCTTCATAAATCCTGTGCACCAGTATATTTACTGATATAAGCAAAGAAAAAACATAACAAAAAAAGCAAATCCCTTTTTGACACAACACCGGAAACCTGAAAACTCCACTGTCACCGTATTTTGTGTCCATGCAGCGCTCGAACTGCGTCCCTTCATTTGCTGTGGCATCGCCCGAACCTCTCTTTGGCACCGAGGGGAACAGCATACACACCCCCGGACCTCAATTCGTCCTTTACCAACTTTTGAGACAGTTTTGTTACACAAAAATTGGCAACAGTGCCGGCCGCCGATCACCAGATAACGCACAAGTATATGGGCCAGCATGAAAACAGGCCAAATCCATCATAGTTTTCTGCGATTTACTGCGTATAGTTTCCATTTTTAGAACAATGCTTCCACTTCTTGTTGAATTTATCTCCAGCAGCTTTGGCTGCTTTCCACACCTGCTGCACTGCACTCACAGCTTGTTCCTGTCTAATATCGTCAGTAGAGTCATTTTGTGAATCGATGATGGACTATTTTAGAGAATTCAATGAGGTGATTGCTGCAGACCACGCAATGGTGCAGTGGTGTGGATGCCTTGGCCATGGCGGACAGACGGCAGGGCCCAAATTCGAGAGAACGACCGACATTTTCTAAATATTTGAAAAGTGTACGCTGGGTGTTACCCCCCCCTACGCTTTGTACACTCTGGAAAATGTCAATATTTGTTAAGCGTCCCTTACCAAAGTCGCACTAAAACATTTTGACAGATTTTTGAGCGCAGTGTACTACATAAAAATGGTTCAAGGTCAGTAAGTACAACAAGAATTCATACATAAGGCGCACCAGATTATAAGGCGCACTGCTGATTTTTGAGAAAATGTAAGGATTTTAAGTGCACCTTATAGCCCGAAAAACACGGTAACCCTTTTTTTTCCCACTTTCTATATAGAACCAAAGTTGAATCATACAGCTGTGACCAGCCTCAAAAAGCAGCAATAAACTGGTTCACCTTTTCTTTTTTCTTGTAAAGCCTTTGCAATCAGAATCATGATGTGAATGTACTGTTGCGACAAACATATTTGCTTTTCCATTAAGAGCTCTCTACACTCTTTATAGCCTCTTCGTTTTTCTTATTTATATAATTATTTGCACAAGTGCATGTGTAATATGATATTACCTGGTTCGACAGGTAGGAAGAAAGGAACAAGAATGAAAATAGGAAAAAGGGGTGAAAATAGAAGAAATAAGGGGACAGAGCACAATTAGAAACATACAGTCATTCACCATCTGCTGCACATTTACATACAAAACACACAGCACCTCAGAACGAAAGAAAAAAATATGAAAAAACAAAACAACACCACAGATACACAAACAATCTTGTTGTGTTGTTTTGTAGTGTGTGTGTGTGTGTGTGTGTATGTGTGAGTCTTTGCCATGAAACATTTAATAATGAGGGTGAGAAGCTGCAGCAATGCCCCCCAGGAGCCAGAGGCAGACAGAGAAAGACCTGGGGGACCCGGGTGATGCTCAGGCCCCCCATGAGCTCAGTAGACCTGAGACCCAATGGCAACCACGTGCACACCCCATAAGAGGAAGGAGGGAGGTCCAAGAAAGAGCCCTCACCACCACCAGAGGTGGGAAGTAACGAAGTACAAATACTCCGTTACTGTACTTAAGCAGATTTTTTTAGGTATCTGTACTTTACTTGGGTATTTACTTTTTGGACTACTTTTTACTTTTACTCCCTACATTTTTACACAAGTATCGGTACTTTCTACTTCTTACATTTTCAAACAGACTCGTTACTTTTTAACGTCAGAGAGAAGTTTGCATTTCCGGTCAGTGCGCCTCAAACATCAAGCGATCTGATCCTAAACGGAGGAATAATAACATATAAGAGACAATCGTACTGGCGTATCCTCCATCACCGGCTTATCGGGTACAAAGGGATTAAATATACAAACCCATATAATTAATGTCTCATTTATAGCGCTATAATCAGGGGTCACAGCGGGCCGGACCGAGTCCGTAAGTTGCGCTACGGCACACAAACAGCTTAGCTAGCGCTACTGAAAAGGAGCGAGCGTAAAGGGAGTAACGTGTGGCAGGTAAATGCAACGTTTCTAAATGCTCAACAAATATCAGCAAACACACAAAGTGTGTGCAGTTTGTCACACAGTGTGTCTGCGAGCTAAAAGAAGAGCTGCTGTATTTCAGGGAGAGCAAAGAGAGAGAAGTTCACTCAGAGATGGAGAAAGAGGACAGGAGAGGAAGAAGAGAGGTTAGGTGTAGCCCCTTAACTGGCAAGGGCCCGGTGACGGGCCGTTTGTAGTCCCTTTTATATGGCAGGCTAGACCCTCCCATTTTTATTGACACGTTATTCGGCCAATCATGTAACTGGCTGCACCGAATCACCTGACAAAGCTACGTGATGCCCTCTGAGTATTATTGGCTCTGGGAAACCCATTTCTTAACATGATTGGCCGAATGAGGTGTCAGTCAAAATGGGCGGGTCTAGCCTGCCATATAAATGCACTTCATTCGGCCCGCGGACCAGACGCAGCCGGTTAATAGGCTATGAAATGGGTTGTTCAGAGCCAATAATAACCAGAGGGTGTTATGTAGTTGTTTCAGGTGATTTTTTTTGCTGCCAGTTAAGGGGTTAAAGGTGAGGACTGCAAAACAAACTGAAGTATGCTGACTTTGTGTTATTCAAAGATTGTATGAAAATACTGCAGTTTAGTGTGTAATAAACAGGTCGGTGTGCTGTACTGTATTTACAGTAAAGCTCTGTGTTGGTGCACAGAGGCTGTGTTCATGGTCAGAGTTACAGGTTACATCAGTGCAGCAGAGATGAGTTTGAATCAAAGCTGCTGATGCTGAGATTCATTCACTGAGTCCAACATTTCTACAGCCTGTATGCTGTCAGTGTAGGGGATGGAGATCAGCTCAGAGAGCTGTGAAATACTGGGTTACATCTTTGTGAGTTCAGTTCATCCACACAGAGCACTAAACCTCAGAGCAGCAGCAGCAGGTCAGCTGATCACAGCCTGCACACCAACATCATTTACTGGAGCTACAATAGAAAGCTGTGGTTCTTCTCCCCATGCAGAGCCACTACAGCTGATCTTAGGGTTCCTCCACCTTCTGAATCCCACTGTAACCCCTGAGTATCCTCATGTTGGTGTTTAGGTGGAGGCACAGTCACCCTCTACTATGGAGGACACAGAGAACAGAGCTGTGTTTAAATTCACTTTCACAGTTTGTGTCCTACAGAACAGATTAAAGCTGAGTGCATTCATTAGGATTAAAATTTAGATTGGAATAATGTTTCTATTCTCATGTAATATATAGTGATGTTCAGTTAGCTTTACACAAAAATAGCAGGTAGAAACGTCCTCCAAAGAACTACTTTTACTTTCTCACTTTGAGTACATTTAAGAGCCTGTACTTTTTTACTTTTACTTAAGTAAAGAAGTTGAACCAGTACTTCAACTTTTACCAAAGTATTTTTTAACACAAGTATTTGTACTTCTACTTAAGTATAGAATGTCAGTACTTTTGCCACCTCGGACCACCGCCACCACCCCAGAGAGCCAGAGGTAATGAGAACCCCATCCCACTGGAGGCCAGCCACCCACACGAACAGAGAACACAGCCCTGAGGCCCCAGGTGCCCGAGAACTGCCCAACACCCAGCGGGGGGTAACCCCCACCCTCCACAACAGGAACCAAGGCTCAGCAAGCCGCACACACACACACACACACACACACACACACACACACACACACACACCAGTCATCATCCGAGCTGCAGGACCTGTAGCTGCTTCTTTGTAGCAGAACAAATGCTGCCGATGCTGTAGTGCAGTGCTTCTCAAACAGTGGGGCGCACCCCTTTGGGGGAGTAAGCTGTGCTACCAGGGGGGGCACATCTGACCCCGGGGACCATGCTTTTTTTGCCGTACTAGAATAAATTGTAATTGCACATCCACAACAGTAGGTGGCAGTGGCACTCTCATTGTCAGAGTGTGCGCAGTAAGTAATAGCTCTATGGTGCACGTTTTTTTTTTTTTTTTTGCCTGCTCACAGCATAGAGCAGGCTCCGCCGTGACTATTTATAGTCACACCGGAGAGTGTGTGTGTGTGTGTGTGTGTGTGTGGGGGGGGGGGGGGGGGGGGGGGGGTGCAAAAGGTTTTCTTCTTCCTAGAGGGGGGGGCCATAACAGAAAATAATTGAAAAGCACTGCTGTAGTGGGACTTGTGCTCACAGCCCAGCACCATGAAGATTGACTGGCATTTCCAAGAGAATACCAGAACTGGCTGCTCTGCCACTGCTAGCCGCCTGGCAATCTGTCCCTTTTTCATCTTTTGCTGGGACTTATCTTAAAGAGACATCTGTTTAGTTACATATAAAACAAAACAAAAAAACAAATATACAAAATTACAATTAGTAATCAGCAACTAAATGTGGACTTTAATATACATTTTAATATACATTAGTAATAAAAGTAGCAAAACAGTGGGACTGTGGTAGAAGTCCACGTGTTATTCCTGCACCAGAATAGTGTGTATGTCCAACAACGTTATGTGGCAACTCTAAATTATTACATTTATAACATTAAAAAGCAGTAATCTATGTATTTTATTTTTGCATTTGTGATCTGTCATGAAGTGTGGAATGAGTAAATCACTAAATGCAATAATCAGAAATCAGTTGATGTCAGCATTAGTCCACAGAGGGAAAACCAAACAGCAAAATCCAAACTTCTTCAGAGAGCAGGGAGCACATGACAGGAGAGCAACAATTGGACAAAACCAAAGGAAACACACACAAGGGAGTTAGGGGAAATGGACATACCTGATGAGCAAGGTACAGCTGAAACTATTCAAGACAATGATACAAAGGAAGCAAATCTTTGACAGTTTAGTAATAACTGTAGATGTCATATATACTCATCAAAAAAATAAGTATTTATGCTATTTTCCCGCCATCTTTGTGGTGAAAAATTCCATGATTACAAAATATGTCTGTTAATTAATGAGCAAATCAATATAGAATTACAGAAACTATACTTCTTTTACTCTGATTTTTGTGCCATTTTACATCAAATTGTAGACAGCTTCAGTGGTATGAGGGAATGGGAAGAGACTTCTCAAAAGTCCTACAGAACTAAATTTAGTTTATGTTTAAGATAATCTTCTCATGCATCTTTGGACCATTTTTAACATGGCTGCTACTTTTAGATGAGTCTGTTAAATTTGTTATCTGTATTTGCGAGTCTGTCTTGTTTGATAGATCTCCTCCATTTAGTCAAAACATCGTTCCTCTGACTTCATTTTCTGTTCCGGGAAGCAGAGAGGCAAATCTGGAGAGTGATGGTGTGGTGAAGCAATGACAAAACAGTTTTGATGGCACAGTTCAAGTTCCTCCTCAGAAAATTACAGTAGAATTTTATGCTTGCACTCTGACAAATGGAGGATGAATTTGCAGCTTAACCTCCTTACCTGATGTGCCTTCTGGCTTGGAAACTGCACTCTTACTGATAAATTGTGAGGTTGTAGCAAAGACTCCCATCACCATCTTTGGCATGTTCAGCAGGTTTGAGGTCTGTGGTAAAATCACAGAGTGGGCACTGTAAGAAAAACCTTTCTGAACTCACTGACTTGCTAACAACAGCTGTACTGTGTGTTTTCCTGTTGAATTAAAATGTCATCTTTTATAGCGCGAGTTTGTGGCCTTGTTCCCTCTCCACGCAGACTTGTTGATTATGTTGTTCAGAGTGTTATAGCTCCATAGTTGTTAAAAATAATTGCTTCCTGTTAGTCCTGGCCTGAGAACAGCATGTCAAGCTTCTGTTCTTTGATGAGATTTTGAGTGGCTATCAAAACAGGATGATGAAAACTGTACAGACACCTCATCCAACCCTGACAATCTATTTCTGTTAGTGAGAGCTTAAATATTCATCAGTGATTGCCTTGCCAAGGAAAGGAGCCCTGAGCAAACAGGACGATAGGCATTTGGCATCGTTCTGTAATGATCGCACCGCATATCTGTGTGATAATCAGAAATGAAACAGAAACAGAGCGGGGAGCACGTCCACCTTCAGATGATGTTCTCACCACAGGTTCTGCCCTGTTTGATCAGAAGGCCTCATTCTCTGTGTTCACTCAGATAATCTCAGTGCCGATGTCATTGATTTGAAATGTGCTGCACAAAGAAAGCAGCAGTTTATGATGATTACCCCCACCACCACACACACACACACACACACACACACACACACACACACACACACACACACACACACACACACACACCAATTGTGAAGAGGTTGTTTCATATCTTGGTGGGTTACAACTAACATACTTAGTTCACCTGCAGAAGTTTTGTTCCTGCTTTTGAGGTTACGTAACACTGTAATGTGTAATGCCACTCACCGAATAAAAAACATTGTAATACTACAATAATATTGCTATCAGTCAATATTATTACAGCCAAGAAAATAAACTCCAATAAACTCAGAAAAAAAATCAGAAAAAAAATCAAATGCTCATTTCACGGTTATGTTTAACCAAAAAAACTCCAGCCCTCATCAGGGAGTGAAACTAATCGTTGCAAGCTAAAGTGCAGCACAGAGTCAAGCATCTGCTGACTCCACCTCTCAAAAAGAGTTTATTATAAATCACTTTATTAACTGTAAAACCTCATTTGTCATCTATAGGCTAGAGTGTTCCAGCTGCAAGAAGACGTTTGCAGAATAGGTTAGTGGAACAGAAATATGTCATATGCACAGGTAAATTAATGACCCCATGGCTCTACTTGGACCGCCATAATAGTAACCCATCTATGCTACAAGACTTTGGTCTTGACCACCTTCCCCTCCGAACAGGAAGAAGTAAAAGACAGAGTGATCTTAACCAAAGGAGGCGTTTTGGATTTATAAATTACAGGACACTAAATATTCTGGTTTAAAGCACACCGTTATTTGCTTTTGCTGCTGTGTCTTCTTCTTTTTGGTGATTTTTTTTCTTCATATATCCTTGTGTTGAAATCCATCTGAGCTCTAATATCTGTCCAGGTTGTGAAGATTCCTCCTACTGTGGGAGCTTCACTGGTGAAATATTCCACTCTCACCTGAGACGGAAGCTTGTTGGAAGACCACTACAAAAGATCCATTTTCTTCATGGACTCCGTTTCACTTCCTGGTGAAGACTTGTATGCAGGAACGCGCTGCAGTTTTTTAGGTTAAACATAACCACGCCATTAAAATAAAGGCATTTACATTTTATTTGAAAATAAAGTGTTTAGTGTTCAGTATTCAGATATTTTAGTCTGTGTGTATTTTTTCCAAAGAGCACCTCAAATAGAAGTATCTAGTATAGTATATAGAAATAGTCTTCTCAATAACAGCTGCAGTTTTTTTTCCTTGTGTGTTTTATCTCTTTATTGACTTCCCCTCATAAAGAGAACCTGTACATACAGTTGTTTAAAAGCAAAAAGTACAATTGCAGTATGACATTTATATATTGAAAACATTACCCCTGTGATAAACCAGCTACCCACGAATTCAGCTATGCAATGCTTTCTAATAATACTGCCTAAGGGAAGCATGTATAATGTAAATAAAATTGGTCCTAGCACAGAACCCTGTGGAACTCCATAATTAACCTTAGTGTGTGAAGAAGACTCCCCATTTACATGAACAAATTGGAGTCTATGAGATAAATATGATTCAAACCACTGCAGTGCAGTACCTTTAATACCTATAGTATGCTCTAATCTCTGTAATAAAATGTTATGGTCAACAGTATCAAAGCTGCACTGAGGTCCAACAGGACAAGAACAGAGATGAGTCCACTGTCAGAGGCTCTAAGAAGATCATTTGTAACCTTCACTAATGCTGTTTCTGTACTGTGATGAATTCTGAAACCTGACTGAAACTCTTCAAATAAACCGTTCCTCTGCAGATGATCAGTGAGCTGTTTTACAACTACTCTTTCAAGAATCTTTGAGAGAAAAGGAAGGTTGGAGATTGGCCTATAATTAGCTAAGACAGCTGGGTCAAGTGATGGCTTTTTAAGTAGAGGTTTAATTACAGCCACCTTAAAGGTCTGTGGTACATAGCCAGCTAATAAAGACTGATTGATCATTTTTAAGATTGAAGCATCAATAATTGGAAAGACTTCTTTGAACAGTCTAGTAGGAATGGGATCTAATAAACATGTTGCTGGTTTGGAGGAAGTAACTATTGAAGTTAACTCTGAAAGATCAACTGGAGCAAAAGAGTCTAAACAAATACCAGCAGTGCTGAAAGCAGCCGAACATGAAGAATAATCTTTGAGATGGTTATGAATAATTTTATCTGTAATGTCTAAAATTTTATTTATAAAGAAATCCATGAAGTCACTACTAGTTAAAGTGAAAGGAATACTCGGCTCTACAGAGCTCTGACTCTTTGTCAGCCTGGCTACAGTGCTGAAAACAAACCTGGGGTTGTTCTTATTTTCTTCAATTAATGATGAGTAGTAAGATGTCCTAGCTTTACGGAGGGCTTTTTTTATAGAGCAACAAACTCTTTTTCCAGGCTAAATGAGCATCTTCTAATTTAGAGTCTGCAAGGGAGAAAAATAGGTGAACAGTGATATTTCAAGTATGCAGAGTGGAATCTGATTGGCTTGAAGAAGGCGGGCAGAAAGATGATTGGACTAGAGCAATGATGACAGCTTTGAGTTTGACAGTGTGTGAAAATGAAAGTGACATGAAGAATAAAGTAGCGGCCAAACACCTGGGAAAGCAGATGAGTGACTACAGCTCTTCCTCACATCTAGCTAAAGTACAAGACAAGCAGGGGTTATAAAATAAAGCAGGAAATAGAAAGAACATAACAAAATGCCAGATTTTTGTCATGGGCTGGGTTCCAAACAGTCTAAACACTCCCAAAAAAACTCGGCGATCTCAACCACAAGCACAGTAGCACAGAGCTCGAGTCTTGGAATGGTCAGACCAGACTGAGGGGCTAACTTCACCTTCCCAATGATGAACCCAATCTTGATGTGTCCTTGGTGACTTGTCATTCTGATGTAGCCATGGCTGCTATTGCTTTGACCGATGCATCTGCTAAAAACACAGAGTTCTCTACTTAACGCACCCGCAGTAGAGAAGGGCCTGTAAGGACGTGGTATCTGCAAACCGTCTACATCCTGAAGAGATTGTTTCCATCCAGTCCACTTAATCTCCTTGTCTTTGGGGAGAGGCACACCCCAATCTTCTCATTGGATGGTGAGCTCCCTAAGCATCAATCTCCCGTTGACCACGATGGGTGCAAGAAACCCTAGAGGATCCTAAAAGCTATTCACAGTCAGAAGTACTCCTCTGTGAGTAAACAGTTTCTGGTCATCTTCAATCCAAAACGTGAAGGTGTCTGCAAGCATGTTCCAGAGCAATCCAAGACTGCGTTAGATGGGACATGTCATCTGCGAAAAGACTGAGGCTGCTGACCTCTTCAGAGCGATCCTCAGGTGAGAATGCTTCAATGACTGCAGGCCTGTTTGATGCAATTTTATGCAGCCTGAGGTTAGAGGCTCCATAAAATCTTGACGTCCAAAAGGGTAAGGGTGAAACCCAACTTTTAGAGCTGTCCTGGTAGCACTCAGCCTCCATCACCTTGAGGAACTTTAGATCCTCACTGGATCAAGCGAGTCTATGATCATCAGGTGTAGAAGCGAAAACAGTCTGTCCCAAGCGGTCTCCAACTGGTACTCTTGAGCTACATGCAAAGGTAGCTGCTGGATTACACTGCTGGTGATGTCCTAGATGAAACTTTTCTTTCACTCTGACCTGGTTGTCACATGGCTTGCTCGTCCATTCTCCAGGATGGCTGTCTTGCAACTTGAGCACCTCTAAGGCACACGTCACCGACAATGATCCAGCCCAGGTTGAGCCTTTGAGCAAACGATGCGTCTCCTGGGCCACTTATCTGTTCTTGAACCTTGTATTTCTTCCTGCTTTCAGCCAGACACAGTTTTCTTCTCTCCCCAACCTTTCCATTTTTACCCTGCTTGCCTCTCTTCACACATCTTCTGAACTGGAATTTATAATTATGGATCAGCTGGTCTCTCAACGCCATTATTTGATCAGATTGGGGAAAGGAGAACCCTCTTCCCTCTTATCCAATTGACATTCTGGCTGGCTACGTTATGGATTCCTGTGGGGGTGGAAGATGACCTGCCAAGCTGTACTGTCAATGGAGGACACACACATTTGGCTTATTGACACAAGGATTTCTCCAAATTGGAATCTGGAGATACCTGGCTTGTCGTTACAATTCGGGAAGTCTGGGCAGCTGTCTGGCCTTGGTAAGGCTGCTTATGATGGGAATGCAGACAGGTACAGACTCATATTCAGACTCAGTATATCTGGAGCTGATTCGGAGGGATTCGATCTTGGAGACGTATCTGTTTCTGCATGGCAAAGGAACGAACCTAGAAGATTCAGATGATGTGGATTTTTTTCGCCACTGAGAGGTGCCAGAAAAACTAAAGGCTGTCAACAAACTAATCATTAATCAATCAGTACAGCCTGTACCAAAACAATTGCAGAATCAGAAATTTGGCTCCCTGATGGCCTTGGATTGCTGCTTATTTCATTTTTCTCCTGGATGTTTTGTAAACAGATGCTCTACGCCCCTGCTGTTCTTGTCTTCTGACCTGTGAGAACTGATGTCCCCAGCCCGAGCTGCTGATGAGCATTCCACATCTTATCAGAACTGTTAGCCGAGAGGGGAGTTTGAGTCAGCCCCACAGTAGCCCGACCCCCCCTTCTTGCCGCTGCTATATATCTAATCTACTCTAATCTGATCTTGTACACCCACAAGATGTCTCTGCCCAGCAGGAGGAGCATCTCGGTCTTTGGGTCCAAAGGTGGTATCTTCTTGGCGATGCGTTTCAGATGAGGGTGATGGTAAATGGTAAATGGACTAGTTCTTATATAGCGCTTTTCTACTCAGTCAGAGCACTCAAAGCGCTTATACAACACGTTTTTTACATTTACCCATGCACACCCATTCATACAAGCACTTCCATGTTAACTAAGCTAAGTGCTTTTTAATTATATAACATCCACACACATTCACACTCCGACGGAACGGTCGGAGAGCAACTTGGGGTTAAGTATCTTGCCCAAGGATACATTGGCATGTAGCCTGGAGTAGCCAGGAATCGAACCCCTGACCTTCCGATCAGTAGGTGACCTGCTCTACCTACTGAGCTACAGCCACCCCAAAGGTAGGCTGTGTCAAATGAGGTCAAGTGAAGATTGAGATCTTGGTTGCCTGCTAGCCTAAGCTTGGTGCTGCATGTACGATCATAATTCAAATTTATAGAACCGTTAGAGAATGAAGTATATGATTTATGATCAAATGATGTGTGTGAGTGTAACAGAAGTGATGGTTGAAGCAGTGAGCTGAGGAAGTTGTGCAACTGAGCCAAG
Organism: Archocentrus centrarchus; assembly: GCF_007364275.1. Taxonomy (NCBI): domain Eukaryota; kingdom Metazoa; phylum Chordata; class Actinopteri; order Cichliformes; family Cichlidae; genus Archocentrus; species Archocentrus centrarchus. The sequence continues at coordinate 1,327,233 of NW_022060270.1, forward strand.
GATAAAAAGAGGAACTGAAACTGTTGCCCGGAGACGAGCAGAGCAAAGTTAGAAAAATGTCCAGGCATGTTGTTCAGAATGGAAAAGTACCTAAAAAGAACCTAAAAGGCCCAATGAAGTAATGGTTAAGCCCAACCATCCCATAAATGGGTATGGACAGTGGGGTGATAACTAGAAATGAAGTAATGTCTAAGACAAACCCCCTACAAGGATATCAGGAACGGGGTGATAACTGTCATGATGATGTTTTGAAAAATAGGCTTGGTCTTAGAATTGAGACTATAAATTATGCTGCACACAGGTATTATTTGAGAATCACAGGAGTTTTCTCCCCGGACAAGAACTGCTCCACGGAGAGGACTGCCCCAACCCTCTTTGGATACTAATTCGACGATGAACAGTTCTGCCGGTATTCTCCCTGCCAGTTCGAGTGATGCTGGACGTGCCTTCGCTGTGGAAATTCTGTCTTGTGGACTTTGTGTTGAGTCAGAGAAGATTTCTGGATTACAGCGCGAGGATTATAAAGGGACGGTTGACCAAGGAAAATATCTTTCTTTCGACTTCCCCTTTTCCCTTCTTCACCGAGGCAGTAAGGACTGGACTTTGGGTGTGGTCGCTTTGGCCGAGTGACTCACTTGAATGCAGTCTCTTCAAAAAGGATTTTTGGACAGATTTGGACATTATCAAGCCCCTCATCAACATCCCAGCTTAAGTATAACATCTTGAATCAGATTTAGCCATTCTGACAGTTATGCTCCATGAACTGATTACTTTTGATTCTGAAATTGATTTCTAGACAGAACGTTGATTTAGATGAATTGATTAAGAATTGATATTGAGCTATATGCAAACTGCTTGAGCTGAAACCTGCATAATAATAAAATTTGACCCTAAAAAGTCAGTATAATTCGTTGAGAGTTACTTCCCTTTTTACGGTACCCTTACGTTCATGCAATCAGTAAAATAATAGGCAAGATAAGCTATAACATCTGGTTCTATTTGGACACACTAGTCGTATGAAGTCCACTTCAACTTAAACATATGTCCCTTGGGTTTATTTTTCCAAACCGATAAAAGATTTCTGGTCGGTTACAAGTGCACTGATCAAAGGGGCTGGCTGTGAAAACTATCTGGACTTTGCTTCGGGCCTGGCTGTGTTTGCCTTCCTGACCAGGAGCATCGGAGTAAAGAGGAAGAGGGGCAGATGATAGGTATATTGGCAGTAGAACCAGACGAACAGCCCCACCACAGCTTAAGTAGTGTCACAACTATCAGAAGAGGGTAAGACCCCGCTGCAGGTGTGGCCTGGACCCTATGAAACGGAGTGGCTGTCACAGAGGTAAAATACCTGTGGGATCAAACAGCTGCATACAGTGTAGGAATCTCAGTGCGGACATTAGGAATTCGGTTGCACTCAAGGAGTGTAGGTAGTGGAATACATAACTTCCCATCCACTAACTCTACAATGGACTGGACAATGTCGAAGAACTCTGATCATATGAGATGAGATCATATGAGATTGGTTGGTCTGCTCATCCAGTATGGCGTGCATTCTCTTGGACTTCTCTCTGCACCCGTTCGGGAACATACTGACCAAGCAAATCTTAGCACATGCTCTAGCGCTCAGGCCTTCCCCACATACCTGTGTGCATGCTGACTTGACCTCTCAGTTTCTTTCTTCGTCTTCCTCCCAGCAATCCGCTGTGTAGGGGGTAGATGACATAGGCTTCCAAGTGAATGGGTTAAGGTGCAGTGCTGACACATGAGCGATGCTTCCACACTCTGCGCATTCTAACTGTACGGCACAGTTCTTGGCAAAGTGTTTCATGGAGGAGCAACAGCAAAAGCAGATGTGGTGTTCTCTCAAGAGCTGTTTACGAACTTCTATGCTTTCTTCTTGGAAGCCTCTGCATTTCCTCAGAGGGTGCGGCTTCCTATGCAGGGGACAAAGTTTGTTTGGGTCAATTCGTTCTCTATGTTTTTTAAACTCAGACTTGGCTGTTCCTGAAACTTGTGTTTTCTGAGCATACATGGACATCTTCATGGGTCTCTCCCTGTTACTTTCCCTCTCTGCTGAAGCTTGCATGAAGAAGCTAAAGCTTGAGTCCGTGCGAGCCTTGGCCTCCATGGAGATCAAGTCCACTAGCACGGAGAAAGGTGGGAAGCTGACCATGTGTTCACGCTTGTATCCCATACCGTAGTACAGCCATTTTTCCTTGAGGTTATACGGGAGTTTCTCTATGATAGGTCTAATTCCAAGTAAAGCAATCCTGTTGGATAGCCATCTTCCTTGGCAGCTTGTAGTCCTGCTAACGCTAGATACCTGAACCTCTGCGGATCTTTCATCGTTAACTTTGGAAAGCTTTCCAACTTGCTGAAATGAGCCTGTTTGATGGCTTCTGGCAAGCTGTACATTTCATCAAGGCACTCCTATGCCATACACAAATCAGCTGGTGGGTTCCTGATGTTCCATCCATCCATCCAATTAGATTAGATTAGATTAGATTAGATTAAACTTTATTAATCCCTTTGGGAGGGTTCCGTCAGGGAAATTAAAGTTCCAGTAGCGCTTTTTACATCATAGTCACACAAGCAGAGATATAGTTGGAAATATTGTCAGTCGGAAATATACAAGAATATACAATCAGAAATATATAGTCAGAAATCTACAAGAATATACAGTCAGAAATATACAAGAATATACAGTCAGAAATATACAAGCAAAGAATAAATAGATAAATAATAAGCAAAGACACAACAACACAAAGAAGATATAAGATGTCAGACAGCTGAGGTAATAGTTGCACATTGATACTATTCAGTGTCCAGTACTGTTTCATGTTACATTGTGTTTATGGTCAGGCTCAGGCTGCTCCCCCCCACACTGTCCTCCTGTTGCCCCTCCTCCCCCCCAAAGAGGAGTTGTACAGTCTGATGGCGTGAGGGACAATGGAGTTTTTCAGTCTGTTGGTCCTACACTTGGGAAGCAGCAGTCTGTCACTGAACAAACTCCTCTGGTTGCTGATGACCGTGTGCAGAGGGTGACTGGTATCATCCATAATGCCCAGTAGTTTGTCCATAGTCCTCTTCTCTGCCACTGTCACCAGAGAGTCCAGCTTCATGCCGACTACAGAGCCGGCCCACCTGATCAGTTTGTCCAGCCTGGATGTGTCCTTCCTGGTTGTGCTGACCCCCCAGCACACCACGGTGTAAAACAGGACACTCGCTATAACAGTCTGATAAAACATCTCCAGGAGTTTCCTGCAGATGTTAAAAGAACGCAGCCTCCCCAGGAAGTACAGCCTGCTCTGTCCCTTCCTGTACAGATGTTCTGTATTGCTTGTCCAGTCCAGCCACAGTCCAAGGTACTTGTAGGCATCTACAGTCTCTACCTCAACTCCCTCAATTTGAGCTGGTCGTGACCTTGGTCTGGACTTCCTGAAGTCAATGACCAGCTCCTTGGTCTTTGAGGTGTTGAGCTGCAGGTGGTTCCTGTGGCACCAGACAGCAAAGTCCCTCACTAGGCTCCTATACTCCTCCTCTCTGTCATCCCTGATACACCCCACAATGGCTGTGTCATCAGCAAACTTCTGGATGTGACACAGCTCAGAGTTGTAGCAGAAGTCTGCAGTGTACAGGGTGAAGAGAAGAGGGGCCAGCACCGTCCCCTGGGGTGCTCCGGTGTTGCTGATCACAGTGTCAGGTGATTCCGAGCATACAGGACGAAGTGATAGTGGAACGCTGTCTCTCTTTATCACTGCAAATCCTTCCTTACTGCGTGGGCTGGCTTGTGCTGATACAAATGCCGCACTGCGTTGGTCTCTGCTTTTGTCTTCACTTCGTACTTCAAACCCCATATCTTGCAGACCAGCTACCAGAGTATTCGCTTCTGCTATAGCAACGTCTTTCTCTTTTTCATCCTTTAATGCTTCGAGGTTAGCTTGAATACGTGCCTGCTCCACTTTAAGCTGAGCTTCAAGCTCCCTTTCTGAGTGAACTGCCTCTGCTTCGGCCCGTGCCCTTGCTATAGCCATGCTATCAGTTGAGCTAGAGGACATAGCGGATGAGCGACTGCTCCTTGAGCATCCTGACTCAGACTGATCGTCTCTATCCTCATTGTTGCGGCCGCTGTGTTGTGGCATCCTGACTCACTGCGGTGATCACTATTGAGAGGAGCGGGCTAATGTGAAGCTGTCTGGAAGACGAAATATTCGCTGCATATCTCTGATGCTAATTAGCTCCGCGCACTGGCTGTTCTCACGTCCCTCGTTGTTGTATTGCTGTCTTTTCACTGTCATGGGCACTCCCAAAAAAACTCCAGGACACAGGTAACTCTTTTCCATGAAGTTTAGTGAGAATCTTGTGAAGCTGTAACAATTACAATGAAATGTTTGAATCATCAAATAAGTCAAAAACACAACACATAGATGCACAGTATAGCATGACTAGCTTAGCTATGTAGCTTACATGACAACACGATTGAGCTAACAAGATAAAGATGCTAGCAAAATACAACATGCAGTCAGTCTACCAATACACGTAGTGATACAAGTAATACATAAACCATACTCACAGACAATGCCCTAGCAAAAAGGGACAGAGAAGAGCTTCAACTATGGGCTGTAGACAGGACCAACTCACGCAACTGCCGATGACAACTGGACCGCATTACAAAACCCTCTTCCTGCTACCCAGAATGCACCTCTACCAGATCATCATGGCCACAAAACACAACTCAACTGCAACAATCAACAACAACTTATCACTGGGGCGCAACAATTTTGTATATTTTGGATAAAGATTTTAAGGAAATAAATCGCACTGTGTCACACAAAATCCACATAGTCCCTTATTGGTTATAATACAACATTTAGGAAGAATGGGAGAATGTGCGTCTTCTGTACCCACACTACATGTTTTATTGTTCATTTAACAGCTCAATGACAGAGTAAATTCTGTAGGTAATCCACTTGTAATACACAAGAACAGAACAAGATAGTTCTTTTCAATAATGACCAACACAATCTGCCAAGAACAGCAGCTCATCAGGTCACAAATCAGTAGAGTAGCAGAGAGGAGTAGAGTGTAAGTGCAGGTATATGCATGTATTTCTGTCTGGAACCAACATGGCAGTTCAGATCAATGAGAGGCAGCTGAAAGAGAATCCTTGCACTCAAGATAAAGACAAAGTGGTCCATCAAAAACTAATTGGGATTGTGTGGGGTCTTGGAGGTCAGTAATTCTGTTTTCAGAAAAGCACTTTATTGCAGAAAAGCCTGGTGTTTATACAATGCTTTTAAAAAGTATTTGCCTCATTTCTGATTGCATATCTTTAATATTATGTTTAATATTAGACAAAGATAACCTGAATAAATACAAAGTGCTGTTTTTAAAATATTGTTTCATAAATTAATCAATGAATTTGTGCTGTTACATGGCTCTATGTACACTGCTGAATAAAGATGTAGAAATTTGAAGGAAAAACCTGAAACACTACAAAGCCTTCCCCTCGTTGTAAAAAATGACCCAGCTGCCTGTAATAAATCCATGGCTTGTATGAATCTTGTATTAAGCAGCTATTCTCCTCCTCCTCCCTAAGATGCTCTATGCTAAGATCTCCTGTAAAATATGCTGTATAATTATTAATATTAAGGAATAGAAATATTAGTCACAAACTTCCTTAGTAATTTCAGACAGTGGCTGTTTGCTGCCAAGAGAGTTTTTCTGTTGGTGGAAACCAATAATAAATCTGTCCCTTAAAGAGTTACAATTTAACACGCTTAAAATTCGAGAGTGCTGAGTTATATTCAACTTCAAAACACCTGTATGCAAGAAAAAGGGTTCATCCTTGACTTTAAACTAGCATATCCCACATCAAAGCCTTATGTGCTTCTGCTAACACCTGATGCACCTCTTATTGTTTTGCTTGTGATTTGGCCACCAAGGCTGCTGTGAGCCATGAGCCATGGAATTTCAGTACCATGCTACCACACTCCTGTTCTTTCCTGTCTATGAGCTTCTGCCAGCATCCACTTGGTATTTTAGGCACATTCCCAAACAATTTAATTCCGTCCGACAGTTTGAAGGTCTAATGCCTCAATCAATATAAATAGTTTAAATGAATCCCCTGCCCTTCTAGACTCACTAAAGCTGGCTGGATTACATAGATTATGAGGCCTCTTAAGATACACTCTTGAGTTGCTTCTTTTACAAGTGCATTCTCTGTTGTCTGGAGTGAGAGATTAAATATGTGATTATTTGATGATACTATCTTACAGTCCCCCTCTCTTCAAAAGAAAACTGTGGCCATGGGCTTAATTTTTTTTTTTTTTATAATATAAAAGAATAGGGTTAGTGGGAAGTCAGACCTGTAGAGTCAAAAATGAGCATTTACACATATATGGAGACAAATCACATCTACAATGTGCAAACATAAAAAAGGTGATATCAGAGTTTACTCAACACATCGACTGCCCCTAAAGGAGCCTAGACCACTGCTACTCTCCATTCAAAGAGTGCTACGAAGCAAAGCCTCTTCCCCACTTTGGGAAGTCAGATCACACCTCTGTCCTTCTCATGCCGAAATACAAACAAAGGCTCAGGCAGGAACCCCCTGCTGTGAGAGAAGTGACATGATGGACTGACAAAACAGAGGCCGCTCTGTAGGGTGCGTTGGATTCAACCGACTTGCACATGTTTTGCAGCAGCGCAGGTGGAGACATTGAGGAGTTTACGGAAACAGTTACGGGAAAGTTGTTGATGACACTTCGCTTAGGAGGACCATGAGGATTTTACCCAACCAGAAGCCGTGGGTGGATAAATCTGTCCACGACGCTCTGAGGTCCCGCACCTCTGCCTACAACTCCGGCCTCGCCTCTGGGAACATGGAAGACTACAAGGCTGCATCATACAACGTCCGCAGAGCGGTGAAAGAGGCCAAACATCACTGCGGCTGCAGACTGGAACAACAACTACAACAGTCTGACTCCAGGGGACTGTGGCAGGGACTATGCACCATCACGGACTACAAAGCACCATACACACCCCTGGTGAGTGTCGAGGGCTCTGAAGATCCTTAAACAGCCCAGCCACCCCGGACACTCTCTCTTCTCCCTGCTTCCATCAGACCGGCGTTCCCGCTGCCTGAGGACTGAGACTGAAAGGCTGAAGAAGAGTTTTCACCCACAAACATCCATCTGCTCAACTCTGAGCCCTAAACTGCACTATTATTGCAATTATTATATTATTCTAGTCTGTACAGTGTGAATTACTTATTTTTATTCTTCTTATTTATATATTTTTACTACTTATTATCGGCTGCAGGTATAAAATACATTTCAGTGTGCATTGTACTGTGTATAACTGTGCATGTGACAAATAAACCTTATCTCATTTTATCAATGCCGAGACACCCTCGGCTGAAGGCTGATGTTTAATTTTGTAACATATCTTCAGCCATATGTTCTGGATACTTGGGTGAAGAGACAAGCAGAGCTGTCAACAAGATCACCACCTGGTGGTGAATTGGGTCAGGTGCTCAAGGCTCTGGATGTTGTGGGCCTGTCGAACCCTGAATTCAGGAGGAACAATGTGGTTCTCATCCTAGCCGATGTTTGTGGGTGCATGGAAATTTGCCCAACAAGTCTAAATGTGTTTTGAGGACTTGGAGAAGCCATTCAGCTACATCCCTCAGGGGACCCCATGGGGTGTGTTTCAGGAGTATGGACTATCTAGCCTCAGTCTGTGTACAACTACAGTGACAGCTTGGACTACATTACTGGTAATACCTTGGACACATTCTCAGTTAGTGTTTTTTTTCTGTTCATAATTTTTATTGATGGAATTTCTAGGTGTAGCCAAGAGGTTGAAGGTTTTCATTTTGGTGGCTGCAGTTGGTGACCTCCAGCTTGCACTGAGGCATTTCACAGCCAAGTGTGAAGTAACAGGAATGAGAATGAGCACAATTCTGAGGCCATGGTTCTCAGCTTTAACAGCTGGTGAGGTGCGCACCCGGGGTTGTTGGACTCTGCCAGTGCTTTCTTTTGTCACGAATTCTGTTCATAGAATTTTTGTACAGAATTTCTAGGTGCAGCCACAGAGTAGAAGTTCTCTGGTTCACCTGTCACAGGATCTTGTCTCTGCCTTTTACAGATGATATGGTTTTGTTGGCTTCATCAAGCAATACCATCCAATTCACACTGGGGTGGTTCATGGCTGAGTATGATGTGGCTGGTATGAGAATTAGCGTCTCTACGTCCAAGATCATGGTCCTCAATCGGAAAACTGTGGAGTACCCACTCCCAGTCAGAAACAAGTCAGGTTACCTGACTCTTTAACCTGACCCAGATTAAAGAGTTTAAGTTTCAATTCAGTTTTATTTATATACTGTAGCACCAAATCAATAATTAAAAAAGACACACTGTGGAAGAGAGCCAGAGTTTAATAATAAATAATGATTCAATGCAGAGTGGGATTAGAAGTGAATGAAAAACATTCAGTGCATCATAGGAACCCCCCCCCCCCCCCCCCCCCCCCCCCCCAGCAGCCTAGGCCTATTGCAGCATAACTAAGGGAGGGTGTGACGCAGAGATGACCGTGAGTGGCAAGGCTTTAAATCATTGCAGGCCGACTTTATTTTCTATACCATATTTTGTAATTTTATTTCTCAAGTCTCAACATGAACAATTAACTCAGCTGTCTTGTGACACAGGTGTGACCTTTCCAGCAACCCCAAGCCAAGTAAAGAGGGAGAAAAACAAAAACCACAGACTGGGCAATTATCAGCCCCTTTTATACCCAGCTGCTGATGAGCCATACCTTGCAGCTCTCAACAGGTGGGTTTTCAGTCTTGATTTAAAGGAATTTAGTGTTTCGGCTGTTTTGCAGTTTTCTGGAAGTTGGTTCCAGATTAAAGGTGCATAAAAACTGAAAGCTGCTTCTCCATGTTTGGTTCTGGGGATACAAAGTTTTGTTCTGGTTTTTGGGGATACAAAGTACACTGGAACCAGAAGACCAGAGTGTTCTGGAAGGTTGATATGACGATATTAAGTCTTTAATGTATTGTGGTGCTAAACCGTTCAGCGATTTATAAACTAATACAAGTATTTTAAAGTCTATTCTCTGAGCTACAGGTAGCCAGTGTAAGGACTGGGGTGATGTGCTCTATTTTTCTAGTGTTGGTGAGAACATGAGCAGCAGCATTTTGGATTAGCTGCAGCTGTTCGATTGATTTTTTTGGCAGACCTGTGAAGATGCTGTTGTAATAATCAATGCAACCAAAGATAAATGCATGTATGCATTTCTCTAGATCTTGTTGAGACATTAGTCCTTTAATTCTAGAAATGTTCTTTAGGTGGTAGAAAGCCAACTTTGTACCTGTTTTTACGTGTCTCTGAAGGTTCAGGTCTAAGTCCATTACTACAATGTGAAGAAGACTCCCCATTTACATGAACAAATTGGAGTCTATTAGATAAATATGATTCAAACCACTGCAGTGCAGTACCTTTAATACCTATAGTATGCTCTAATCTCTGTAATAAAATGTTATGGTCAACAGTATCAAAGCTGCACTGAGGTCCAACAGGACAAGAACAGAGATGAGTCCACTGTCAGAGGCTCTAAGAAGATCATTGGTAACCTTCACTAATGCTGTTTCTGTACTGTGATGAATTCTGAAACCTGACTGAAACTCTTCAAATAAACCGTTCCTCTGCAGATGATCAGTTAGCTGTTTTACAACTACTCTTTCAAGAATCTTTGAGAGAAAAGGAAGGTTGGAGATTGGCCTATAATTAGCTAAGACAGCTGGGTCAGTGATGGCCTTTTTAAGTAGAGGTTTAATTACAGCCACCTTGAAGGTCTGTGGTACATAGTCAACTAATAAAGACAGATTGATCATTTTTAAGACTGATGCATTAATTAATGGAAGGACTTCTTTGAAAAGTCTAGTAGGAATGGGATCTAATAAACATGTTGCTGGTTTGGAGGAAGTAACTATTGAAGTTAACTCTGAAAGATCAACTGGAGCCAAAGAGTCTAAACAAATACCAGCAGTGCTGAAAACAGCCGAACATGAAGATAAATCTTTGAGATGTTATGAATAAAGCATCCAGAGGAGCCTGAGCCAGTGTGTGTCGCTCCATCTAAGTGTCCTAAGCCCACGTCCAAGGGTCTGATGTCACCTGTGTCTAAGGTAGAAGGACTAAGAAGGACCTCTAGCAAAGCCACCAGAGGGGTCTTGTCACCTAAGCTGTCGGTCCCCAGAAGGTCTTCTCTGCTGCCGATGACCACCTAAGGTGTCCCTATACCTTTGCCAACGTTGATCTTCTAAGAGTTTCTTCGACCACCACTGGCCATATGGCCAGTCTCCTGAGCATCTCTGTCTCTGCTGCTGGTCCCGCAGCCAGCCTCCAGGGCTCCTCCATCTTTGCCGCTGGCCACCTGGTTGGCCTCCTGAACTGCTTTGTATTTGCTGAAGGCAGTGAACCCCAGATCCTGTCTTGTGGCCTGGGCACGTTTGGTCCAGCCTGCCGCCGCCCTTGGCCAGGTAGACCCCAGAATTGGTTTTGTTTGGATTCTGGTGCTCCTGGTTTTCTTTGTTCTGTTTCAGCATGTGTTCTTGTGCCTTGTATTCAGTTTTACTTTCTTATTTAATTAGATTCCGCTGTGTTTCGTCACCCTTCTTTGTCCACTTCCCTTAATTGCCTCTTATGTATTTAAGGACTCAGTTTGTCTCAGTCCCTTGTTGTCATACTGTTTGTTCCCTCCCAGTCAGCCTGTGAGTGTTTCCCTTCTTTCTTTATGGACTTTGCTTTTTGCCTGTTGTTGGATTACACCTACTCTAAATTAAATTAAAGGTTGGTTTTCCATTTATTGTACTCAGTCTGTATTTTGGGTCTGTTTTCTGCATCCACATCTCATCTCATGACATACATTGCTCATCCTCTGGCCCAAGCCTCTCACTATTTTCCCATCTCTCTCATAGAATGAGATTTGTCTTCCAACATTTGCAAAGATCTGGCATTCTTTCAAATCTGCTGCCCAGTATTGACCTCCCCCTCCTCCCAATTACCACCAGTTCAATCTAGCCTCTGTTACTTGCATGCTATTCATCACTACTGGGATACTTAATGAGAAACCTTTCTGAGGCAGATTCATACAGAAAGTCATTTAGATTCAAATAGTACTCAATGAAGATATCAGAATCTGTGCTGTTTCTCTATTATGCAACCCATTACCATAAGGGACATTGTTACTGGTTAATGTACACTGTATTAAAATAGTATGGTTGAGTCACAAGAACACAAATTTAAACATGTAAAATATACCTGTTTGTAAGTTACAGTAATGGCACTGGACTTTTTAGGGTGGACATGATTACCAGGCTTCCTATGGTTGAATTAATAGTCAACAGGGAATTGTATCTGACTCAAATAGATTTCTGGAGTTCCTCTGACTGTCATAGAATGCTGCTACCTGAATTTTAAGTGGCACCAAAAAAAAAAACAAAAAACAGATGAACACATTAATTTTGTGCTGGCTAACTTACTAGCTCACTGTTATGTTCACTATTGATTATAAATATTTACTGATCACTTTTAAAGTGCAACAAGACCTTTCACCAAATTACATCAAGGATTTACTGACTAAACATGTTCCTACAGATGCTGGTTATTTAATAATGACCTAAGTGATTCTGTAATTAACTTTATTTCATCCTGTTTTAATTCACTTCAGATACTAACTCTGTAAGCATACAATAGGTATAATTTTTTTTAAAAACTTTATTTTATCAGGTAAAATGTTTAAGAACCAGTTCTCATTTAAAAACATGACCCTACTTTCAAAATTAGGGCAAAATGAGTTGAAGAAATTTTCCCCAAATCCAACGAAGAGCATGTATGAGTCATTAACATTATCAAGTTACAGTTACAGTTAGAGAGTAGGGAGGAGGGGGCAAAACATCATTTTTATCTCCATGTTATCTGGCAGACTTATTTCAGTAAATCTAAAGTTGAAGTTACATTTAAATAAAAACTCAAAATTTATAAAATTTTATTTAAAATGTGTTAAAACATTAGCCTACATAATGACATATACATAAATATAAATATATAAATATGTTCTCTTTGTGATCTTATTGCATTATTAATTAATACCTACTGTATATAGTGATGTAAATTTGGTTAGAAACTGTTCTTAATCCATCAGATATATTTGAGTCAAATTTGCTTTTAATTCAAAAAAATTAAAGTTATGGCTTGAATAGTTGTCAGGGCTTCTGAAAAACAGAAATTGAACACATAGCCTGTGATAAGATTAAGCATTTTGCAAATTATATTATTAGAGACTTGATTTGATAAATAAATAAATAAAATCCCAGCTTGCCCCTACGGACAGTCTTTATTCTCTCCAAGCTCAGGTCCTCTACCAGAGGCCTGGGAGCTTGAGGGTCCTGCGCAGTATCTTAGCTGTTCCCAGTATTGCGCTCTTCTGGACAGTGCGATTACCACGAGGACCACTGTTACCTTCATCTTCCACATCCTTTCCAGCTCCTCTCTGAGCCCTTGGTATTTGTCGAGCTTCTCGTGTTCCTTCTTCTTGATGTTGCCGTCACTTGGTATTGCAACGTCTATCACCACGACCTTCTTCCTTTGTTTGTCCACCACTACGATGTCCGGTTGGTTAGCCATCACAAGTTTGTCTGTCTGTATCTGGAAGTCCCACAGGATCTTAGCTCTGTTGTTCTCAGCCACCCTTGGGGGCATGTCCCATTTTGACCTTGGGACTTCCAGGTCATACTGGGCACAGATATAACTGTATACTATGCCGGCCACTTGGTTATGGCGTTCCATGTATGCCCTGCCTGCTAGCATCTTGCACCCTGCTGTTATGTGCTGGATTGTCTCAGGAGCATCTCTGCACAGCCTGCACCTGGAGTCTTGCCATGTGTGGTACACCCCAGCCTCTATCAATCTTGTGCTCAGAGCATGTTTCTGCAGTGCCATAATTAGTGCCTCTGTGCTGTTGTCAGTCCACCTTTGTCCAGTCATTTCTCTATGTCAGACACATCTTCTAACTATTGGTGGTACATGCCATGCAGAGGCCTGTCCTTCCATGATGGTTCCTGTTCTTCCTCCTCTTCTTTCTTGGGTTTCTGCTGCCTTACTAAGCACATGATCCTTTGTGGCCATCTTCCTGATGTATTCCTGGATCTTTGTAGTTTCATCTAGGATAGTGGTCTTTACGTTCATTAGTCCTCAGCCTCCTTCCTTCTGTTTAGCGTACAATCTCAGGGTGCTGGAATTGAGGTGAAACCCCCCATGCATGGTAAGGAGCTTTCTTGTCTTGACATCAGTGGCTATATATATATATATATATATGTTGTGTAAGCGCTTTGAGTGCTCTGACTGAGTAGAAAAGTGCTATATAAGAGCTAGTCCATTTACCATTTACCATATATATATATATAGACACGTCTCCATCCATCCATTTTCTTCCACTTATCTGGGGCTGGGTCACGGGGGCAACAGCCTAAGCAGAGAAGCCCAGGCTTCCTTCTCCCCAGCCACCCCCACCAGCCCATCCAGAGAGACCCCAAGGTGCTCCCAGTCCAGCTGAGAGACAGTATCTCTCCAGCGTGTTCTTGGTCTGCCTTTGGGCCTCCTCCCTGTAGGACATGCCTGGAACACCTCACCCAGGAGGTGCCCCCAGGAGGCATCCCAGTCAGATGCACGAGCCACCTCAACTGGCTGACTTGATTTGGAGGAGCAGCGGCTCTACTTTGAGCCCCTCCTGAACAGCTGCACTCCTCACCCTATATCTAAGGGAGAGGCCAGCCACCCTTTGGAGGAAGCTCATGTCTGCCGCTTGTATTCACAATCTTGTTCTTTCGGTCACTACCCAAAGCCATAGGTGAGGGAAGGAACGTCGATCGGTAGCTTAGTCGCCGTTAGCCCCCCCCAGCAGATCCCGAGCAGCAGGGAAAACAGGCCGGCTGGGTGACGGTGAGGAGGAAGCGTAGTCCTAAGCAGAAGCCCCGGGTACACCACCAACCTGTTCACGTCTCTAACCGTTTTTCTCCACTCGGCGACACACCCGCCGAGGAACAAACTCTGGTTATTGGCGACTCTGTTTTGAGAAATGTGAAGCTAGAGACACCAGCGACCATAGTCAAATGTCTTCCAGGGGCCAGAGCAGGCGACATTCATGGAAATTTGAAACTGCTGGCTAAGGCTAATCGTAGATTTGGTAAGATCGTTATTCACATCGGCAGTAATGACACCCGGTTACGCCAATCGGAGGTCACTAAAATTAATATTGACTCGGTGTGTAACTTTGCAAAAACAATGTCGGACTCTGTAGTTTTCTCTGGGCCCCTCCCCAATCAGACCAGGAGCGACATGTTTAGTCGCATGTTCTCCTTGAATCACTGGCTGTCTGAGTGGTGTCCAAAAAACGACGTGGGCTTCATAGATAACTGGCAAAGTTTCTGGGGAAAACCTGGTCTTGTTAGGAGAGACGGCATCCATCCCACTTTGGATGGAGCAGCTCTCATTTCTAGAAATATGGCCAAATTTATTAACCCTAAAACCTGACGACCCAGGGTTGAGACCAGGAAGCAGAGTTGCAGTCTTACACGCCTCTCTGCAGCTTCTCTCCTCCTGCCATCCCCCCAAAACCCCATCCCCATAGAGTCGGTGCCTGCTCCCAGACCACCAAAGAACAAAGCTAAAATCAGCAAAAAACTATTTAAGCATAAAAATTCAAAAACAATAAATAATACAGCTTCATCAACTGCAGCAAAGAATAAAACAATTAAATGTGGATTATTAAACATTAGGTCTCTCTCTTCCAAGTCCCTATTAGTAAATGATTTAATAATTGATCAACGTATTGATTTATTCTGCCTTACAGAAACCTGGTTACAGCAGGATGAATATGTTAGTTTAAATGAATCAACACCCCCGAGTCACAGTAACTGTCAGAATGCTCGAAGCACAGGTCGAGGAGGAGGAGTAGCAGCAATCTTCAATTCCAGCTTATTAATTAATCAAAGACCCAGACAAAGTTTTCATTCTTTTGAAAGCCTGACTCTTAGTCTTGTCCATCCTAATTGAGAAACTCAAAAACCTGTTTTATTTGTTATTATCTATCATCCACCTGGTCCTTACTCAGAGTTTCTGTCTGATTTCTCAGACTTTTTATCTGATTTAGTGCTCAGTTCAGATAAAATAATTATAGTGGGTGATTTTAACATCCATGTAGATGCTGAGAATGACAGCCTCAACACTGCATTTAATCTATTGTTAGATTCAATTGGCTTCTCTCAAAATGTAAAGGAGCCCACCCACCACTTTAATCATACTCTGGATCTTGTCCTAACATATGGCATAGAAACTGAAGACTTAACAGTATTCCCTGAAAGCCCCCTCCTGTCTGATCATTTCTTAGTAACATTTACATTTACTTTAATGGATTACACAGCAGTGGGGAATAAGTTTTATTACAGTAGAAGTCTTTCTGAAAGTGCTGGTACTAAGTTTAAGGATCTAATTCCTTCATTGTTATGCTCTTCAGTGCCAACACAGTGCAGAGCAGCTACCTAAACTCTGCTCCCAGTGAGGTCGATTATCTCGTCAATAGTTTTACATCCTCACTGCGTACGACTCTGGATACTGTGGCTCCTCTGAAAAGGAAAGCTTCAAATCAGAAGTGCCTGACTCCGTGGTATAATTCACAAACGCACAGCTTAAAGCAGATAACCTGTAAGCTGGAGAGGGAATGGTGTCTCACTAAATTAGAAGATGCTCATTTAGCCTGGAAAAAGAGTTTGTTGCTCTATAAAAAAGCCCTCCGTAAAGCTAGGACATCTTACTATTCATCATTAATTGAAGAAAATAAAAACAACCCCAGGTTTGTTTTCAGCACTGTAGCCAGGCTGACAAAGAGTCAGAGCTCTGTAGAGCCGAGTATTCCTTTCACTTTAACTAGTAGTGACTTCATGGATTTCTTTACAAATAAAATTTTAGACATTAGAGAAAAAATTATTCATAACCATCTCAAAGATTGATCTTCATGTTCGACTTCAGGAGGAGCCAGCCAAACCATGCACCGCTTCTCATCAATCACACTGCAGTGGAAAGAGTCAGTACAACCAAGTTCCTGGGGGTACAGATAACAGACTCTTTGACCTGGTCCACCCATATTGAAGCTCTGGGCAAAAGAGCTCAGCAGAGCATGCACTTCCTTCGGCGGTTGAGAAGGGCACGTCTCCCTCCTCCGATCCTCACCACTTTCTACAGAAGCATGATAGAGAGCCTACTGACCAGCTGCATCTCTGTCTGGGCAGGTGCCTGCAGCACCTCAGACTGGAAGTCCCTGCAGAGGGCGGTGAGGACAGCAGAGAAAATCTTCAGGACCCCCCTCCTCCGAATACAAGACATTGCTAAAAGCCGCTGCCTGTCCAGAGCTCAAAACATTTACAAAGATCCCTCACACCCCGACCACGGGCTGTTCTCCCTGCTGGCCTCTGGAAGAAGGCTCCGCAGTCTTCAAAGCAGAACAGCCAGATTTAAAAACAGCTTCTTCCTGTATGCCATCAGACTGCTGAACTCAAATTAAAATGCTGCTCCAATCTTCCTGGTGACTCTATTCTATGGAGCTCCAGTGAAACCCTTTTTTTATGCAACATATCTTATATCTTATATTTTATATATTATCACCACATATATATTTATAATATGTCTATAGGAATATCTGGGCATGTCAGGTGTTGGACATATGTGTATGTATATGCGTATATGTGTATATATATATATAGGTGTATGTGTGAGTGTGTGTATCTCTATCTATATATTATAGTATGTATATGTGTATGGTATATATATATGTATATATATATATATATATAGAGAGAGAAAGATTTATACATAAATATGTAAATATGTATGTGTGTGTGTATATATGTGTGTATGTATATACATATACTCTATTTTTAACTAGATTATTTATTTAGTAATTTTCTATTATTTTTTCCTTCTGGTAGTCTTATTTGTACATTACTGCTGCACTTCCTTCAAATTTAATCCGAGCCTATAGCAACGAAATCTCGTTCTGATGCGCACTGTATGGTGCAATTTTGAATGACAATAAAGTTTGTCTATGTCTATGTCTATGGCTGCTTTCAGCACTGCTGGTATTTGTTTAGACTCTTTTGCTCCAGTTGGTCTTTCAGAGTTAACTTCAATAGTTACTTCCTCCAAACCAGCAACATGTTTGTTAGATCCCATTCCTACTAGACTGTTCAAAGAAATCTTTCCAGTTATTGATGCTTCTATCTTAAAAATGATCAATCAGTCTTTATTAGTTGACTATGTACCACAGACCTTCAAGGTGGCTGTAATTAAACGCTACTTAAAAGGTCATCACTGACCCAGCTGTCTTAGCTAATTATAGGCCAATCTCCAACCTTCCTTTTCTCTCAAAGATTCTTGAAAGAGTAGTTGTAAAACAGCTAACTGATCATCTGCAGAGGAACGGTTTATTTGAAGAGTTTCAGTCAGGTTTCAGAATTCATCACAGTACAGAAACAGCATTAGTGAAGGTTACCAATGATCTTCTTAGAGCCTCTGACAGTGGACTCATCTCTGTTCTTGTCCTGTTGGACCTCAGTGCAGCTTTGATACTGTTGACCATAACATTTTATTACAGAGATTAGAGTTTGCTATAGGTATTAAAGGTACTGCACTGCAGTGGTTTGAATCATATTTATCTCATAGACTCCAATTTGTTCATGTAAATGGGGAGTCTTCTTCACACACTAAGGTTAAATGGTAAATGGACTAGTTCTTATATAGCGCCTTTCTACTCAGTATGAGCACTCAAAGCGCTATTACAACATGTTTACATTCACCCATGCACTCCCATTTATACAAGCACTTCCATTTTTACGAAGCTAAGTGCTTTTTAATTAACTAACATTCACACGCATTCATACTCCGACAGAACGGTCGGAGAGCAACTTGGGGTTAAGTATCTTGCCCAAGGATACATTGGCATGTAGCCTGGAGTAGCCAGGATTCGAACCGCTGACCTTCCGCTCAGTAGGTGACCTGCTCTACCTACTGAGCTACAGGCAGTTAATTATGGAGTTCCACAGGGTTCTGTGCTAGGACCAATTTTATTTACATTATACATGCTTCCCTTAGGCAGTATTATTAGAAAGCATTGCATCAATTTTCATTGTTATGCAGATGATACTCAGCTTTACCTATCAATGAAGCCAGATGACACACATCAATTAATTAAACTGCAGGAATGTCTTAAAGACATTAAGGCCTGGATGACCTCTAATTTCCTGCTTCTAAATTCAGATCAAACTGAAATTCTTGTTCTCGGCCCCACAAATCTTAGAAACATGGTGTTAAACCAGATACTTACTCTGGATGGCATTACTTTGGCCTCCAGTAACACTCTGAGAAATCTTGGAGTCATTTTTGACCAGGATATGTCCTTCAATGCACACATACACAAACAAATATGTAGGACCGCTTTTTTGCATTTGCACAATATTTCTAAAATTAGAAACATCCTTTCTCAGAGTGATGCTGAAAAGCTAATTCCCTCCAATCTCTCTTCTTAAAGATGGGGACCACCACATCACCACAAAACTTAAGATTAGGGTCTACTTTTTTATGTAGAACATTCTTCTACTTGGCATAACAGAAGAACTGTAAGGTCAAAATACATGTGAGAGAGTTAAAGTCACTGCAGTACATTACAAAGTTTTACCCAATCAAAAGTGTGACTAAAAATGGTATTAATCCAGGAAAACATATACAAAATATGGGCTACACTCACATACAATTGACAGCTGGCTCAAAGAAATGCTATTATCACCTAATACACATAAAGAAAAACCTATGGCCAATGACAATGTAATTAAATCTTTATTCTATCTCATACACTGACAAGCATAGGTGCTGCTGGCATTTTAATAAACATTCTACTTTTCTGTTATTGAAGGATTCACATGCAAATCCAAAATTTCCTTTTTTCATAGAAATTTTGTTGTGCTTTTGTGCCAGTTTGCAACGAATGTGAGCATCACACTGTTGTCAGGGTCATGACAGAAATCTAAGATCCACTATTAAACACTGACTGAAATTATATCATTAGAATGTGAAAAATAACTGCAAACCCCACTAATAATTTATTACATTTTAATTAGTAATTATTATTAGTTAATCTTATCATAAGGAATTTGTTTTTTTTTTCTTTTTTTTTTTTTTTTTTTGGTTTTCCCTGGAAAGATGCATGCAGAGTCCAGCTTTTTGTGCATATGCTCCCTGTGCTGTAACAATGCTATTCAAGGTCTACAATTAATGAAATGTTTCAGCTGTACAAATGAAAGATTATAATAACACTAGAGTTCAAATATTCCCTCTCAGTTTGATCAAATGATTACTCCAACACGTGGATGTAACACCACTAAATGACCCTGCACTCTTCAATCCATTAATCATTTCCAGCATAAATGATTCCTTTATATCTCTGTTCCAGCAGTTAATCAATGCAAGAAGATACAGGAACAGACTGGGACAACATTTTACCACTGATTTCCCTGTGCACACATTTTCACCTCACTAGCAAAGCAGTAGAGAGAGGCAGTCTATCTCAAGTGAAGTGTCATTAAGGTAGCTACCCATTTTTCATAATCCAGTGGAGCTCCAGAGATCAATACTTTTGTGTGTGGAGGTGTGTGGAATAGATTTGTGTGCGAGAGAGGGAGTGGAGACTGTTAGTGGCTCTCTAATGCAATTTAATGCAAGCTGACCACAGTAATGACCTGGAGGAATGGAAAGCAAACCTTTCTGGGAAACCAAGTGCCATTTTTCCATCCACTATGAACTGAAGAGGAAAAGACACTTGATTAAGTTCGTCATCGTTAGTGTTGGTTTAAGACCACAAAAACTCCACAGTCCACAGACTGAAGTATTCCCTTTGGTTTGGTTAAGCAGCTGCATGTAGTAATTCTAGTCCAGGAACTGTTGTTTTACAATTGACTGTGAAGACCAGAAATCATCATGTTAGTAAAGCAGACAACAGTGTATTATATCAAATGTTTACTGTAGACTTCACAAAATAAAGTAACAAATGATACCTTTAGTTGTACAAAGGCTTGTCACTGGAGTACTCAGGTACTTCTGCTGACAGGAGTCACTTATTTATATCCTGGGATTTGTACCTAACGGAAAACAGTCTTGAACCTCTGCTGGCAAGTGTGTACTTTAATGCAATGGTACAAAAATTGACTTTTTAAATGAGGTGTAAAATTAGGTAGCAGTTGATTTATTGTTAATATTTCTAATCTTATTCATTCATGCACGTGGGAATGGACTTGGAAATAACCCTTTACTGTACATACTTCTGAGCGTATATATGAAATTTTCTATCCTCTTACCCTCCCTGCAGTTTACTTGCTTATGTAATTCAATTATGCAACCATATCCTCAAACAAAAGCCCGATCACATGATGTGTGATATAACACCATGTTCTTCACATTATTTTCTTTATCATATTGTTGATAAATTTAGATGGCATTACTGGACTACCATACTGCTTCAGAGGCAGACACTTCATTTTGCTCTGAGTTATTATTAGTGTTTGCTTTTCTTTCTTTCTTTTTTCTTTCTTCTTTTTTTTGTTCTGTTCTGTTAAATGTTGAACAATAACCAACTTGGCCCAAAAGACGTAGTTATTGTCATGTGAATGCATGCATCAGGTGCAAGCAAGTGACGTGAATGCACCTATGAAAGTCTAAAACAGAACCTTATTCTAAATGTGACTGCCATCATCTGTGAAGTAGCCAAACACTCTCTAGCAGTACACCACTCCGAGCACTCCTGACAGAACTGGAGTCAACTCTTCAGTGTCAACTTGAATTTCACTTTGGAAGAGAGCCAAGTTTTATAAGTAGAACAGGTGGTGAGTGATTATAGCGTCTGTGTGGCCAAAAATGTTGTCCTGAAAGTATGCTGTAAGCAGGAGCACACCTGCTTACAGCATTCCTTGCACTGACCATTCTACCTTTACCATCCGAGAACTTTACAGATGAACTTCCAGAATGTTAAAGAAAATAACACCGTAAAAATGATCACTAGCAATTGTTCATCTCAGAATTAAAGAGTTGCCCAGGGCAACAAATACAAGCTGGTCATCCAAGAAACTTCACCCTGTTTTTGCCCTAATAAGTTTTTTCAAAGCTGCACAAAAAGGATTTTTGAATTGCACCTTCAGGAGATCCTGGAGGTAATGGCATCATAAATGAGCTGCACTCATCAGAGCTGCACGCAAACAAACTGATTCTACACTTTAGGGGACGCACAAGTTTTACCTGGTTTTATTTGTTGTGCTCAGTGTTCATATAAAAAAAAGAAATGTATCGATACACTTTAACCCCCTGGGGTCTAGGGTATAACTGGCCATTTTTTTTGACTATTTACTTTTATATTTCACCTTAAAAACTGTTTATGTTTCTTGTTTAGTGTCATTTGTTAACACAACCTCACGTGTGACTGTACAGTTAATATTTTTTTCATTTTGACATGCTGTATTAACACATTGGACCTAAAATCACAGAAAATAACACAAAATCTGTTATAATTATTTTACTATGAATACCACAAACATGTTTAACAAACTATTTTTATAACTTAAAATACAAATATCAGTTGTAATTTTCAAAAACTTATGTACAAATTAGCAAAAAAAAAGTTATATACAAACATTAACTACTATTTAATATTTAAATTTAAATGTTAACTGTAATTTCCCCATTGTGGGATCAATAAAGTATCATCATCATCATCATCATAGTCAAATTAACATTAAAATGCAGGCAGAGCTTCAGGCATTTTTGAACAGCTGCTACAGAACAATCAGGTTGTAGCACTAAAGCCTACGGTCAGTCCCGAAACACTTACACAACAGCAACACCTGGGTGTATGTCACAATATTCTTTTTATTGTGTTCTTTTCCTGTAACTTTTACAGGCATCCACCTCAGCTAAGCTCAACTGTCCCTCCTCCTTCCAGCTACTGCGTGAAAAGACAAAAACACACACAATCAGTCCCAGGCTGGGTAGCTGTGCGCTGCCCGTCCCCCTGACGCCCCCTCCCCGAACCACACCCTGACGCCACACAGGTGTTACAATAAGATGCCACAAATGATTTGTGCCACTCCAAAAACCAGTTCCTGTCCACCACATACAGAGATGCCCATCACAGGCCTGATGCTTCCTGGTGTGTGGTCTGCTCCGGTTGTCCTACTGGAGACAGTGTTTACATTTCAGTCTGGTGGCTTTTTGGCAGCCTCTGCCTTGTCCAACAGTACACTACACACACTTCAAACATGCTAAAATCTCTCAAATTTCAAAATTCGCTATTCATTTCGCTGTCTCTCTTTCGCCCCGTGACTCTTTCACCTATTGCACAGCAATCAAATGCCCGGCATTGCCATATAATTTTTTAATTGGTTGCTTGCAAGCACTTCCTGATACCGAATATCCTGTTTTTACATTTTCTTCCTGCACCAAATGCACATCACACGTGAGGACTGGTACGTAGTCCACATTTTTGACACAAGTTGAAATGGAGACTCAGCACAGCTGCGTCTCACTGCTCCATCATCTTCAATTGGTGATGTCATTTGGATGCACCGGTGTGCCCATCGACTCCAGATGGTTAATTCATGCACTTTTTGCCTTTGAAAAATACATTTGTGACCTTATTTTTACAGCAGTGACATTTCACTTGAGTGCTATCAATCTGTTTGAACGGTTCAATCACTGGATCTAGGGAGTGTAGCCCTGATTTTTGGGCCAGTTTTTGACACTTCAGTGTTTCTTTAGACTTCAGGATTAACGAAAACCACAGACTTGATCATGAACACTGAAGCTTCCATTATTTGAATATACACTGCTGAAAAGAATGTAATGAACACTTTGAAAACCCATCAAATCTCAATGAAAGAACAAAACTAAACTTAAATAAATAAATATCTACTGGGTAATGTGTTAGAAATGAAAGGATCCCACATCATTTAATGGAAATGAAAATTATGAACCAACAGAGGGCTGAATTCAAAGACACCCTGAAAATCAAAGTGAAAAAATTATCCAGCTTGTTAGTCCATTTTGCTGAAATTTCATTGCGGCAACTCAAAATGATATTTATAGTTTATATGGCCAACAAGTGCTGTTAGGCATGCATACTGCTGCTAATTTCATTAACACCAAAGCAGCTGAAAATAATTAATAACCCCCTCTGCTACTGGAAGGTGGTGGCCTAGAGGAGGCAGTGATCATCACTGAGAGGACGCTGGTTCCAATCCTTGGGCTGGCATCACTGTGGGCCCCTGAGCAAGGCCCTTACACCCCCAGGTTGCTCCCTGGGTGTTTTCTAGACGTCCCTTGCTCCACATTGTGCTGTGTGTGTTCTACATACTCGATGTGTGATGAGTTAAATGCAGAGACTGAATTTCACTACATTTATGTGACAAATAAAGTTCTTCTTCTACTTTACTGACCAGATCAATATCCCAGAAGTTTCACTGACTTGACGCTGCACTCTGAGTAAGAAATCTTTGGAGCCGTGTATTTTCAGCCCACTTCTGACCTGAAAGATGTGGAAAGATTACAGCTTTCACCAGGCTAGCATGCTTTAACTACTCAATAACAGCTCTGCATGTGTCATGGTGTGAAAAGATGGAACTGTGACATGATGTCATAGCCTGTGAACCCTGAACCTTTTTCAAAGCCTGTTAACCCAGAAACTGTACTTGTGCCTACGCTGGCCGAGGCTTTCCAGTTTTACTCCAAATCTCTCTCTTCCAACTGACATCCAACTTGTGGGGCATACACACTGACAACAATCAACATGACACCTTCAATTTCCAAGTTATACAATATGATTCTGTCTGACACTCTCTTCACCTCCAGTTTAGTGGCACACTGTCTGTGTGGGTACCCCAGTTTCCTCCAACAGTCAAAAGACATGCAGTTAGTGGGGTTAGGCTGATTGGTGATTATAAATTGCCCAAAGGTGTGAATAGTTGTCTATCTGTGTTAGCCCTGCAACAGACTGGCAACCTGCCGAGGGTGTACTCTGCCTTTCCCTAAGGCAGTTGGGATAGGCTCCAGCCCCAACCCCCACGACCCTGAATTGGATAAGTGGAAGAAAATGGATGGATGGATGGATGGATTCAATTCAATTCAATTCAATTCAATTCAATTCAATTCAATTCAATTCAATTCAATTCAATTCAATTTTATTTATACAGCGCCAAATCACAACAAACAGTCGCCTCAAGGCGCTTTGTAATGTGGGTAAAGACCCTACAATAATACAGAGAAAACCCAACAGTCAAAAGGACCCCCTATGAGCAGCACTTGGTGACAGTGGAAAGGAAAAACTCCCTTTAACAGGAAGAAACCTCCAGCAGAACCAGGCTCAAGGAGGGGGGGTCATCTGCTGTGACCGGTTGCGCTGAGGGGAGAGAAAAGACATGCTGTGGAAGAGAGCCAGAGATTAATATCAATTAATGATTAAATGCAGAGTGGAGTATAAACAAAGTAAATAAGGTGGATGAAAAGAAACAGTGCATCATGGGAACTCCCCAGCAGACTAGGCCTATAGCAGCATAACTAAGGGAGGGTTCAGGGTCACCTGATCCAGCCCTAACTATAAGCTTTATCATAAAGGAAAGTTTTAAGCCTAATCTTAAAAATAGAGAGGGTGTCTGTCTCCTGAATCCAAGCTGGAAGCTGGTTCCACAGAAGAGGGGCCTGAAAGCTGAAGGCTCTGCCTCCCATTCTACTCTTAAGTATCCTAGGAACCACAAGTAAGCCAGAAGTCTGAGAGCGAAGTGCTCTGTTGGGGTGATATGGGACTATGAGGTCTTTGAGATAAGATGGGGCCTGATTATTCAAGACCTTGTATGTGAGGAGAAGGATTATAATTCTATTCTAGATTTAACAGAGAGCCATTGAAGAGAAGCCAATATGGGAGAAAGGATGTTTCTAATTTTAGAAATATTGCGCAAATGCAAAAAAGCGGTCCTACATATTTGTTTAATATGTGCATTGAAGGACATATCCTGGTCAAAAATGACTCCAAGATTTCTCACAGTGTTACTGGAGGCCAAAGTAATGCCATCCAGAGTAAGTATCTGGTTTAACACCATGTTTCTAAGATTTGTGGGGCCGAGAACAAGAATTTCAGTTTGATCTGAATTTAGAAGCAGGAAATTAGAGGTCATCCAGACCTTAATGTCTTTAAGACATTCCTGCAGTTTAATTAATTGATGTGTGTCATCTGGCTTCATTGATAGGTAAAGCTGAGTATCATCTGCATAACAATGAAAATTGATGCAGTGCTTTCTAATAATACTGCCTAAGGGAAGCATGTATAATGTAAATAGAATTGGTCCTAGCACAGAACCCTGTGGAACTCCATAATTAACCTTAGTGTGTGAAGAAGACTCCCCATTTACATGAACAAATTGGAGTCTATGAGATAAATATGATTCAAACCACTGCAGTGCAGTACCTTTAATACCTATAGTATGCTCTAATCTCTGTAATAAAATGTTATGGTCAACAGTATCAAAGCTGCACTGAGGTCCAACAGGACAAGAACAGAGATGAGTCCACTGTCAGAGGCTGTAAGAAGATCATTGGTAACCTTCACTAATGCTGTTTCTGTACTGTGATGAATTCTGAAACCTGACTGAAACTCTTCAAATAAACCGTTCCTCTGCAGATGATCAGTTAGCTGTTTTACAACTACTCTTTCAAGAATCTTTGAGAGAAAAGGAAGGTTGGAGATTGGCCTATAATTAGCTAAGACAGCTGGGTCAAGTGATGGCTTTTTAAGTAGAGGTTTAATTACAGCCACCTTGAAGGTCTGTGGTACATAGCCAACTAATAAAGACTGATTGATCATTTTTAAGATTGAAGCATCAATAATTGGAAAGACTTCTTTGAACAGTCTAGTAGGAATGGGATCTAACAAACATGTTGCTGGTTTGGAGGAAGTAACTATTGAAGTTAACTCTGAAAGATCAACTGGAGCCAAAGAGTCTAAACAAATACCAGCAGTGCTGAAAGCAGCCGAACATGAAGATAAATCTTTGAGATGGTTATGAATAATTTTTTCTCTAATGTCTAAAATTTTATTTGTAAAGAAATCCATGAAGTCACTACTAGTTAAAGTGAAAGGAATACTCAGCTCTACAGAGCTCTGACTCTTTGTCAGCCTGGCTACAGTGCTGAAAACAAACCTGGGGTTGTTCTTATTTTCTTCAATTAATGATGAATAGTAAGATGTCCTAGCTTTACAGAGGGCTTTTTTATAGAGCAACAAACTCTTTTTCCAGGCTAAATGAGCATCTTCTAATTTAGTGAGACGCCATTCCCTCTCCAGCTTTCGGGTTATCTGCTTTAAGCTGTGCGTTTGTGAATTATACCACGGAGTCAGGCACGTATGATTTGAAGCTTTCCTTTTCAGAGGAGCCACAGTATCCAAAGTTATACGCAGTAAGGATGCTGGTACTTAGTACCAGCACTTTCAGAAAGACTTCTACTGTAATAAAACTTATTCCCCACTGCTGTGTAATCCATTAAAGTAAATGTAAATGTTACTAAGAAATGATCAGACAGGAGGGGGCTTTCAGGGAATACTGTTAAGTCTTCAGTTTCTATGCCATATGTCAGGACAAGATCCAGAGTATGATTAAAGTGGTGGGTGGGCTCCTTTACATTTTGAGAGAAGCCAGTTGAATCTAACAATAGATTAAATGCAGTGTTGAGGCTGTCATGCTCAGCATCTACATGGATGTTAAAATCACCCACTATAATTATTTTTTCTGAACTGAGCACTAAATCAGATAAAAAGTCTGAGAAATCAGACAGAAACTCTGAGTAAGGACCAGGTGGACGATAGATAATAACAAATAAAACAGGTTTTTGAGTTTCTCAATTAGGATGGACAAGACTAAGAGTCAGGCTTTCAAAAGAATGAAAACTTTGTCTGGGTCTTTGATTAATTAATAAGCTGGAATTGAAGATTGCTGCTACTCCTCCTCCTCGACCTGTGCTTCGAGCATTCTGACAGTTACTGTGACTCGGGGGTGTTGATTCATTTAAACTAACATATTCATCCTGCTGTAACCAGGTTTCTGTAAGGCAGAATAAATCAATATGTTGATCAATTATTAAATCATTTACTAATAGGGACTTGGAAGAGAGAGACCTAATGTTTAACAATCCACATTTAATTGTTTTATTTTTTGGTGCAGTTGATGAAGCTGTATTATTTATTGTTTTTGAATTTTTATGCTTAAATAGCTTTTTGCTGATTTTAGCTTTGGTTTTTGGTGGTCTGGGAGCAGGCACCGACTCTATGGGGATGGGGTTTTGGGGGGATGGCAGGAGGAGAGAAGCTGCAGAGAGGCGTGTAAGACTGCAACTCTGCTTCCTGGTCTCAACCCTGGGTAGTCAGTTTTTAGGAGGGTTAATAAATTTGGCCAGATTTCTAGAAATGAGAGCTGCTCCATCCAAAGTGGGATGGATGCCGTCTCTCCTAACAAGACCAGGTTTTCCCCAGAAACTTTGCCAATTATCTATGAAGCCCACGTCATTTTTTGGACACCACTCAGACAGCCAGCGATTCAAGGAGAACATGCGGCTAAGCATGTCGCTCCTGGTCTGATTGGGGAAGGGCCCAGAGAAAACTACAGAGTCCCACATTGTTTTTGCAAAGTTACACACCGAGTCAATATTAATTTTAGTGACCTCCGATTGGCGTAACCGGGTGTCATTACTGCCGACGTGAATAACAATCTTACCAAATCTACGATTAGCCTTAGCCAGCAGTTTCAAATTTCCATAAATGTCGCCTGCTCTGGCCCCTGGAAGACATTTGACTGTGGTCACTGGTGTCTCTAGCTTCACGTTTCTCAAAACAGAGTCGGCAATAACCAGAGTTTGTTCCTCGGCGGGTGTGTCGCCGAGTGGAGAAAAACGGTTAGAGACGTGAACAGGTTGGTGGTGTACCCGGGGCTTCTGCTTAGGACTACGCTTCCTCCTCACAGTCACCCAGCCGGCCTGTTTTCCCTGCTGCTTGGGATCTGCTGGGGGGGAGCTAACGGCGGCTAAGCTACCACGGTCCGCACCCGCTACAGGGGCCTGGCTAGATACAGGATTTTCCAGGGTGCGGAGCCGAGTCTCCAGTTCAGAAAGCCTGGCCTCCAGAGCTACAAACAGACTATATTTATTACAAGTACCGTTACTGCTAAAGGAGGCCGAGGAGTAACTAAACATGTGACACCCAGAGCAGGAAAGTGCAGGACGGACAGGAGAAGAAGCCATGCTGGTAGTGAGTTGGCTAAGAGCTAAGCCACTAGCTGCGCTAAGCTAGCGAATTTCTAAAAACAAATAAAGTGAATAATGTGAATACAGGTGATTCAATAAAGAGTATGCTATTTAAAGTAGGTGAAGATTACACTAAAATATGTTGTTATTGAGATAGATCGAGCTATACAGATTTAACAGCTAACAGACAGCAAAACACGACTGCGCTCCGAAACAGGAACAGGAAGTGATACAATACCACAGTGAGAACCAACACCAAGTGACCCAGTAACGCATTACTTGGATGGATGAAGTAAAAACATGTTTTCTACACTGTTAGAAAATCAGTTTCCTGTGTATTGTGTGAGACATGTAAATAGAGTACTTAGCACACTGAACACAAAGCTCTATATTCTGAATCTTTTGTATTAGCTGCTTAACTTATATTAGTTCATGACTAATTTTTTAAAAATGTGGGGTGGGGACTTTTTTAGTTCTGTTTGAAATCACTGCCTTGAAGAATAGGCTGAAATTAATCCTACAGCCTCACTTGTCTCAGTTGTCAATTCAGACATTGTAGCATTGAGAAAAATCAGTCTTATGTTAACATTGTTTAATGTTTTATTGGGCTTTCATTCAGTGCTTATTATTATTATTATTTTTGCACAGTTTATCCAATGTACTGATGAAAGTCAAAAGTACAGTAAATTACAGTAACTTACAGAAAACAATGCACACTGGTCAATGTCAGTCAAGCTACTCTGGCTGTCATTAAACTTTCTTTCAGTACTTTATTTATTATTGTGTAAAAAGGTTTTATATACACAACCTTTCCTTTTTAAAAAAAGTGTTAACATTTATTGTGGATTTGTATAGTAATTATGGCCAAATATAAATCTTATACTTTTGGACCAATCAGCCACCTGAAGCTAAAGGAGCTGCAGCTGACTAATAACATTAGTTTGATATAACCTATGATCAACCAACCCTAAATACACCCCATCATGACTATAGGTATTTTTTACATTCACTGTGACAAATTCTGACAGTAGCACACTGGTTTGCATTAAAACTGTAGAAAACAATGCCAAATATTAGCTGTTTCTTATAAAATGCTGCATTACACAAATTCCATTATACAGGCTGAGTATAGTCTGGTGACATGGCATTTTGTGGAAACATACTGCAAAGTAAATAGCATTACAGTGATTTGCACAATCCTGTCAGTACTACCGTATCTACTGTTAATGTAGATAACAGTCTCTCACAGTGCAGCTTAGATCCACTGAGCTGAAAGCAGAGTGGTAATTTTATAACAGTCACATACTGTTATACTTTACAAGCTGTGGTCAGAAAACTCCTAGAATGGGTGCCAGAGTGGCTCAGTGGGTGAGCAGGCAACCATATATACCACATGGCTGTTGTGCAGGTGCCCTGGGACCCATGATCCTTTGCTGCGTGTGATCTCCTATTGTTCTCCCCCCCACCTCCCTGTCTCTCTTGTCTCTCTGCACAGTATCTAATAAAGGCAGAAAAGGCCAAAAAATATTTTAAAAGAAACTCCTATAATGGCCTTGATTAAATATTGGCTCATATTCAATTCAAACTCACATTCTCAGCTTCCAGTCCAACTGCTAGCATTTTTTTTATCACTTCCTGTTATTCCTGCTCTGTTTCATCACTGACCTCAAAGTTGGGGAGAGAACAAACATCTGGATGGTATCAGGTAAGGAGAGCCAGAGCCTGCTTGTATTTTTTTCAGCATTGGAGACAACATTCAGAACAGTCTGCTGTTACACCCTGAGGTTCCTGAGATAATGGCCAACAAGCCACTGTGTGCAAGTAAAGAGTACATAAAACACACACAACTTGTTTTGGCCACACCAGCACAATATTACCTCTCTGCATCTTCATCCACCTACAGAAATGGAGATCCAGCAAGCATCCCAGAGGATACGCCTGGATGCAGGGGATGATTTTACAGATGAAGATGATCTTCAACTGGACATTAGACAAATTTAAATCCCACATTTTTATAGACCCATTCCCAGAACTTTTTCCTCACACCTCTTACAGCTGCTCTTTTTATGTACACCAGCATCTACTGATGTTGTGTTATCAAAAATCTACATGATTAGTTCAAAAGATAAAGGACAAAGTAAAAATACTGAATCTGCACTAAAGCCAATACTTCAACAGTTTGTCTTGGACAAATATAATATTTTCTGCAATGATACAAAATATACCAACAGGCAACAAAGGAGTGGCTAAAAAAGAAACAACGTCATGGAACGGAACTAGCCAGTGTCCAGACCTCAGTCCTATAGAAAATCTGTGGAGGAGCTGAAGCTTCAAGCTGCAGCAAAGAAACCTAAAGGATTTAGAGTTTCAGTAAAGAGGAGCAAGCCAAAATCCCTCCTGAGATGTGTGCAAACCTGTTTACCAACAAAAGAAACATCTTACTGCTGTGCTTGGCAACAAGGGTTTCTCCAGCAAGTACCAAAACATCATTGTTGATCATTGATCATTGTTTCACTTGGTGATCAAATACTTATTTCATTCAATGACAAATGCAATGCAAATCAGTTTATAGCTTTTATGTAATGTGATTTGTTTTCTGGATTTTTGGTTGATATTTTGTTGCTCTCCATTAAAATGAAACTACCATATGTTCATTTATTTGGAAGCAAGCAACCTTAAAATTCAGCAGGACATCAACTCATTATTTCTTCTAGTGTAAATGCTACAAAAAAATGGAGAAAATACTGAAAATGTCCTTCCACAACTACAATAAAATATAAAAACATTTTGCTATCTCAGGCTTCCATAACATCCTAAACATTTTAAAAATGCAGCACTGACAGTGTTTCTTCATTGTTACCATCTAACATAGTTTTATCAAGACCACCACATAACCTGCAGCTCATCCATTAGTCTTAGTTAAACCTTTAACCTTTCAGGAACATCATGCCATGATCATGATCAACATCCTTCAAGCCTTTTTTTGAACATTCAAAGATAATGCTTTCTCAAAAACATTATTAGAATTTATTGGAAATGTTTGCCAATGTTGTGTGAACGTTCCCTGCCAACTGGGGTAGCAGATTCTAAAATGTCCTTTTATGAAATATTCCTACGTTATGTGGTAATAGTGTCATGGAGCCTATCCCAGCTGACATAGGGTGAGAGGCAGGGTACACCCTGTACAGGTCACCAGCCTGTCACAGGGCTAACACAGAGAGACAGACAACATCCACACCTATGGGCAATTTAGAGTTCCCAATTAACCTAACCCTAGTAAGTGCATGTCTTTGGACTGTGGGAGGAAACCCACACCGACACGGGGAGAACATGCAAACTCCACACACAGAGAGAGGGAGAGGCCTGGGCCAAGGTGGAATTGAACCCAGACTTTCCAGATGGTATTCTGTGATCTGTGAACAGTAGTGCTAACCACCGCAGCACCACCACCGGATGGATGGATGGATGGATGGATGGATAGATAGACAGACAGACAGACAGACAGATAGATAGTGGAAAAAGATTTTCAATGCAGAATTCTAAAAATGTTTTCAAGAGATGGCAGAATTGCCAAAAGCAGAACATTTTGTTGGTAACATTTGAGGATGTGTCAGGAACGTTATTGGGGTAACAGACTGTAGAATGTTTTTTATAGTCATATCAATCTGTCCATCTTTATACTCCTGAAATGTGCTGGTTAGATTGCCAGGAAATTTGTTGATGACATTCATTTTCCTCAGTCCATGAATCCTGTCAGTTTTGGTGTCCTTGTGACATTTCCTCTCACTCTATCTACCTGCCTAGGAGCCGGCTGTAGCTCAGGTGGTAGAGCAAGTTGATTACCTACCTAAATAAATAAATGTGTACACCTGGCATTTTGGGTAATAATTTAGCCTTTTCGTATAAATTTGTTTTCAATATGTTCTGGGATGTCTATATAGCACCAAATTCCAGCTGTATCACACTAATACAGATGAACAATGATAAAAAAAATAAGACTCAGTTTGTACAAACCAGTCTCGACCTTTAAGAGCTCACTGACATTACTGCCTTTTGTTCCAGCCATTATATGTAGCTACTAAAATATATTAGAAGAATCTGAGTGTCTGTTTCACTGGCAGGAACTATGGGTCTGTGGCCATCAGTAAGATTAAATACTGTCCAACACAGTGTATACAGAATAAAGAAGAAGTCTGCGTAATAGGATCTTTTAGTCCGCACAGCACTTTAACTAAGGAAGTAGAGCATTCTGTCCCAGAGCTTACTCATCACTTACACTCAACTTTTAAAGATACATTTTCACCTCTAATTAGAAAGAATATAAAGAGAAATGCAGTCACTATTTACTTTAGAAAATTTGGAGTCAAGGGCTTTGACGCCGCTGTGGAGTGATGATGATGTGCTCTTATCATTAAAACTAAACATATTTGCTCAATTCCATCTACTGGGATTAGAAAACATGTCAAAACCTGTCTGGATCATTCACATACACAGTGTACATGTTCAGACCAACAGGGCTGCTACCTTTTTTTTTGTCTGTGTTGTGAACACGTTAAATCCCATTTGTCTCAGCTGGATTACAGCTAGATTCAAATGGCACAATATTCAAAACACTGACAAACAGCACGTACTCTACTAAAATTCTTAAAGAGGTAAATGGACTGGTTCTTATAAAGTGCTTCACACAGCAGGTCTCATACACACATTTATATGAGCTCTTTCTACATCTCAGTGCTTTCTAACACTCACACTCTGACGGGAGCAGCTCAGGATTCAGTATCTTACCCAAGATTGCTTAGTCCTGGCATCCAGACTGGAGCAGCCAGGAACTGAACCACAACCTTCTGATCAGTCACCTTGAGGCGACTGGTGTTTGTGATTCAGTGCTATATCAATAAACGTGAATAAAAGTGAATAACTAATGACCTCCTGAAAACATGTTTTGCCATAAATACTTTGTGTGAATAATAATTCTGTAAATGGACTAAATGAGCCTCTGACTGCAGTAATGTACACCAACAGTGCTTTTTGTTACACATCTTCTGTGATAATTTAGCTATCTCCACTCCCCCTGCTCTACTGAGGCTCCCCATTCAAAATGAACATGACCCTGAGTCCTGCCTTACAGTGTACAAAAGACAATGTCATGTTTCTAAGAAGTGAATTAAAGCTGAGCTGGAAGCAGAATAAAAGCTGTAATCTTCAAATCTTCACTCCTTTCATTCATTAACCAAGTGCAAAATTGCCTGATGTACCAGAAATTTAGGTTGTTGCTCGGCTCTTCTAGAAGGTGCATCTAAATTAAAGGAAAAACCCGAACTTGAACCCCACAGTGAGGGTCCACTTATCCCCTCAGAGGGAATGGTCACTGAAAATCAATACAAAGCGTGATTGCCTGCATCATATGATGAAACATTTTTATCCTGATGGGACCTGTCACTTCCAGGATGACGATCCCTCCATCCACAGGATACCAGCGCTGCTAAATGCTTTGGTAATGATGAAAATGATGTGAATGTTATGGCCTCAAGACTCACCAGAGCAACTGAAAACCTACAGCAGACTTCTGGACTGATGTGCTAGACAGCAACGCACATAAACATCATCAAAACACCTTTTCTGGAAGAGTGTTGTTTCTCCCTGCAGTAGAGATCCAGAGATTAGGCAATCATTGTCAAGGCGCACACAAGCTTTTCTGGTTGCTGGGAAAACATCTCAATGAGAACCCTTTTTGCTGGCTTTTCCTTTAGTTTGTCACCCGCCTGTAGTTCTAAACATGTGATCAGTTCTGCAGCCTTATGATTATTATGTGTTAGCCTTTGTAACTTCAGCTTGTACAAGTTCTCCACAAAGGCCGTTTTCCCTCTTCAAACAGGCCTCTCCTGTGTGACAGTCCATCAGAAAGGGGAGTCAATCAATCTGCAACATAATGAGGAATTCACATTTGGAGATGTGTTTTAATGAAATATATAATAAGGTAAATAAATATTCAAGAGCAAGATGCTCCTGAACAACAATTCATTTGAATTTATATACAGGACATGATTTGTGCAAAAACATGGATCCAAGAGAGGTTGTAAGCTCATGACTTCAAGGCGCACACACACACACACACACACACACACACACACACACACACACACACACACACACACACACACAAAAATTTATATATATATATATATATATATATATATATATATATATATATATATATATATATATATATATATATATATATATATATTTATTTATATATATAAATAAATCGAAGTTTTACCACATTATTCTTGTTAAACACAAAGAGAAAGAGCTGGTATTTGATGGGTTAACCACAGCAGATGTGCTTTTTGCTGCTCACTCTGTGACACCCACCACCGTCAAACACAGCTAGTACTAACACCGTGGTCCCTTAACTGTGATAATGGATTTCTCTTGAAAAGCAGGCGAAGGCCTCCCACTGTCTGTGAATATTTAACGAGTGTGACCTTTAAATTCCCTGTTGAAGAAAACGGTTTACGTAAGAATACGTTTTATTTGTAGACCAGGACTCTCACAATGAGCAGCTCTACTGAGTGCAAAGGTGTCGTCACACTGCGGTGACTGCGAATAGTTACTAGCAAAGTTTGACTGAAGGAAAACTGCGCCCTCTACTGACGAGCATGGGTGATTCATGCTCGTCTCTTTCATACTGAATTCCAAGAGCTGTTTTTATCTGAAAATCCACAAGGTCACCAGTGAACGGCTTAGGTGTAGAGTTAGGGTGGCATAAGCAAGCACAGTTTTATAAACTACACAATGTTACTGTTGAAATGAGCTCTCTTAATATATTTGGTCTTATTTTATGCTTTCATTTAAATATGTCAAAAAGGTATAAATTCCATCTAAAGGTTTTGATATAAAATTAACTGTCAACTTAAACAGGTCACCAGTGACCTGACTGATGTAATGAGTTTAATACGTACAACAGCTAAAGTGTAAATTATGGTCTGTTATGGTTGGAATATACAGTGACTTAAAGATTGTTCACTATTACTGAAAACCAAACAAATAAGCCTTAATACTTAGAATTATTTACTGTGTACCAAGCTTAAAACAGCTCAGCCCTAGAAACCAATAACTTAATCCTATGTTATATAAAAAGGTATCCTCCCAGTCAATTATATGAATTATATTTCTTGAAGACACAAAGGTTTCAAAGAATATTAACACTGTACAGTACTCTGTGAAATTTGGGTAGTTGTCAGTAAAAACTCTCCTGATGCTCTGCATCCTGTACAATATTCTTGCAGTAGACTGTGCTGTTGTTCCCCAAGGGGCAGTCTAGGAAGCCGATGGCCCCATTAGGGGTGTAAATAGGCTGGATGCGAAAATCTCCCTTGAGGAGCTGCTCGTTGTTGAGCGAGACTATCTGGAAACTTGTTTCAGTCATTTCCAGGATGGAATTATCTTTCTTGGTGCCAGCTTCACAATAATCATCTTTTCTACGTCCGCGGTTGTATTTCCACTTGGCAGAGGACTTGGAGCAGCTCTTCCTGTGCATATGCCAACAGAAGATACCGAGCAGGACTACCAGCACCACAATCACTGCCCCGCTGATCAACCCGGCCAGCAAAGAAGGCAAACTGGGTTCCTGTTGTGTGGCCTGCTCTGGCCCTGAACCTCTTTTATTGTTGTTGTTGTCATCAGGGGTGGACAAGCCTGCTGTGGTCATGGCCTCAGTACACACAGTATCATCTTTGGGTCTGTAATTATTGAATGCATCCAGTGGAATGACACAGATCCGATAGGTGGACTTTGGCTCTAGGTTAGCCAGCCGGATCCCTCGATGGTCCCCACCCACTATCCTCTCCCTGACTGTGCCCCCTGTCAGGCTGGGGCCCATCCTGGCCCAGGTCACTTTGTAGGCAGTGACGGGAAATGCAGCCACCCAGCTCACATGGATAGCTGATCCATTTAATATGGCAAACCTGACCTGCAGAGTCTCTCTTTGGGGATCCAGAGATTGCTTAGTCCTAATTCCCCCTTTTCTTGTTGTATAGACTGGGTAGAGGGTGGGTAGTGTGGGAAAGGGTTTCCTGGAGGATGGAGAAACAGACTGAGTGACTAAAGGGGAATCTCGGGAAGGAGAGAGAGATGGGATCACAGCAGTATCAGCTGGAGAGGTGAGCTTAGGTGTTGTGGTTGTACTCTGCGGACACTGTAGGAGCTCAGCACTCAGCTCCCTGATCACCATGCCTCGGAACCTTTCGGGTTTATGGCACATGAAGCCACGCACATTGAGTGAGGCAGGCAGGGATTTAAGCCATGATGCCACCCATTTGATGCTGCAGTCACACAGCCAAAGGTTGTTCCTAACAGTGAGCTGTCTGAGACTCATGAGGCCATCAAAAACCCCCCGTGTCAAAGACTGCAGCAGGTTGTTAGAAATATCGAGCCTCTCCAGCTTGTACAGCCCTGTGAATGCTCCAGCAGGAATCTGGTTTATCTGATTCTCCTGAAAGTTTAATTTCAGAAGCACCTCCCCCGGGAGAAACGGGGGAGGATAAGTAAGGGAGTTGCGAGCCAAAGACAGCTCCCTGAGGGTGACGAGGTCCTGAAAAGTCCCTACTGAGATCCCTTCATCTGTCAGCAAGTTTCCATCTAGCAGGAGGCGTTCTAGGTGGGAAACATTCTTAAATGCTTCCTCTGCAATAACGGCTATCCTGTTCTCATCCAGTCGCAGTTCTTTTAGATAATCTGGGAGACCAATAGGCACACTGCTCAGGTGGTTTTTGGTGAGGAAAAGCATCTTGAGGCTCACTGCCTCACGGAAGGCCCCTTCCTCCACCCCTGCAGTACTAATGGAGTTATCATCTAAATGGAGCTCCTCCAGCCAAAGAAGCTGAGCTAGAGCTGCTCTGGAGATGGTCTGAATGTTGTTCTCTTGCAAATGAAGGATCTTTACATTTTTGGGCAGGTTGATAGGGAATTCGTCCAGCTGGTTGCCATAGAGATACACAATTTCCACAGAAGCCACATGATGGAGCTCCAAGGGAAAGGCAGCATTGTTGATTTGGTTGTTGTGGAGGTAGAGAGTCTTATAACCCTCACCGATTCCCAGAGGCACTGAGGTCAGGCTCCGCTCGTTGCAATAAACAAAGGTGCGATCACAGCGGCACTCCTCTGGACAGTTGGAGGCCCTGGAGAACTGGAGATTGAGGCCGAGAAGAATAGGAATCCACGGCCGAATAAAAGAGGCCCAGTCCTTATTCCAGGTCATGTTTGTAAATGAGAACTGGTTCTCAAACATTTTACCTGGTAAAATAACGGTTTTAAAATAAAAGCCCATGTATCTCCATTTCAGTTAGATCACAAAGGTAAAAAAAAAAAAAAGACAGAATCACAGAAAAAATAAATTAGGATTACTTGGTTGCTGGTTTAATAACACCAGCCTGGTCCTGCAGTGTCTTAGTAATCCACTGGTATTTGGTTGTTGTAAGCTTCCCAACGCAAAAGCAGTGATCTCATTAAGCAAAAGGATTCCTTCACCAGCCACCATCCATAACTGAGCAGGGAGACAGCGGTAAAGTCCATCTCTTCTCTTTCAGGAGGAACTCTCTGTACAGCATGCAGCAGTTCCAGCTTCCTTTTCCTTTCTCATCACACACTGCTGGTTCCAGAATAACAAAAGTTGTCTCTGGCTTGACATTTGGACACAGGAACCTGTAGTAAAACAAGAATAACAAAAAAAATCAGCCTGTCACGCCTTAAAATGCATGATTTCTACTAAAGACCAAACAGTTTCTTTCCCCACTCTATCCCACAGATGCAAAGTGAGGCATTCTAAATTGGGAGAGCAGAGCAGTGTGCATAAAAATGACAAACAGATTTGTTACATATTCCTTAGACACACTGCCAGAGGAAACTGATATCTGCATAGATACTGGGGGTAAAGGTGCCAGGAACTGATGGAAAAGAGAAGTTTAATAAGTTTATGTTCAGATTGCTAACATTAACCATAATTTGATATGAAAACACAAACTATAAATGTCTTCAGAAGATTTTTTCCTTCTCTAGTTGATGGGCAAGAAGTTTGAATTTAGAAAAATAACCAAATTAATTCAAAGACACAGGCAAGACAAATAAAAATGGCTCCTACAAGCATTCTGCAAGCAAGGAAGTGCTGTTTTCTAGTCATGACATTCATCAAGAGGTTAAAAAGCAGAAGTCAGATAGTTATCTGCATGAAAACATGTAGCTACACAACCAAATATTTGCTCTTAATCATTTCTGAGTTAGACCCTGTATTCTCCTCTACTCTTGAGTCATTAAGTTTCGCTGTGCTGGAGGACAGGAGCCGTGCTGGATGGTGATGAACGCAGCCTGTCAGCAGAGATAAGATGAGACAAATTTCTTGCACAGGAACAAAACAAAGATCGATGTGGGCCTCTCTCAAGCAGGAAAGGTGCTACTGTGCATGCAAGGTCATATGATTTAAATACAGTGGTGAGAGTTCTGCAGCAACTGGATTTTTAGGTACACAAACTGAAGCTTTAGTATTCAGCCAAGTTCAAGAAAATCACAATAAAATCTGATACTGCTGCACTGTGGCTCAGGAGGTGGAGCAGATCATTTACTAGTTGGAGGGTTGGTGGTTCAATCCCTGGCTGCTCCAGTCTGCATGCCAAAGTATCTTTGGGCAAGATGCTGAAACCCAGACGCTTTCCTCAGTGTGTGAATGTTTGAGTGGTACTGTATTAAAAAATGCTTGTATGAATGTGTGTGAAGGAAGATGTGTTGCATGAAGCGCTCTATGAGAACCAGTCCATGAACACTTCAGCACAGTCCCTGCAAAGGAAGTGATGGGTTATGATGAGGAGTACTGAGCAGACTGGTATGTGATGAGCAGCAGCCTGTTGACAGATTGCATTGATTTTTGTCACTTCAATAGTTATATAATGTTCCTCAGGGAGGCAAAGAGGTACAACACTGAGACCAGCTACAGTGACCCGGCCTCACCTCCTCTGCATCTTCAGGGTCTTTATCCTATGGGAGATAAATTCATGTGGCTGTGAGCCTGTGGACCGTCCTAGTTTGAGAAAGAAACTGTGCATTGATAGAGAGCACAGTGCATTTCAGCCAATGAATGCCAAGTAGCTGATATTATCAATATGAACGGAAACACTGCCTAATACTGAAAAAAGAACTATAGGCGAGCAAATTCTGACTGTTCTGCAGTTTTATCTTTTATATTATTTTGGAGAGCAGTAATTCTGTGAATACTCGAACCTGAAGATAGAAATGCATCCTGGTTTAAAAAGTAAATGATCATTGTGGTCATGTCATCCTCTTTCTTACCGTCAGAAAAGCAGAAAGTCTCGCTGCTTCTCATCCAGCCGCTCCTCTGCGCCGGCCGCTGCGCTCACACCGGGTACAAAGTGTGCATTCTGCCCGCTGCCTCCGCTCCCCGCTCACGCTGCGGCTGCGGGCTGCTCTCTCTTGATTTTTCGCTGGTGTATAATTGTGGCATTGTGCTGAGGTTTGCACACTCCTGGCTGAATAGGTCAGGCAAGGCAAAGAAGTTTAGGTCACCAGCGGGCTGCACCGCATCTTCTCCGCGCCTCCACCAACACACCGCGGCAGCAGAGTGAGCCTCTGGCCGCCGCGCTGCTCCCGAGCAGCCACCTGAGTTCCTCCGCTCCCTTCGAAGGAGGAGAAGATGGTATGAAGGAGGCAGAACTAAAGAAAGTGGCTTCCAGCCTGACCGTGTGTCTAAAGTATTTGACAGGCTGCCCGGACCCCGCCGGAGCTCCAATACTCTCCCGACCTCTGATACCGCCCTCACACACACCCCGGCTCCCTCACAGCCTCCTCTGCCCCCCCCCCCCCCTCTGTGCTCACATGTGTTCAAACAGCACACACACTGCAGTTTTCATGTTTTTCAATATTTGTTTGCCCGAGAGCAAAATACACATCAGCGCCCATCAATATGGAAATGTCTGCTGAATGTCCTTCCACACAGTAAGAGTCAAACACTTAGCATAGAGGGAGGCTATGCACATACAGTCTCTTAACCTCTGTAATTTAAATATTTATATAGTTTCTATTTTTTTCTTTTTATGAATCAACACAGATATTTAAATGATTTGTCTGCTCACTTACTGATAAAGACTGACAGCCACATTGTCAGCGCCTCAGTGCTCCTGCAGCCGGCTGCAGGAAATACTGAAAAAGTGCTGATCCAAAATAATCTAACATGTAGAAACAAAGAAAGAGAAAATACCAAAAATAAAACAGAGAGGAAGCAAACAGTAGAATTTATACAAAGTTAATAAATACAGAAGCAAAATCAAACATTGTCATATGCTGCTGTGGCAGACGGGCTGAAGACGTCAAAGCACAACACCCGAGGCAAGAGCAAAACCTTAGCTTAAACTTTTTTTGGAACACAAAGTGGGGCTGGTCAGGTGCCAGCAGTACACTATAGTAAACATGAACTATGACCTTAACATGAACTTAACTATGAACTTAAGTGCACACAGCAGAAGAAACAGCGACATCAACACTGACGGGAACAATGACGAGGATGAGACCACAAGCAGGGGAAACTCAGGACTTAAATACAAACACAAGATAACGAGAGGCTCGGGAACAGGTGGAGACACGGCTGGGAATAATCCAACAGGACGAGACCAGGACGTAAACTAAACGCAAGACAGACAAGGCTTAGACTACTAAAGTAAAACAGGAAACACGCAGACGAGACGCAGCGGGGGCAGGAACAAAGGGAACTAGGAAATCAAAATGTAACCAATGACTAATAACAAGGCAGGAAACTAAGACGAATAATCAAAACCAAAGACAGAACCTAAAAGAACTAAACACACGGCCCAGGGTCACGGCAAACAAATAAAAAAAGTCATGTGGCATTTTAAACATCATTAAAGCCTACCTTTATTTTTGATATTATTGTTTGTGTATTTATTAACATTAAAGGATTTCATGAGTGTATGGCTCCATAGTGTGGTGGTTTGCACACTTGCTTACCAAGTGTTGCTGGTTTGATTCCAGACAGAGACACAAATCTCCTTTGGGTTGCATCAGGAAGGGCATGCCTTGGGCGCGCCGCCGTGTGGGGTGGGTTGGCTGTGTCGGGGTGTCTGGCTGGCATTCCGGGATTCTGGGTGCCCTCCCCCATGGGGTGGTGGGGCGCTCAGGTGAGGGAGCAGCAGTTGCCCCACACGGGGCCGGTTG
Source organism: Archocentrus centrarchus (assembly GCF_007364275.1). Taxonomy (NCBI): domain Eukaryota; kingdom Metazoa; phylum Chordata; class Actinopteri; order Cichliformes; family Cichlidae; genus Archocentrus; species Archocentrus centrarchus. Next base: position 1,368,905 of record NW_022060270.1, read on the forward strand.
GTTCTGACTCAGGACCACTGTGTGCGTGTGTGTGTATGTGTGAGTATGTATGTGGGGGTGTGTGTCTGTGTGTGTGTGCGTGTGTGTGCGTGCGTGTGTATGTGTGCGTACATGCGTGTGTGTGTGTGTGCGATATTTGTTGTCCTTTGTATGCATATGGGGTGTATGTTGTGTCCTGTTTGCAGTGGGGGCAGTGGGTGCCGGCCTGGAGTACGGTGGCGTCCTGGGGGTGCGGTCACTTCAGGCCCTGGACCTGCCTTCCCTGGGCTGCGGGGGGGTGTAGGGAACTGGGGTGCCTAGTGAGCCAGTAGCTAGCTGGCTCTCTTCCTCCGGGGGGTAGTCCTATGCCTCCCGGTCATATTTATCCTGGCCCCTCCCCTCCTCCCACTCAGTTTAACATCACATTATGCACACATAGGTTCTCGGGGGAGGGGGGCTCGTGCTGCAGTGAGTAGGGCCATCACCTCGGCTCTGCTCGCTGTGCTGCGTGATGTCCCACTCCTCCTTTTTTAATTGCATTATACAGCTCACAACACATCATAGTACATATAGGGCCTTGGGGGGCAGGTGTGTCACACAGTGGTTAGTGGGTGGCACTGCTGAGGTGGCCCCACTTGTCTGTTCACTGCTGCCTGCACCTCAATTTTATTTACATTTTAGACATTGAGGGCCTTGGGGGACAGTGTGGATGGGCGCTGTTATTCAGTGCTCATATTACATCTGTCCCTCCAATTTTAAAAGCACTGTAGTTTTCACACAGCCATACACATTCTTCTCAGTACATACATTCACATCACCCCCCCAACACGCTGAGTGGGAGGAGGGGGCGGGCGGGCCTTCTCACACCCCTGTTCCATGCACCCCGCCTGGGATGGGGACTGGCTCATTGTTCGGGGCTGGGTTGGCTGCTTCCCTGGGTTGCCGCTGGCTTGGTGCTGGTACCCGCTCTCCCACATTAGGTGTCCATGTATGTTACATGTGCGTATGCATGAGTGTGTGACTGGTGCATGCGAATGTGCGTGCGTGTGTATGTGCGTGTGTGTACATGAGGGAATGACTGGTACGTGTGTGTGTGTGTGTACGTGCGTGCTTGTGAGAGTGTGGGTGTGTGGACAGCTGGGCCTGGGTTGGTGGCTTGCCAAGCCTTGGCACCTGTGGGACACGGAGGGTGGGAGTTACCCCTCCCTACCGCTCCACGCTGCTCCCCACTGGTCGTCACTGCCGCCCCTGGGGTGTGGGTGCCCGTGGGTCCCGGGATGTGTGGCCGGATGTCTCGGCATGGTTTTTGGCCTGCTCCCTTGGCGGCCGTGACCTGGGGGTGGCTTGGGCCTCTTTGGCGCGTGGGGGGGCTCTGCCGGGTGTCGGGCTGCTCTCGGGCGCTTGGGGCCTCGGGGGCTGCATGCCTGGCTCGTGCTGGGGGTGCCGGCCTGCCGGGGGGGGGGGGCTGCCCGTCGTCTCTGGCTCTCTGGACTCTAGCCCCTGGATTGTGGAGGTTCCGTCTGTAGCCTCCCTCCTTCCTCTTCTGGGGAGTGTACGCGGTTGCCATCGGGATGTGTGGCCCCAAGTCTTCTGAGCTCCTGTGCTGTGGATGGCCTGGGTCCCCTGGGTCCTTCCCTATCTGCCTCTGGATCGCGCGGGGCATGGTTGCAGTTTCTCGCCCTCATTATCGAATACATTGCATGACAAAGGCGCATACACACACATTACTACAAACAATAAACTTGTGTGTGTGTGTTTGTGTGTGTGTGTATATGTAGGTGCATATGGGTGTGTGTATGGATGTGTGTGTGTGTGTGTGTGTGTGTGAGTATATCAACCCCTTTTATTTATTTTTTATTTTTTATTTTTTTTCTATCTCCTTTCTTCCTTTTCTCCCCCCCCCCCCCTTTTCTCCCCCCCACCTCTTGTTCTTGCCCTGTTGCCTGTCAGACTTGGCATGAATAACTAAATAAAAAAGATAAATAAATAAAAATAAAATTGCAAACATTAACAAGAAGAGCCTATAGGAAACATATAGAGCTGTTCTTGTCAAAGCAAATATGTTTGGTACATCAGTGCATTCGGATCATCATTCCGATTGTGAAAGATGCCAGACATGACAGGCTAAAAAAAAAAAAAAAAAAAAAAAAAGGAAGGGCATGCACGGTAAAAGCCAGTGGAGCAGCCTGACTTAGTTTTAATTTTGAACCCCCAGCATGAGTTTCCACAGAAACCAGCCAGATTACTACAGACTGTCTGCTTTCATGGACTCTAACTCATTGTTAAAGGTTTGCATTCTTTTATTATCATTAATTATTTACTTATTGTAGGTTAAATATGATTTTTTTTTTAACTTTATTTAAAAAGAGGGTGCCTTAGAGTTCTTTGTTGTTTTAGCTCATATGTATCTTTACAAGAAGCCCCTCAAACAAAACCTATTTGGATCCAGGAAGCACTCTTAGACTGTTGGACAGACTGTTGGACAGACTGGCTGTGACATTCCTGCCACTGGTTTTGTTTCCATCTGTATTCAGGGGCCTGTTCCAGGAAGGAGGTTTCTACCCTACAACGAGGAAACTGTACCAGTTACCATGGTAACCTAACCTGCTTGCTGGCAGGTTTTATCCAACAACCTCTGAGTGTCTCTCTGACTCCGCCCCTCCTGCTGCACCTGAACCACCTGTCTGACCCTCCCATTCATTTCCTCCTTCATAAAGTGGCTGTCAGAGCGTCAGAGGAGCGAATTCATCTGCAGACGTTTCTGTTTCTACGATCACTGAAATCCCAGTTAGACGTTAGTTTGTTATTTTTGTAACATGAAGCTTTTACAGTCGTTCACTCGTCAACAGGCTGTAAGGACGGAGACGGTGATGATGTCACGCATTTATAATGAGGCAGCTGCAGCTGTCAGACTGTCAGTCAGTTCCTCTGAAACACTTACTGTAGTTACTGTAGCATCACTGTTACATCACACTGATCTGGATGAAGCTGCTGACACAGAACACACTGATCAGTGATCAATGATCGATCGTTGGTCGTGTTGGAAAAGCTCACTGATGGAAAAATGTCTGATCCTGGAGATGATGGGAATGTTTGAGTGAAGATGAGGCTGAAATGATGAAGACTTCAAACTGAACTAAATCGATTTAAAGTGACTGAAATCAACATTTTGAAAGTTTTGCTGAGTATGAATCTCCACATATTTTCACTGAAAATCACCTAAATCATTGATCATCAGCTCTATAACGGATCAGCAAACTGTGTCTGAGTCCACCCGCACAGCAGGAGGATCCAAACAGATCAGGATCAGGGATTCAGACCGCATAAGATCCAGATCCAGTTCAGGCTCCAGTCATTTCCCAGCTCATCCAGTCTGGATCCGTTCATAATGGATTCATGATCTGCATTCTTTAATTAAAAGGTCTCATCCTCCCAAACTGAAATATTTAAACCCTATAAAGCTGAGACATTTCTGAGAACATGAAACTGTGACTGACCTCTGACCTTTAACAGTAACTCAGTGAAACATCTCTGCTGTGGCTCTCAGAGAGCCGTCATCTATCAGTGAAGCTGATCTCAGATCAGATTAGAAACATGAAAGCAGTTTTTATCTCATTTGTAATGGCAGAAATAATGAAATTCTCCATTAAAAATCAATAAAGTGAGGCTGATATTCCATCAATAGATTCAATTTTTACTGTAAAATTAATTCAGCAGTTAAATGACCATAAACTGAACTGTCATAAACAGTTTTTATTAAGTAACAAACTGACCTGAGGTCAGCTCCTCGGGGTCTGCTGCTGTCTCAGTCTCTAACAGGTCGGTCAGTAAACTCAGTCTGAGCTGTTTCTCCTCAGTTTTATCTTCACTTTCTGTCTCCTGCAGTTTGTCCGTCAGGCTCAATAATTAGATTTTATTAATCAAATGTAAAATTAGGATTCAGCTTCATCTGATGAGATTCAAGTTGTGTGAATGATGACAGCAGATATTATAAAGAAATGATAACAAACTTTCATTCTGTCTGTGATGATGTCAGAGTGGGTCAGGCTGATTACAGTCATGCTCCACACTGACACGTGCGATCCTCCATCCAGCCCATTAAAATGGAGGCTCCGCCCTTTGTTTGCCCGTTGCCATGGTGAATCCTGGTGTCCATTGATGATGGCTTTTGTTCCTCACGCACACTCTAACTCAGGATGATCATACTCAGAGCTGATTGAACCAACTCTGATCAGCTGTTCAGGAACGGGAAACTCAGAGTTTGTGTTTAACCTCAGACATTGTTGAACCTGATTCCTGGAATGGGGCCCTGAAAGGCGCAGTGAGAGGACAAAACTTACCAAGTGTTTGGTTTGTGCGCATTGTTTATTTCCTGTGAGACACGAGAGACTTATTGATACTTTGAGCTGGTGTATTTCCTTTAATGAAGCGATTCTGCAGCAAACGCAGCTCAGAGTTCAGTGAAAGATGAAACAAATCCGAGCTGTTTGGAGTGATTCTACATGTTTGACCCCTCACTGCACTGGCCACATGAGAACAAGTTATTCAGCTGCAGACATGTTCAAATATCAAGAGAGACACAAAAACATTGACACACACACTATCGGCATATCGCGCACATTGTAAGGTCAAAGCTTTGCTTCAGATTGTGCTCAACACCAAGCTAAACTCTAAACCTAAAGCAGTGGACAGCAATAACACACTATTCAAATTAGTGCTACCATTTAGGCATGCTAATACAAGCACACAGACACACACCGTCTGTCATTGATTCATATCCTCTATTCACCACGCTTGGGGTTTGAACACTCCTGCCAAACAGCACATCTGCTGCTGCCTCTTGCCACCCCAATCTATGAAATTAAAATTCTGACTAAATCTCTTGCAGCTTATCACAGTGTATGGGGAGCCCATGGCCAAGCATGACAATGTGGGTTTAGTCCCACATGTTTTTTTTTTTTTTTTTGCCTTGTAATCTGTAATCTGGAAGACTCTGTCTGTAAACTCACAGCAACCCAGACAGCTGCTGTGTGGGTATAGGGCAGGGATTGGGGAGTAATGGATTACCTGGATATGTGGCTAGATTAAGGATCTATTTGCAACACAGGAAAGGAACAAAGTTGTTAAAATGCTTAACATCAACCAAATCAGCAGCAACCCATCTCAGGTTCAGTTCAGTTAAATTCCCTTCTGTGTGGAGTTTGTGTGTTTTTCTAGTGCCTGTGTGGGTTTCTTCTGGATACCTTCCTCCCACAGTCCAGAAATGTGCATGTTGGGTTAACTCAGGGGTCGGGAACCTATGGCTCGCGAGCCAGATGTGGCTCTTTTGATGGCTGCATATGGCTCGCAGACAAATCTTTAATAAAAAAAAAAATAATAACGTTAAAAAATATAAAACATTCTCAAGTATTTCAATCCATTCATTTCCTACCGCTCATGTTCATGGTTGCGGGTGGCTGGAGCCAATCACAACTGTCCTCCGAGACAACACCAAATTTTTATTGGATAATACCTAATGTACACGGGTCGTTGTGAGGTCAGGGAGTAAACTTCCCTCCTTTTAATCAAGTAGTCAGCTAGCTCATTGCAGAAACCCTTTTGACGAAGAAGATGGCTAAAAGAAAAAAAGATGAGGAGTATCATACTTTTCAGCAGGAATGGACAGAGGAATTCGCCTTTGTGGAGAGAGCAGGTTCTACACTGTGTCTAATATGCAGTGATAAAATTGCATCGATTAAACGGTCAAATATAAAGCGGCACTTCGACACATGCCATACTACATTTGCATCGAAATATCCAGCAGGGGACAGCAGGAAGAAAGCATGTCAAGAGCTACTGTGCAAAGTGCAAGCTAGTCAGCAGCAACTTCATGTTTGGACCCAACAAGGTGACTGGAATTCAGTCTGCCGATGGATAAACTTATTTCGGTGTGTACTGATGGTGCTCCGTGCATGGTGGGGAAAAACAGGATTCGTAGCGCTTCTTCGTGAACATGGAAAGAGACCCATCCTAAGTTTTCACTGCATCCTACATCAGGAGGCGCTTTGTGCTCAGATGTGTGGCGAGCAGCTTGGTGAGGTGATGTCGCTGGTCATTTGGGTGGTCAACTTTATTGCAGTGACGTGCGGTGAGGGTCGTGACTGGTGAGGCACTGACGTCATCACATCAGATTTACAAACATATAGCTTATTCACCATTTGATTGGCAACAGTTGTTTTGTTTAACATTAACATAGTCTGAAGCAAACCTTTTAGCTCCAGTGTTGGTCTTCCTTTAATTATTATCTTCTGCTTCGATTGAAAGTCCAGTTTAGAAAATTCTTTCAGTTGAGTTATGTAATCTTCCATGTTGAACATAAGGCCAAGCAACAGGAAAAACTAACTGGCCTTGCTAAACTGTTTATGGTAGCTTGCCGCCGAGGAGTCGTAGAGTCCCTGGGATCACCAGCGCCCCCTACCATGAGGCACGAGAACTGCGTGCCTCACCTAGTGTCTCTTCGCAGCAGTTTCATGATCGCTCAACACAAGAATGCATTACACACACATACAGTTGTTAAAGAAAAAAACAACAAAAAAAAAACTGTGCATTATATACACCAGCTAAAATATAGAAATTTAGTTCATATAGTAAAAGTGTTAGAACATTTTAATAGCCACATGCAAAGGGAAAGTAATCCGGTCTCACTGCATAGCATGCCAGCACAGTTAGTAGTCATTGGCAATGACTATACTGAGCCGCACCACGGATTGCGCAATCCGTGGTGCGGCTCGCCGGGCTGGTGCCTCACCGTTCGTCTCTTAGTATTTGACCGGCAAATGCAAAAATTCAGCGATTTTGAAAAAACTAATCTAAAAATGGTGTAGTTAAATGGAAAAGAACTTTAAAATACAAATCACTGAATGAATATAACCATTTAATTTATTTTTTAATTTTATATTTCCACGATGACAGGTGAGGCCGTGCCTCACCTGCCTCCCCTGACTGCACGTCACTGCTTTATTGTTGCCCGAGGTTTAAATGATCGCCTGTTTAAAACACTGCTGGATGAAGTTGGGAATAACTATTCTGGTCTGCTTCTGCACAGCAATGTGCGTTGGTTGTCAAGAGGGAAGGTGCTCAGCCGTTTTGCGACTTGTCTGAGCGAAATCCGGACTTTTCTTGAAATGAAAAACGTCGAGCATCCTGAGTTAGCTAACACTGAGTGGTTCCTGAAGTTCTACTTTCTCGTGGACATGACTGAACATCTGAACCAGCTCAATGTGAAAATGCAAGGCACTGGAAATACAGTCTTATCACTTCAACAAGCAGTGTTTGAATTTGAAAACAAGCTGGAACTCTTCATTGCCGACATTGAAACAGGTCGTTTACTACACTTTGAAAATCTGGGAGAGTTTAAAGATGCATGCACAGCAAGTGACCCTGCTCATCTTGATCTCCAGCAGCTAGCAGGCTTCACATTTAATCTCCTGCAGTCATTCAAAGCGCGCTTTGGAGAATTTCGTGAGTGCACTCGTCTCTTTAAGTTCATCACCCATCCACACGAGTGTGCAGTGGACAGCGCCGACCTGAGTTACATCCCCGGTGTCTCCGTCAGAGATTTTGAGCTACAAGTTGCTGACCTGAAGGCCTCAGACATGTGGGTGAATAAGTTCAAGTCACTAAATGAAGATTTGGAAAGACTTGCACGACAGCAAGCAGAGTTGGCGAGCAAACACAAGTGGGGAGAAATGAAAAAACTTCAACCTGCAGACCAGCTGATTGTCAAAACTTGGAAAGCACTTCCCGTCACATACCACACACTGCAGCGTGTGAGTATTGCTGTACTAACAATGTTTGGCTCTACGTATGCATGTGAGCAGTCTTTCTCACATCTAAAGAACATTAAGACCAACCTACGATCATGTTTAACGGATGGAAGTCTCAACGCCTGCATGAAGCTTAACCTCACCACATATCAACCAGACTACAAAGCCATCAGCAAAACCATGCAGCACCAGAAGTCGCATTAATGGTAAGAAGTACTTTATTTATCATTGGTTAGCAACAGCATAACGTTACTAAATGCAATTCAGACTTATTGTACTTTAAAAGTGTTGGTCTTACATAAAATGTACACATTTACTTGTATTTAGTGTTAAACATATTGTATGGCTCTCACAGAATTACATTTTTAAAATATGTGGCGTTTATGGCTCTCTCAGCCAAAAAGGTTCCCGACCCCCGGGGTTAACTGCTGCTTCTACATTGGCCATGAATGTGAGGTAGATAAAGTGCTTTGGGTCTGTAGAATAAAGTGGTGTGTGAATGTATGGTTAAAACATGACTGAAGCACGTTGCATAGACTACAGAAGTCCTGTAAGTATGTAAGTACATGGCTTGGTGAATAATGATCTTGGATACTGCCCAAAAGTAGACTCCAAATCTGCAGATTTCCCCTAGAACCAGCCCACAAAATGGAAATGCTATGAAAAAAAAGCTTCAAAAGAAAGAGGCTGTGGCCATTTTTTGATCTTTATACTTGTTGCATTTGCTCTCTTTTTTCATGTCCTATTCTGTGCAGTTGTTCTCCCTTTGCCCATGTGAGGTACCTGCCTGCATACATGGATGTCAAATTGACTGATTGATTGTTGTGTCTTTACCTTTTTTCTGCCTTCACACATTTTAAACTGCTCAAAGAAAAAATAAACCCATTGCATTATGAGAACCCCCCAGCAGCCTAGGCCTATAGCAGCATAACTAAGGGAGGGTTCAGGGTCACCTGATCCAGCTCTAACTATAAGCTTGATCATAAAGGAAAGTTTTAAGCCTAATCTTAAAAATAGAGAGGGTGTCTGTCTCCTGAATCCAAGCTGGGAGCTGGTTCCACAGAAGAGGGGCCTGAAAGCTGAAGGCTCTGCCTCCCATTCTACTCTTAAGTATCCTAGGAACCACAAGTAAGCCAGCAGGCTGAGAGAGAAGTGCTCTGTTGGGGTGATATGGGACTATGAGGTCTTTAAGATAAGATGGGGCCTGATTATTCAAGACCTTGTATGTGAGAAGGATTTTAAATTCTCTTCTAGATTTAACAGGGAGCCAATGAAGAGAAGCCAATATGGGAGAAATCTGCTCTCTCTTTCTAGTCCCTGTCAGTACTCTAGCTGCAGCATTTTGGATCAGCTGAAGGCTTTTCAGGGAGCTTTTAGGACAGCCTGATAATAATGAATTACAATAATCCAGCCTAGAAGTAATAAATGCATGAATGAGCTTTTCAGCATCACTCTGAGAAAGGATGTTTCTAATTTTAGAAATATTGCACAAATGCAAAAAAGTGGTCCTACATATTTGTTTAATATATGCATTGAAGGACATATCCTGGTCAAAAATGACTCCAAGATTTCTCACAGTGTTACTGGAGGCCAAAGTAATGCCATCCAGAGTAAGTATCTGGTTTGACACCATGTTTCTAAGATTTGTGGGGCCGAGTACAAGAATTTCAGTTTGATCTGAATTTAGAAGCAGGAAATTAGAGGCATTCCAGGCCTTAATGTCTTTAAGACATTCCTGCAGTTTAACTAATTGATGTGTGTCATCTGGCTTCATTGATAGGTAAAGCTGAGTATCATCGGCATAACAATGAAAATTGATGCAGTGCTTTCTAATAATACTGCCTAAGGGAAGCATGTATAATGTAAATAAAATTGGTCCTAGCACAGAACCCTGTGGAACTCCATAATTAACCTTAGTGTGTGAAGAAGACTCCCCATTTACATGAACAAATTGGAGTCTATTAGATAAATATGATTCAAACCACTGCAGTGCAGTAGAATCAGAATCAGAATCAGAAGGTTTTTATTGCCATATGGGTGAACAGGTTCACAGCATTAGGAAATTGCTGCGGTACTTCGTGCTTACAGAAAAAAAACAAATAAGTATAAAAACTATAAGACAATATACAAGTATACAAATTGCAAATATACAGAGATATTAGAGCTATAACTATAGCACAATATTACAAAATTACAAAATATACAGTGCAGAGACTAATTAAAAGATAAAAGAATGTAGACTATATTCCACTAATATGTACATCAGTGCAGTCAGACAGGTGCATAGACATAGGGTCATCAGCGTTTGTGGAGGGTGGTGGTAACAGTCTTAGGGTTATTGTTCATGAGTCCAACAGCAGAGGGGAAGAAACTGTTCTTATGGCGGGAGGTTCTGGTCCGTATGGACCGTAGCCTCCTGCCTGAGGGGAGAGGGTCAAAAAGTCTGTGCCCAGGGTGAGAGTGGTCGGCTGTGATCCGACCTGCACGCCCCAGTGTCCTGGAGGTGTACAGGTCCTGGAGAGATGGGAGGTTACAGCCAATCACCTTCTCAGCAGAGTGCACAACGCGCTGTAGTCTCTGTTTGTCCCTAGTGGTGGCTCCAGCGTACCACACAGTGATGGAGGAGGTGAGGATGGACTCAATGATGGCAGTATAGAACTGCACCATGGTCCTTGCTGGCAAGTTGAATTTCTTCAACTGCCGCAGGAAGTACATCCTCTGCTGGGCCTTTTTGATGACAGAGGTGATGGTGGGCTCCCACTTGAGGTCCTGGGTGATGGTAGTTCCCAGGAAGCGAAAAGAGTCCACTGTGGTGATGGGGGTGTCAGTCAGGATGATGGAGGGTAGAGGGGCTGTGTGCTTCCTAAAGTCCACTATAATCTCCACTGTCTTCTGGGCGTTCAGTAACAGGTTATTGTGGCTGCACCAGGACACCAGACGTTTGACCTCCATCCTGTAGGCCGACTCGTCCCCGTCTGAGATGAGTCCGATGAGAGTCATGTCGTCTGCAAACTTAATAAGCTTGACAGACTGGTGGTCAGAGGTGCAGCAGTTTGTGTACAGGGAGAAGAGCAGAGGAGAGAGGACACAGCCCTGAGGAGTGCCAGTGCTGATGGTCCGGGAGTCCGAGACATTCTTCCCCAGCCTCACGTGCTGCTTCCTGTTCATCAGGAAGTCAATGATCCACCTGCAGATGGGATCTGGCACGTTCATCTGGGACAGCTTGTCTTGGAGGAGATCAGGGATGATGGTGTTGAAGGCAGAGCTGAAGTCCACAAACAGGATCCTGGCGTAGGTTCCCTGGGAGTCCAGATGCTGTAGGATGAAGTGCAGAGTCAGGTTGATGGCGTCGTCCACAGACCTGTTGGCTCTGTAGGCAAACTGCAGGGGGTCCAGAAGGGGGGCTGTGAGGGACGTGAGGTGGGACAGCACCAGACGCTCAAATGACTTCATGACCACAGAAGTCAGTGCCACAGGTCTGTAGTCATTTAGTCCAGTGATCCTTGGCTTCTTGGGGACAGGAACAATGGTAGCGGTTTTAAAGCAGACAGGCACGTGGCAAGCCTCCAGTGAGGAGTTGAAGATGTTTGTGAACAATGGGGCAAGCTCGTTAGCACAGTGTCTCAGTGTGGCAGGTGAGACACCATCTGGACCTGGAGCTTTGCGAGCTTTGACACTCCTGAACTGCTTTAGCACCTGGTCCTCCTGAATACAAAAGACTGTGGGGGTGGGGGAGGAGGGGGACTCTGGGGTGGGAGTCCTTGATGATTTGGGCTTCTCTGAGGTGTGGGGAGTGGGGGAGGTTGGGGGGTGAATATTTGTGTTGGCTGTATTGTAGTTGGGACTGGTGGAGGTGTGAAGGCTGCTGAACTGACCATCAAAACGACAATAGAACTCGTTCAGTCTATTTGCAGTTTGTAGGTCGTCTGTGGAGTGGGGGGTTTTAGGCTTGTAGTTGGTAATCTGCCTAAAACCTTTCCATACAGAGGCCGCGTCGTTCTCTGAGATCTGCTGCTGTATATTCTCAGAGTGATGTGATCTAGCAGTGGCCACTTCCTTGCTAAACCTGTACTTGGCCTCTTTGTAGCAGTCTTTGTCCCCACTTTTAAAAGCCTCCCTCTTCTCTATCCACAGCTGCTTCAGTTTGGGAGTAAACCAGGGTTTGTCACTGTTATAACACACCCTGGTGCGTGATGGCACAATGCTGTCCTCGCAGAAGTGGATATACGAGGTTACAGTGTCCGTGTAGTCATCCAGACTGTCACAGGCAGCCCTCATTGAGTCCCAGTCTGTAGTTTCGAAGCATGTGCGGAGCTCCTCCACAGCCTCACGGGTCCACTGCTTTGTTGTCCTCACCACAGGTTTTGAGAGCTTCAGCCTCTGTCTGTACGCGGGGATCAGGTGGATCATGTCGTGGTCAGAGAGGCCGAGTGCAGCGCGGGGCACTGCGTGATAAGCCCCGCTTATCGTGCTGTAGCAGTGGTCTAGTGTCTTCTCCTCTCTGGTCGGACATGTGATATATTGTTTATATTTGGGAAGTTCCTGTCTCAGGCTGGCTTTATTAAAGTCCCCAAGTACGATGATAAGAGAGTCCGGGTATGTCCGCTCCATGCAGAGAATCTGCTCTGTGAGCGCGCACTGGGCCTCGTGCACGTCCGCGTCCGGCGGGATGTAAACAGCAGCCAGTATGAATGAAGCGAACTCCCGCGGAGAGTAGAACGGTTTACAGTGAATGAAAAGATATTCCAGTGAGGGAGAGCAGTGCTTAGCAATCTCTGTCACATCCGTACACCAGCCACTGTTGATGTAGAAGCAGACTCCTCCACCTGTAGCCTTGCCGGAAAGCGCAGCTTGCCGGTCTGCGCGGAGGAGATGAAATCCCTCCAACTGGAGCACGCAGTCCGGTATCTCCTCACACAGCCATGACTCCGTGAAGCATAACACACAGGATATGGAAAAGTCTCTATTCATGCTCCTCATCAGTGTCAGTTCGTCCATTTTGTTCCTAAGTGAACGCACGTTGGAGAGGAAAATCCCAGGTAAGGCTGTGCGTAATCCACGTCTCCTTAGCCTCACAAGGACGCCAGCGCGCTTCCCTCTCTTTCGGCGTCTCACTTTCTGGGCCAGAGTGTGTAATAAATCCGCCGCAGATGCGACAAAAACAGGAAATAAATCCGAAGGTGTTGTGGACCTAATGTTGAAAAGCTCTTCTCTGGTGTAAGAATACCCAGAAGAGTGTCCAGACACAGAAATAACGCACAAAAACAAACAAAACAGAGCGCACCGAAGTACCAGGGCATCCATTCGCGGCGCCATCTTGGAAAGATGGCGCCGCGAATAGGTACCTTTAATACCTATAGTATGCTCTAATCTCTGTAATAAAATGTTGTGGTCAACAGTATCAAAGCTGCACTGAGGTCCAACAGGACAAGAACAGAGATGAGTCCACTGTCAGAGGCTGTAAGAAGATCATTTGTAACCTTCACTAATGCTGTTTCTGTACTGTGATGAATTCTGAAACCTGACTGAAACTCTTCAAATAAACCATTCCTATGCAGATGATCAGTTAGCTGTTTTACAACTACTCTTTCAAGAATCTTTGAGAGAAAAGGAAGGTTGGAGATTGGCCTATAATTAGCTAAGACAGCTGGGTCAGTGATGGCTTTTTAAGTAGAGGTTTAATTACAGCCACCTTGAAGGTCTGTGGTACATAGCTAACTAATAAAGACTGATTGATCATTTTTAAGATTGAAGCATCAATAATTGGAAAGACTTCTTTGAACAGTCTAGTAGGAATGGGATCTAACAAACATGTTGCTGGTTTGGAGGAAGTAACTATTGAAGTTAACTCAGAAAGATCAATCAGAGAGTCTAAACAAATACCAGCAGTGCTGAAAGCAGCCGAACATGAAGATAAATCTTTGAGATGGTTATGAATAATTTTTTCTCTAATGTCTAAAATTTTATTTGTAAAGAAATCCATGAAGTCACTACTAGTTAACGTGAAAGGAATACTCGGCTCTACAGAGCTCTGACTCTTTGTCAGCCTGGCTACAGTGCTGAAAACAAACCTGGGGTTGTTCTTATTTTCTTCAATTAATGATGAATAGTAAGATGTCCTAGCTTTACGGAGGGCTTTTTTATAGAGCAACAAACTCTTTTTCCAGGCTAAATGAGCATCTTCTAAATTAGTGAGACGCCATTCCCTCTCCAGCTTTCGGGTTATCTGCATTAACCTGCCAGTTTCTGAATTATACCACGGAGTCAGGCACTTCTGATTTGAGGTTTTTCTTTTCAGGGGAGCCACAGTATCCAAAGTCGTACGCAGTGAGGATGTAAAACTATTGACGAGATAATCGACCTCACTGGGAGCAGAGTTTAGGTAGCTGCTCTGCACTGTGTTGGCACATGGCACTGGTAAGTAAAATAAGCAGCGCAGTGTATGCTGGCCAGTGCAGTGAAGAGTGCTCAGACCTCTACATTGGAGAAACCAAACAGTCTCTTCACAAACACATGGCACAACATAGAAGTGCCACCTCGACAGGACAAGACTCAGCTGTACACCTGCATCTGAAGGAGAAATGGCATTCTTTCAAGGATGCCAATGTTTACATTTTGGACTGGGAAGACAGATGGTTTGAAAGAGGTGTAAAGGAAGCATCTATGTTCACTCTGAACATCCATCACTGAACAGAGGAGGTGGATTACATCTCCAACTTTCTCCTATTTAGAGTGCTATCCTGAGCTCCCTCCCCAGGCACCTCAACCCTCATTCACACCTTTGTTCAGGTGACCTCAATAGTTCACTTGATAGAATAGGATGAAGTCCCAAATTGGTTTCACCCGAAACCACTGATTGTAATGACCCACGCCTCCTTTCACACTTTGGCACATGTAATTGTGCACATGAACAATAAACGGTCACAACCATCTCCAGGGGACTACGCCTACTGGGGTTTAAATACTTAGGTCTCTCCACCTTTTGGTTTGTGAACTGAAGAAGCCTTTCAGATGAGAGGAGAAACATCTTTGAGAAACTTAAAGCAGTCCAGTCACCTTTTTTTCAAGCTCCACAGACTGGCATTGAAGAGCATAATAATGAAGGAATTAGATCCTTAAACTTAGTTACAGCACTTTCAGAAAGACTTCTACTGTAATAAAACTTCCCCACTGCTGTGTAATCCATTAAAGTAAATGTAAATGTTACTAAGAAATGATCAGACAGGAGGGGGCTTTCAGGGAATACTGTTAAGTCTTCAGTTTCTATGCCATATGTCAGGACAAGATCCAGAGTATGATTAAAGTGGTGGGTGGGCTCCTTTACATTTTGAGAGAAGCCAATTGAATCTAACAATAGATTAAATGCAGTGTTGAGGCTGTCATTCTCAGCATCTACATGGATGTTAAAATCACCCACTATAATGATTTTATCTGAACTGAGCACTAAATCAGATAAAAAGTCTGAGAAATCAGACAGAAACTCTGAGTAAGGACCAGGTGGACGATAGATAATAACAAATAAAACAGGTTTTTGATTTTCCCAATTAGGATGGACAAGACTAAGAGTCAGGCTTTCAAAAGAATGAAAACTTTGTCTGGGTCTTTGATTAATTGATAAGCTGGAATTGAAGATTGCTGCTACTCCTCCTCCTCGACTTGTGCTTCAAGCATTCTGACAGTTACTGTGACTCGGGGGTGTTGATTCATTTAAACCAACAGATTCATGCTGTAACCAGGTTTCTGTAAGGCAGAATAAATCAAAGTTACACACTAAGTCAATATTAATTTTAGTGAGCTCCGATTGGCGTAACCAGGTGTCATTATTGCCGACATGAATTATGATCTTACCAAATTTACATTTAGCCTTAGCCAGCAGTTTCAAATTTCCTTGAATGTTGCCTGCTCTGGCCCCTGGAAGACATTAGAGTATGGTTGCTGGTGATGCTAGCCTCATGTTTCTCAAAACAGAGCCACGAGTAACCAGAGTTTGTTTCTCGGTGGGTGTGTCGCAGAGTGGGGAAAAACAGTTAGAGACATGAACGGGTTGGTGGTGTACCCGGGGCTTCTGCTTAGGACTACGCTTCCTCCTCACCGTCACCCTGTTTTCCCTGCTGCTCGGGATCTGCTGGGAGGGGCGGGGGGGGGGGGGGGGGGGGGGGGGGGGTGTGTGTGTGTACATGATTACACTGTTAAACATGTTATCTAGATAAATTGAGCTATACAGATCATACATTTAACAGATACAAGAAAACACCACTGTGCTCTGGAACAGGAAGTGATACGATACCACAGTGAGAGCCAACACCAAGTGATCTGATCTGATCAGTTAAGTATTAGAGGGGGTTGTTAATCAGTTTCAGCTGGTGTGAATGAAATTAACAGGTGCAATAGAAGTGCAGCAGTGAGACAATCCCCAAAACAGGAACTCTTTAACAGGTGGAGCCACTGACAGGTTCCCCTCTTCATCTTTTCTGTATTCAATAGTTTTGCATTTGGCTAGGGTCAGAGTCACTGCTGGTAGCATGAGGCCATACCTGGACCCTACAGAGGCTGCACAGGTAGTCCAACTCCTCCAGGATGGCACATCAATACGTGCCGTTGCCAGAAGGTTTGTTCTGTTTCCCAGCACAGTCTCATAGTATGGAGGAAATTCCAGGAGACTCTATTCTAGGAGAACTGGATGGGGATGTAAAAGGCCCTTAACCCATCTGCTGTTTTGTGCAAGGAGGAAAAGGATGAATATTGCCTGAGCTACAAAATTCAATTCAATTTTATTTATATAGCACCAAATCACACCTCTGCATGACCTCCAGCAGCCAAAGGTGTGAATGTCTCTGACCAAACAATCAGAAACAGACTTCATTAGGGTAGCCTGTGAGCCCGACAGCCTCTAGTGGGCCCTGCCCTCACTGCCCAGTACCGTGGAGCCTGATTGGCCTTTGCCATACAATACCAGAATTGGCAGGTCCACCACTGGCAACCTGTGAGATGAGAACAGGTTCACTCGGAGCACTTGAGAAAGACGTGAAAGGATCTGGAAAAGCCATGGAGAATGTTATGCTGCCTGAAACATTGTTCAGCACCGGTTTGGTAGAGGGTCAGCTACTTTTTGAAAACAGGAGGTACTGGCACATGTGCACTATGGTTGTGACTCCGATACCCACAGAGCCAACTTGTGGCCTGGCGTGGGAACTACAGCGCTTTCAACAGCTCTGCTGTTGCATGTGAATGGTGATCGTTTTGAAAATGATTACGTCCGAATGCATGCTTTTCGAAAACAAAAAACAGAAAAAAATGATACCATTCCCACTGGCTCGTTCTCATGTAAATGGAGCTAAAGTAGCTATCCTAAAATTGCCAGAAATTGCTATATTATATCACTTGATTTGCATAATTGCACATCTGCATGTAGCTGTAATTGAGGTTGTAGCAATAAATATGTTTAGAACTACAAATAAACACTATGAAATAACTTTAATGCATTGCCTACACCCACACTACATAAATCAATTTGTCCCATATTATTTAATGTTAGAATATCAAATGTAACCAAAAGATTGTTATGTGGGGTGGAAATGTTAGCTCTACATTCAATTCCCCTATTTCTGGGCTTGGGAAATTGACCTTAAAAGACACACACAGCTTTGCGCACAAGTGATTCGTGTGCAGTGTGGATGCAGAGTGAAGGGTGTGCAGCGAATCTCTGCTCTGACTGCCAGTCGGTGCTTTGGGATGGGGGAGGGGCTCACGGCAGCACCCGGTGCTCGATGGTGCTTTTGTGTGTGGTCTCCAAAAAGACCAGAAATAGTTGGTAGAGATTGAAGAGCCAGTTGTAATTTATTGTTATTGAGAATATGAGCAGTTTTATGAGATAAGTGCTGACAACAACATGTTACCATGCACAAAATATACTGTACTGTGCTGAGGTCTTATGGATTTCATCTTTGTTATGGTCACCATGAACGACAATGCTTAGCATGGAAAGTCTGGCTGGTTGGCTCTTAAACCATAGCAGTGCTGAGGCTGATGTGGATGTCAGTAGGTGTGTGGTCCTAAGTACTGGAGCAACTGAATTCTGATCTGAATGTGTGCAGGAGATATTTTAATAAAGTGATCACAAGGGTAATTAAAATTCTTCCTGAGTAAAGAATTTTGAGAAATCCTCTAATTAAAAGACTTGTTTCTGTAATGACATCCCGAAGTGTTGTCACTTTAAAAGAATGACAAAATCCATGCTGAGAAGCAAGCGGGATGGTGACACAAATGTATGACTTTTAAGAAGAAGTCTGTGGTTGGAAGAGATTTTCTTTTCACTCATTGGTTAGATTAAGGCAACAAAACTAACAGTAAGGAAACAACTTTGTAGTGATGCTACACGCACACATACATATAATAAATAATAAATATTTTGCTTGCAGAAGGACAGTATGCGGTACAAGGACAGAAAAATGATGCTTGGCACAGTACAAGGTAACCATGCACCGTGTGAGTGCAATATTAATTTGTCTGTTACAAGGAATCATGTCAGCAGTTGTGGACAGACAGCCAAAAGTCAGCTTTGTGATCTATAGACTTCAAAACTTGTATATTTTCTCCTCTGGTTGTGCACAGTAGTACATTGTGTAGTAACCCTACAACTGTACTGAAGCCAATACAGCAATACATCTACATTTTACTGCATCCTTGTCATAGATTCACATCCAGCTCTTAACCCAGTCACAATGTCCTGACTCCTGGTTAAGCACCACTGTGGGCCATTCTCCAGTATTTTTCTCATGAAGCATCCCATCGTTCTCTATGGGAGCCCAGATTCAGGTCCAGCACATCCTATTAAGGGGGCAGTAGTGCACAGGATTGTACCATTAACTATATAAAATGAAAATACTCACACAGCTTCTCAGGGCTTTGACTCTCTTCTTGACTCCCTCTCAGTATGGCATTCGTGAAACACACCACTCTGGCCCTGGGCAGTGGGGGGGGGCTTCTCCTGGCTATTCCTATTGGGTGTTCAGCATGATAATTCCTAAAACCTGACAGCTTTGTTAAAGCTCTGAGAGAGGATATGGCTTTAATAGCCAAACACACCAGGTACGCTGTGTCAACACTGATTTGATCAGTGCATCCAAGTACATACTCATAATTTTCCTACAATTTGTTGCTGCAGACATCCATCCAAGCCCACACACTGGCATTATGCATCGATCTCAGAGCACAGTGCTGCTGCTGCTTTCCCCCCAACATCTTTTACTATTAATAACGGAGCACATCACAGACAGACAGACAGGCAGCAGAGGAGATGACAACAAAGAGGTTTTTGTCAGGACCTGCGGGAGGAAGGGCTGGGGAGAGGGGACAGACGTTTCAATCAGTGTCAGGTTTCTTTAATGAGGGTAAGGCTCAGTCAGGGGTGGATTATCAAGCAGGAGAAAAAGCTCTCAATCTTCCATCTGTTTGGGTAATTTATTTTCACTGAGGCAAGAGACACAAGGAAAGAAAGAGGATGCCCTGTGTCTGTTACCTTAGTAGAATTCAACTAAGGTAACAGAAAATGTGCAGCTGAATTAAAAATTCAACTAAGATAGCAGTATGTTTGAGGCACTGACCTACTGATCAACAATTAATATGCTTTGAAAACTGTTCTTAGTCAAACACAGTATATTATATAAGCCTAATCTCTAGTCTAGCCTAGTTTGAGTTAGGTTTGGGTAGCATGGGGGGGCCTAGCCTGGGGGCCCTTACTGGATGCATGACTCTGAGACAATCCAGCTCATAACAACAAAATGCAAGATGCTACTAGGCAGGGCATACGTGGAACCCCATTACCAAGTGGCTGGCATAGTATACAGGAACATCTGTGCTGAATAAGACCTGGAAGTCCTGAGGTCAAAATAGGATACATCCCCAAGGGTGGTCGAGAATAACCGAGTTAAGATCCTGTGGGACTTCCAGATACAGACAAACTGCTGATGGCTAACCAACCGGACATCGTTGAAGAAGGAACAAATTTCTTTCTACCTTTGTGATTGGCTCATATGTATATGATCCACATTAATCTCTTCATCTAAGTCTCGCTAAAACCTGCAAATTAAAAGGAACTTTCCACCACAGCTCTGTGTGCTCCTTTAAGATACAACTATAAAAACTTACCAGTGTTGTAGACATTATGAAGGTTATCACCATGTAGAACACGGAGGCCTCACAGTATAAGGGTGCAAAAGAGAGTACGACATTGTGAAATATTCGAAAGTCTTGACACAAACAAGTATTCACAAAGACAATAAAAACACCACCATATTTAACAGTACAGATAACAGTAACTGACTGGAGAAGGCAAAATCCACAGGTTTATTATCAGCAGCAATGAATCACAATGTGCCACCTGATAAAATACTGTAAATTTACTACACTTTAAAATAGCAATTTGAGTTTCACAGTTTATGCTTATACTGTATAGCACTAAAAAAAACTGAAAATCCCATCTTATTAAAATGACATCTGCACTTTCTTGGTCACGGAACAATTCAGTTCTACCAATACATAAAGTTGAACTACTGGACATGGACATGTGAAAGGTGGGTCATCTTCCCTGGCAGGTCATCAGACTTGTAATCCACTGAGAGAAACCCTGCATTAGACAAACTGCTCATATTTTAAATGTTGCTAACTTTGCAAGATCACTTTGTGTGACCATATTCAGAATTCATATTTATAAGAAAAAAATCTATTTTTAAGATTAGGCTTAAAACCTTTTTGATCAAGCTTATAGTTAGGACTGGATCAGGTGACCCTGAATCCTCCCTTAGTTACGTTGCACTAGGCCTAGGCATAGACATGCTTACGTAGACGCTGCATTGAGCGGGTCGGCCCGTTGCTGTGATACGTCAGCACGTCTGCCATATTGGATGTGGTAGATCTGTGCTGTAAACTAATACGAGTAAATGGACTGAAGTTCATAAAGCACCTTTCTACAAAGTTATTTAAGGTAATGCATCTTATTCACACATTCAAATATGCACTAATATACACTGGGAAACTGACAGTAACCAAAAATAATGTAACATTCTCTGATAATTATAAATGTTAAATACTCCCTTTATGTTAGGGTGCAGGCATCAAACCAGTGTATGTATTTCTAATGTTTTTATGAGTGTTTACAGCTACCGATGTTTGTAACACTGTTACTGTAATGATAAATGTCTACAATAACCAGATCCTGACATGTAGATATAACATCTGCAGGTTTATGAATTAAAAAAACATTTTTATATTCAGTGATTTTTTTCTCAATCAAAGTATTATTAATGACAATCTTTATCACATAAATGAACAAAGTTTACAAATTAAAATAAGACACCACAATAGATACTGATCGACTCCATTTTCTTTAAGCAATGAAACTGTATACTAAAATTATAGATCCATGTTTTATTGCATAAAATAAAATTTTATGATTAAAAACAAAAACAAAAAAGGAGCTATTTCCAACTTTTGCAAAGAGCTTTATAAATTAAATGTATTATTATTGCACAAAAACAAGGTGCCAAGAAGCACTGAAACAAAACAAAACCAGAGTCCAAACAGGGGCCAAAACAAACAAACATGGAGCAGGTACGGGTGCAGAGGCAGGCCTGTCTATGGCTGCCCCCACCTGTGGAAACTGAAAGGGTGTGGGCGCTGGGTGCCTCCCAGGAGCATAGCTCAGTTTTTTCAGTCTATTGTCTCTAAAAACACAGTCTCTTCTGTGGCCAGTTTATTAGGGGTGGCTGTAGCTCAGTAGGTAGAGCAGGTCACCTACTGATCGGAAGGTCAGTGGTTCGATTCCTGGCTACTCCGGGCTACATGCCAATGTATCCTTGGGCAAGATACTTAACCCCAAGTTGCTCTCCGACCGTCCCATCGGAGTATGAATGTGTGTGAATGTTAGCTAATTAAAAGCACTTAGCTTAGTAAAACATGGAAGTGCTTGTATGAATGGGAGTGCATGGGTGAATGTAAAACATGTTGTATAAGCGCTTTGAGTGCTCTGACTGAGTAGAAAAGCGCTATATAAGAACTAGTCCATTTACCATTTACCCATGCAGACAGTCCAATAGCCAAGGAAAACTAGTAACCAGTCCTTGGAACTTGGCTGTTATGGCTTCCTGCTCTTCCCCACACGGGTCAGATAGCAACTCAAAACACAAAGTGCCCACAACATGAATGGTAGTCTTCCTCATCTCCTCAAAGAGAGAGCTACAGAGTCCATAGCGTGACAGCATGACATTGTTTCAGGGGTAACCACATGAACCTGACTCACCACAGTTTTATCAAACACAGTCTGTGTTTTAATAGTTCCTTCAGAGGCAAAAGCAGGATTACTCTCTGTGTCAGTGGGCTGGGACTGCTGTTTTTGCTGCTGAGAGCCACGCTCCCTCCCCACTGAAGCGGGCTGTGATAGTGGCGTGGAATTCCGCGGCTGCGGCGATGAAGGGCCATAATATCCCGTAAGGTATGGCAGGCCGTTTTAACATAAAATCCATTTCACCACACTTACATACCAGATATCTGAAACTGATTTATGACTAGCCGTATTAATAAATTAAGATATCTCTAATTATAATTTGACTAGACAAAATACCTATTTGAGATATCTCTAATTACATTCTGACTAGTAGAAATGAAGTCAGATTTACCATTGAGTTGAATGGAGGTTCGAATTAAACATATCTTCAATGAATTACTGACTATCTGAAACACATATTTCATATATCTACAATTAAATTATGACTAGTTATGAAGTTAATTCAAGATATCTCAGTTTTTATTCTGACTAGTCATAATTCTAATTAAAGGTATCTTGAAAGACACCGTAATTCAAGATATCTTAAATGTATTTTTAGATAGGAGATATATAGCTTTGACTAGGGCAAATTAAATTCTAATTATCTTAAAAGCAAGTGATGACAAGGCAAAACTAAATTAGAGATATGTAGAACTGTGATTTTTGACTAGTCAAAATTCCCTTTAAGATATCTCCAAATGAATTAGACAGCTTTTATATTTAAGATATCTTAAATTAACATTCTGACAGAATGACATTACTGATATCTTGAATTAATATTCTGTCGAGTCAAAACGTCACAGATTTACGTAGCATTTTGGCAGAATGTTTATAAGGCAGTTTGTGGCCTGCCATAAAATCAGAGATTCTTTGCAGATTTCTTAAGCCGTCTTCAAGTTCTCTGCATATCCCACACTGAAGAGCTGTTTCTATAATGTGGCATTTTCCTACAATTTTGTCCAGAACGGCCAGTTGTGTGAGAGACTGTTGACTTATGTAAAATTGATTGAGGCATTTAAAAACAATTTTTAAAAATGATTAAAAATGATTTTTAAAAAAGATTGGATTTGTATCTGTATCGGTGATATCCAAATGTAAAATATCGGTATCGGACATAAAAAAGTGGTATTGTGCCATCCCTAAAAAACACAACTAACTTACCAACCACCAAGACTACAAGAAAATACGAGCTGAGTTGCTTAGAGAATAAAAACCACAGAACAAAATGAACAGCACCAACCCCAGGCAGGGAGGAGAAGAACAATAACACACAATACAAAATTATGACCTAGGTCATCACACATAGTAAACTATGAATGATATGTAATATGAAATTGAATGTCATTCAAAGCAGAATGCATGAATGAATGTGCTGTATAACTACAGAGAAATAAACGTAGTATTCTAGACTACACCTATGGAAAGCTTTCCCCAAATTCAGTGTGATGGTTATGAATGTACACAATTAGCGCTCTGTAGTTTGTTCATATTTAGAGAAACATAGTCTCAGTAATATGGCTGTCAGTCAGTCTGAAGGTTCTGAGCTTTTTTTTGTTTATTTTTCTCTGTGGAAAGGCAGAATCAGGCTGACCTTGTTCAGTAAGAAATGCAATCTGCTACTCAACAGAACAGTTCAGTGTCAGTGAGAAGAAAACCTTTTATGATGGATTTGATACATCCTCCTTGTCATGGATTTACTGAAAACAGCTGTCAAAAGAAGCTGTCACAGCGTGGCTCAACATGAGCTCCAAGCACAGTCTCAGTCTCTCCGGGTTTGGTAAGGTTGTCCATCTCTCGCTTCCAGGGATGTCCACAGACCCACTTTGGCTTTGGATGCTTAACTATGTGTGGCACCTCTTTACCTTGTTGTTTAGAGTTGGACTCATTCAGTGTGGACATCAAGGCCATCAGGTTGGTTTTTGCGCTGCTGTTAATGCCACTGAAGGTTTAGAACTGTGCAGTTACTGAGTCAGCAGAGCATTGGTGACTCTTAGGCATGTTGTGCCTCAACACTGTGACTCCACCCTGTAACTTTAGGTGGTCTGCCACTTAGTGGCTGAGTCAACTTTACTGCATAGGTGCTTGATTTTATGCACTTATGAATGCGGTCCAACACTGTTGTGTATATATATAATGTGTTTGCAGGTTTCTCACTCTGTTTGGCCAAATTTACTCTTACATTTGAGAGTTTTACTGTTTATTTAATACACTGCTCAAAAATATAAAGGGAACACTTAAACAACACAATATAAGTAAATCAAACATCTGTGAAATCAAACTGTCCACTTAGGAAGCAACACTGATTGACAATCAATTTCACATGTTGTTGTGCAAATGGAATAGACAACAGGTGGAAATTATTGGCAATTATCAAGACACACTCAATAAAGGAGTGGTTCTGCAGGTGGGGACCACAGACCACTTCTCAGTACCTATGCTTTCTGGCTGATGTTTTGGTCACTTTTGAATGTTGGTGGTGCTTTCACACTCGTGGTAGCATGAGACGGACTCTACAACCCACACAAGTGGCTCAGGTAGTGCAGCTCATCCAGGATGGCACATCAATGCGAGCTGTGGCAAGAAGGTTTGCTGTCTGTCAGCGTAGTGTCCAGAGGCTGGAGGTGCTACCAGGAGACAGGCCAGTACACCAGGAGACGTGGACGAGGCCGTAGGAGGGCAACAACCCAGCAGCAGGACCGCTACCTCTGCCTTTGTGCAAGGAGGAACAGGAGGAGCACTGCCAGAGCCCTGCAAAATGACCTCCAGCAGGCCACAAATGTGCATGTGTCTGCACAAACAGATAGAAACCGACTCCATGAGGATGGTATGAGGGCCCGACATCCACAGATGGGGGTTGTGCTCACAGCCCAACACCGTGCAGGATGCTTGGCATTTGCCAGAGAACACCAGGATTGGCAAATTTGCCACTGGCGCCCTGTGCTCTTCACAGATGAAAGCAGGTTCACACTGAGCAAATGTGACAGACGTGACAGAGTCTGGAGACGCCGTGGAGAGCGATCTGCTGCCTGCAACATCCTTCAGCATGACCGGTTTGGCAGTGGGTCAGTAATGGTGTGGGGTGGCATTTCTTTGGAGGGCCGCACAGCCCTCCATGTGCTCACCAGAGGTAGCATGACTGCCATTAGGTACCGAGATGAGATCCTCAGACCCTTTGTGAGACCATATGCTGGTGCGGTTGACCCTGGGTTCCTCCTAATGCAGGACAATTCTAGACCTCATGTGGCTGGAGTGTGTCAGCAGTTCCTGCAAGATGAAGGCATTGAAGCTATGGACTGGCCCGCCCGTTCCCCAGACCTGAATCCAATTGAGCACATCTGGGACATCATGTCTCGCTCCATCCACCAACGTCATGTTGCACCACAGACTGTCCAGGAGTTGGCAGATGCTTTAGTCCAGGTCTGGGAGGAGATCCCTCTGGAGACCATCTGCCACCTCATCAGGAGCATGCCCAGGTGTTGTAGGGAGGTCCTACAGGCACGTGGAGGCCACACACAATACTGAGCCTCATTTTGACTTGTTTTAAGGACATTACATCAAAGTTGGATCAGCCCGTAGTGTGTTTTTCCACTTTAATTTTGTGTGTGACTCCAAATCCAGGTCTCCATTGGTTAATAAATTTGATTTCCATTGGTTATTTTTGTGTGATTTTGTCGTCACCACATTCAACTTTGTACAGAACAAAGTATTCAATGAGAATATTTCATCCATTCAGATCTAGGGTGTGTTATTTGAGTGTTCCCTTTATTTTTTGAGCAGTGTAGATATTTACATTTAAATTCTTCATTTTTTGTTTATTTAATATGAAGTACTTTTACTCTCCCACCAACACATCTTCTATGCTTCAATTGTTCTGCTTTATAATGTGAGTTTCTGTAGCTTTAAATGTTGATTACAGTTAATTAACTTTACCAGTTGTTAGTTGTAATTGAGAGTTACTGTTGGTTCAATAATGATTACACCTTGCATAATGTATGGCATTAATTGCATTATAACTTCAATATTGCCATTTCTGTGTTTTTTTTCTTTGGGTTATTTTTTTTGCACATTCATTTGTGCAATGTTTTAAACAACTGTTGCTATTTGGAAAAGCAATTCAAATAAAGGTCGTTGTGTATTGTACTGTGTGTTTGAATAAATTTAGTGTAAATGCTTTGTCTTATTTTAAGACAGAAAACATATAAATAGCAGTTCTTGAAGTTAGCCGTTTATAAGGCTGAAAACCAGAGTACAAATTGAGGTGGAACAAAAAATACAAAACGGAACTGAAAGCTAGAACTACAGATAACTAAACTGGGGATATGCACTAAAACTAGGAGCTCAGGACATGAGGAGAACTGGAAAATACAAAAGTAAGATGAACTTATGCTCTGACAAAGAACAACGGAGGAGTGAGACAGTATGTACACACAGGGATACTTAGGTAAGTGAACACAGCTGGGAGAACTGTTGAACAGAATGACACAAATGAAACAAAGGGAAGCAAAGCAGAACACAAAGCACATGGAACACAGGACTGGTAAAATAAAACAGGAAGTAAGAAGACAGGGAAACAGAAATGCAGACTTGACACAACACAGGAAGACAGACACTAAGGAAAAAAAATGCAGGAAGAACTAAACTCTAAAATCACTGTGAAATTTAAGAATATGTAAAGAGAACACATGAAACAATATAAACAAGAAAATAACCAGTGATTACAAAGGCAACTAGCTAATTACAGAAATCCATTAAATCAAGAAACACTGGATCTCAGACCCAGGACCATCACATCTGTAAAGTCATCCCCTCTCTTTGATCTCATCCAGATCCAAGAGTAGAAAAAGTTAGAAAAACTGAGTACTTAGAGCAGTTTGAAAACTCAGCTTTTAGCTCACAGAGACTTCTTGTACATACAGTGACCTGGCTACAATACCGACTTTGAAAAAGGAGGTCAGGGTTTGAATCCCAGCCAGGGCATGCATCCAGTAAGGGTCCCTAGATTACAGTCCCCATGCTACTCAAGACTACCTCGGAATATGAGAAAGAGATACATGACTGAAGCCATACTGGCTCGTACATTGCCCGGATGTGCAAGGTCCACGTGAGGTGTTGAGGAACCAGGGCACACTGATGATAAGTGGGCTACTGAAACTAGAAGGTTACGGCATAAATGGACACAAGATGAAAATCAGGAACTGTTGGAATGCTACTACACTAATCCCAGTGAAGGGGGTTACATGAAGAGGATGTGGGACCTATAGATTCTTCGACACCCAATATTCACACTAACATGGAAACAAATCATAGCTCAGTCTTCTAACATTTGCAAGAAGCAACTGCTATCACAGCTACTGTCACAACTAAACACAAATGCTACGGCAAGGGGAAGCTAGGATGATAGGTCCGAGATTGGGTACCAAGCCCCAAAAATAATAACAACTGAATACTGAATACCAGAGCAGCTGACCTGAAAGATAAGATCATGGCTAAGATGGAAACCTGGACTCCTTGAAGCCAACTATCAAGACTATGTCAAGTACCCTCTGAATGGCTAGAAGATGTGAATACAGCACTGCGGACAATCCCTATTTTGACCATCACTGAAACCAGTCAGTTGATCTATACCATGGCAGCAGTGATCCTTGAGATGCTTGGCTATAAGATGAACATCAAAAAGGAGCGGTATCCTCCATGGAAAAGACATTGAAAGGCAAAGATCATAGCAACAAGGAGGGAAGTTCACCAGTTATCAGAGTTGCAGAAAGGTGTGATGAAGAATAGGGGGTCCTAAGAAGTACAACAGGCTGTCCATATCTGACGCCTTACCTGCAGAGAATAAGGCAAGTTCTAAAGAGTCAGCTGAATGGGAAGAACAAGATCTGGGCAATCAAAACCTATGCCCTGCCAGTTGTCAGATACCCTGCTGGGATAATAAACTGGCCAAAGGAGGGAATAGAATCCACTGATGTCAAGACAAGAAAGCTCCTTACAATACATTGAGGGTTTCACCATAAATTCAGCACCCTGAAACTGTACACTAAATGGAAGGAAGGAGGCCAAACAGTAGTGAGTGTAAGATGCCCCTGAGACAATCCAGCACACAACAGTAGCATGCAAGATACTAGCAAGCAGGGCATGCATGGAACGCCATAACCAATTGGCTGGCATAGTATACAGGAACATCTGTGCTGAGTATGACCTGGAAGTCTGGTCAAAATGGGATACACCACCAAGGGTAGCTGAAAATAACAAAGCTAAGATCCTGTGGGACTTCCAGATACAGGCAGAAAAACTTGTGGTGGCTAACCAACCAGACATCGTAGTGGTGGACAATCAGAGGAAGAAGGTCACAGAGATAGGTGTTGCGATACCGAGTGACGGCAACATCAAGAAGGAGGAACACAAGAAGCTCGATAAATACCAAGGGCTCAGAGAGGAGCTTGAAAGGATGTGGAAGATGAAGGTAACAGTGGTCTCCGTGGTAATGGGAGAATGGCTCCAGCAGATTCCTGGAACAACATCTGAGATCTCTGTCCAGAAGAGCGCAGTCCTAGGAACAGCTTAGATACTGTGCAGGACCCTCAAGCTCCCAGGCCTCTGGTAGAGGACCCGAGCTTGGAGGACAAAAACCGCCTGCAGGGCGAACTGGGATTTATATATATATATATATATATATATATATATATATATATATATATATATATATATATATATATATATATATATATAAATATTAGGGGTTGGACTCAATTTAAAAAAATAATTGAATTAATTAGAAGCTTTGTAATTAATTAATTGAAATTAATCGCATTTTAATCACATCTTAATATTTAACATGAGAAATATTAATTTTAGTTTGGTTGATGAATGAATCAATATACATAAGCTTAAACTTCAAAATTTTTTTTTCCCACCAGTCTACTACACAGACCAATGAAGGGTGGAAGTGCTCCTGTGATAAGCAAACTCCTGAAATTAAAATTAAGCATCATAACTTGATAGTTTTACTCAACATTAATGTCTCACTTAATATAGTTGGAAATTAATAATTCACTCAGCTGTACTCCTTGATGTTGTTATGCTTGATTTAACAGCTTATTTTGAATTAAAGACTTAAAATTAAACTACAAAAAGTAGAAAAAGTTCGTTCTCCGTTTAACAGCTGCTTTTACACAGCTGGGCTTCGCACTCACGGTTGCTAGGTGACATGAGCTATGCAGAGGTGACGGCAGCTGATATGAAGGCTAGCTGCTCACTTTTGGTCTTTGCGGTCTTCCTGGCCTGCGAAGGACGTGGGCCGGGTCCTTCGAAGGATGCGGCCCCCGAATTTGGACATTGTGCGTCGATATAATCTGTATGCCTGGAACTCGTGCACTGAGAAACGTTCCACGGTGCAAAGTGCGATTAAAATGCGTTTTTTAATTCGTTAATTTCCCCGTAATTAATTAATCGAAATTAACGAATTAAAGTCCCACTCCTAATATATATATATATATATATATATATATATATATATATATATATATATATATATATATATATATATATATATCGTTATTCACGTCGGCAGTAATGACACCCGGTTACGCCAGTCGGAGGTCACTAAAATTAATATTGACTCGGTGTGTAACTTTGCAAAAACGATGTCGGACTCTGTAGTTTTCTCTGGGCCCCTCCCCAATCAGACCAGGAGCGACATGTTTAGCCGCATGTTCTCCTTGAATCGCTGGCTGTCTGAGTGGTGTCCAAAAAACGACGTGGGCTTCATAGATAATTGGCAAAGTTTCTGGGGAAAACCTGGTCTTGTTAGGAGAGATGGCAACCATCCCACTTTGGATGGAGCAGCTCTCATTTCTAGAAATCTGGCCAAATTTATTAACCCTCCTAAAAACTGACTACCCAGGGTTGAGACCAGGAAGCAGAGTTGCAGTCTTACACGCCTCTCTGCAGCTTCTCTCCTCCTGCCATCCCCCCAAAACCCCATCCCCATAGAGTCGGTGCCTGCTCCCAGACCACCAAAAAACAAAGCTAAAATCAGGACAAAGCTATTTAAGCATAAAAATTCAAAAACAATAAATAATACAGCTTCATCAACTGCACCAAAAAATAAAACAATTAAATGTGGATTGTTAAACATTAGGTCTCTCTCTTCCAAGTCCCTATTAGTAAATGATTTAATAATTGATCAACATATTGTTTTATTCTGCCTTACAGAAACCTGGTTACAGCAGGATGAATATGTTAGTTTAAATGAATCAACACCCCCGAGTCACAGTAACTGTCAGAATGCTTGAAGCACAGGTCGAGGAGGAGGAGTAGCAGCAATCTTCAATTCCAGCTTACTAATTAATCAAAGACCCAGACAAAGTTTTAATTCTTTTGAAAGCCTGACTCTTAGTCTTGTCCATCCTAATTGGGAAAATCAAAAACCTGTTTTATTTGTTATTATCTATCGTCCACCTGGTCCTTACTCAGAGTTTCTGTCTGATTTCTCAGACTTTTTATCTGATTTAGTGCTCAGTTCAGATAAAATCATTATAGTGGGTGATTTTAACATCCATGTAGATGCTGAGGATGACAGCCTCAACACTGCATTTAATCTATTGTTAGATTCAATTGGCTTCTCTCAAAATGTAAAGGAGCCCACCCACCACTTTAATCATACTCTGGATCTTGTCCTGACATATGGCATAGAAACTGAAGACTTAACAGTATTCCCTGAAAGCCCCCTCCTGTCTGATCATTTCTTAGTAACATTTACATTTACTTTAATGGATTACACAGCAGTGGGGAATAAGTTTTATTACAGTAGAAGTCTTTCTGAAAGTGCTGTAACTAAGTTTAAGGATCTAATTCCTTCATTGTTATGCTCTTCAGTGCCATGTGCCATCACAGTGCAGAGCAGCTACCTAAACTCTGCTCCCAGTGAGGTCGATTATCTTGTCAATAGATTTACATCCTCACTGCGTACGACTTTGGATACTGTGGCTCCTCTGAAAAGGAAAGCTTCAAATCAGAAGTGCCTGACTCCGTGGTATAATTCACAAACGCACAGCTTAAAGCAGATAACCCGAAAGCTGGAGAGGGAATGGCGTCTCACCAAATTAGAAGATGCTCATTTAGCCTGGAAAAAGAGTTTGTTGCTCTATAAAAAAGCCCTCCGTAAAGCTAGGACATCTTACTATTCATCATTAATTGAAGAAAATAAGAACAACCCCAGGTTTCTTTTCAGCACTGTAGCCAGGCTGACAAAGAGTCAGAGCTCTGTAGAGCCGAGTGTTCTTTTCACTTTAACTAGTAGTGACTTCATGGATTTCTTTACAAATAAAATTTTAGACATTAGAGAAAAAATTATTCATAACCATCTCAAAGATTTATCTTCATGTTCGGCTGCTTTCAGCACTGCTGGTATTTGTTTAGACTCTCTGATTGATCTTTCTGAGTTAACTTCAATAGTTACTTCCTCCAAACCAGCAACATGTTTATTAGATCCCATTCCTACTAGACTGTTCAAAGAAGTCTTTCCAATTATTGATGCTTCAATCTTAAAAATGATCAATCAGTCTTTATTAGTTGGCTATGTACCACAGACCTTCAAGGTGGCTGTAATTAAACCTCTGCTTAAAAAGCCATCACTGACCCAGCTGTCTTAGCTAATTATAGGCCAATCTCCAACCTTCCTTTTCTCTCAAAGATCCTTGAAAGAGTAGTTGTAAAACAGCTAACTGATCATCTGCAGAGGAACAGTTTATTTGAAGAGTTTCAGTCAGGTTTCAGAATTCATCACAGTACAGAAACAGCATTAGTGAAGGTTACAAATGATCTTCTTAGAGCCTCTGACAGTGGACTCATCTCTGTTCTTGTCCTGTTGGACCTCAGTGCAGCTTTGATACTGTTGACCATAACATTTTATTACAGAGATTAGAGCATACTATAGGTATTAACCCCTTAACTGGCAAGGGCCCGGTGACGGGCCGTTTGTAGTCCCTTTTATATGGCAGGCTAGACCCTCCCATTTTTATTGACACGTCATTCGGCCAATCATGTAACTGGCTGCACCAAATCACCTGACAAAGCTACGTGACGCCCTCTGAGTATTATTGGCTCTGGGAAACCCATTTCTTAACATGATTGGCCGAATGAGGTGTCAGTCAAAATGGGCGGGTCTAGCCTGCCATATAAATGCACTTCATTCGGCCCGCGGACCAGACGCAGCCGATTAATAGGCTATGAAATGGGTTTTTCAGAGCCAATAATGACCAGAAGGCGTTATGTAGTTTTTGTCAGGTGATTTTTTTGCTGCCAGTTAAGGGGTTAAAGGTACTGCACTGCAGTGGTTTGAATCATATTTATCTCATAGACTCCAATTTGTTCATGTAAATGGGGAGTCTTCTTCACACACTAAGGTTAATTATGGAGTTCCACAGGGTTCTGTGCTAGGACCAATTTTATTTACATTATACATGCTTCCCTTAGGCAGTATTATTAGAAAGCACTGCATCAATTTTCATTGTTATGCCGATGATACTCAGCTTTACCTATCAATGAAGCCAGATGACACACATCAATTAGTTAAACTGCAGGAATGTCTTAAAGACATTAAGGCCTGGATGACCTCTAATTTCCTGCTTCTAAATTCAGATAAAACTGAAATTCTTGTTCTCGGGTGGCTGTAGCTCAGTAGGTAGAGCAGGTCACCTACTGATCGGAAGGTCAGCGGTTCGAATCCTGGCTACTCCGGGCTACATGCCAATGTATCCTTGGGCAAGATACTTAACCCCAAGTTGCTCTCCGACCGTTCTGTCGGAGTATGAATGTGAGTGAATGTTAGGTAATAAAAAGCACTTAGCTTCATAAAAATGGAAGTGCTTGTATGAATGGGAGTGCATGGGTGAATGCAAACAGGTTGTATAAGCGCTTTGAGTGCTCATACTGAGTAGAAAAGCGCTATATAAGAACTAGTCCATTTCCCATTTACAAATCTTAGAAACATGGTGTCTAACCAGATACTTACTCTGGATGGCATTACTTTGGCCTCCAGTAACACTTTGAGAAATCTTGGAGTCATTTTTGACCAGGATATGTCCTTCAATGCACATATTAAACAAATATGCAGGATCGCTTTTTTGCATTTGCGCAATATTTCTAAAATTAGAAACATCCTTTCTCAGAGTGATGCTGAAAAGCTAATTCATGCATTTATTACTTCTAGGCTGGACTATTGTAATTCATTATTATCAGGCTGTCCTAAAAGCTCCCTGAAAAGCCTTCAGCTGATCAAAAATGCTGCAGCTAGAGTACTGACAGGGACTAGAAAGAGAGAGCAGATTTCTCCCATATTGGCTTCTCTTCATTGGCTCCCTGTTAAATCTAGAATAGAATTTAAAATCCTTCTCCTCACCTGCAAGGTCTTGAATAATCAGGCCCCATCTTATCTCAAAGACCTCATAGTCCCATATCACCCCAACAGAGCACTTCACTCTCAGACTGCTGGCTTACTTGTGGTTCCTAGGATACTTAAGAGTAGAATGGGAGGCAGAGCCTTCAGCTTTCAAGCCCCTCTTCTGTGGAACCAGCTCCCAGCTTCAGGAGACAGACACCCTCTCTATTTTTAAGATTAGGCTTAAAACTTTCCTTTTTGATCAAGCTTATAGTTAGGGCTGGATCAGGTGACCCTGAACCCTCCCTTAGTTATGCTGGCCAAGTCTGCTGGGGGGGTTCACATAATGCACTGTTTCTTCTCATTCACCTTATTTACTTTGTTTATACTCCACTCTGCATTTAATCATTAATTGATATTAATCTCTGGCTCTCTTCCACAGCATGTCTTTCTCTCCCCTCAGCCCAACCGGTCGTGGCAGATGACCCCCCCTCCCTGAGCCTGGTTCTGCTGGAGGTTTCTTCCTGTTAAAAGGGAGTTTTTCCTTCCCACTGTCACCAAGTGCTGCTCATAGGGGGTCCTTTTGACTGTTGGGTTTTCTCTGTATTATTGTAGGGTCTTTACCCACAATACAAAGCGCCTTGAGGCGACAGTTTGTTGTGATTTGGCGCTATATAAATAAAATTGAATATATATATATATATATATATATATATATATATATATATATATATATATATATATATATATATATACAGCGGTTGGACAATGAAACTGAAACACCTGGTTTTAGATCACAATAATTCATTAGTATGGTGTAGGGTCTCCTTTTGCGACCAATACAACATCAAATCATCTTGGGAATGACATATACAAGTCCTGCACAGTGGTCAGAGGGATTTTAAGCCATTCTTCTTGCAGGATAGTGGCCAGGTCGCGACGTGATGCTGGTGGAGGAAAACGTTTCCTGACTCGCTCCTCCAAAACACCCCAAAGTGGCTCAATAATATTTAGATCTGGTGACTGTGCAGGCCATGGGAGATGTTCAACTTCACTTTCATGTTCATCAAACCAATCTTTCACCAGTCTTGCTGTGTGTATTGGTGCATTGTCATCCTGATACACGGCACCACCTTCAGGATACAATGTTTGAACCATTGGATGCACAAGGTCCTCCAGAATGGTTCGGTAGTCCTTGGCAGTGACGCGCCCATCTAGAACAAGTATTGGGCCAAGGGAATGCCATGATATGGCAGCCCAAACATCACTGATCCACCCCCATGCTTCACTCTGGGCATGCAACAGTCTGGGTGGTACGCTTCTTTAGGGCTTCTCCACACCGTAACTCTCCTGGATGTGGGGAAAACAGTAAAGGTGGACTCATCAGAGAACAATAGATGTTTCACATTGTCCACAACCCAAGATTTGTGCTCCTTGCACCATTGAAACCGACGTTTGGCATTGGCACGAGTGACCAAAGGTTTGGCTATAGCAGCCCGGCCGTGTATATTGACCCTGTGGAGCTCCCGACGGACAGTTTTGGTGGAAACAGGAGAGTTGAGGTGCACTTTTAATTCTGCCGTGATTTGGGCAGCCGTGGTTTTATGTTTTTTGGATACAATCCGGGTTAGCACCCAAACATCCCTTTCAGACAGCTTCCTCTTGCATCCACAGTTAATCCTGTTGGATGAGGTTCGTCCTTCTTGGTGGTATGCTGACATTACCCTGGATACCGTGGCTCTTGATACATCACAAAGACTTGCTGTCTTGGTCACAGATGAGCCAGTAAGATGTGCACCAACAATTTGTCCTCTTTTGAACTCTGGTATGTCATCCATAATGTTGTGTGCACTGCAATATTTTGAGCAAAACTGTGCTCTTACCCTGCTAATTGGACCTTCACACTCTGCTCTTACTGGTGCAATGTGCAATTAATGAAGATTGGCCACCAGGCTGGTCCAATTTAGCCATGAAACCTCCCACACTAAAATGACAGGTGTTTCAGTTTCATTGTCCAACCCCTGTATATGTGTATGTATGTAAACAGAAAATAAGGTAAGAACAGCAGAATAGGTTGACTTTCCTGAAATGTAGTGGAATAATCGGTAACGCTTTCTTTGACGGCCCACCCTTAGGCTGTAACTATCCTGTAAGTAAATTTTAGTTATGTGGAATTATGCCGTAATTATTTTTAATTACGCCATAATTATTTTACTAAGGATGAATTATTTTTAATTATGCTGTAATTATTTTTTAATTATGCCGTAATTATTTTTAATTACACCAGAATTATTTTTACTACGGCTGAATTATTTTTAATTACACTGTAATTATTTTTAATTACACCATAATTATTTTTAATAAGGCTGTACTATTTTGAATAGGGCACTAATTATGTGACTAAGGCAGTAAATATTTTGCAGGGATATACCCTGTAGTACATTTAAGTTATGCATAATCTAACAGTTATTAACCTGAAAAGCCTCTAATTTTAATATAGTCAAAAAACGTGTTACCATTTTATACTGTAAGCATGTATTTATCATGTCGTGGTTCATGGCAGATGTTTTACTATTCAGTGTGTTTTATTTTCACAATTTGATATGAAACATTTTGCCTTTCCAGTCTACTTGCAATACCATCATAATTTGGAGCTAAGTCTAATCTTTTTTTATTTACATTAAGTTCAAACAGTCAAAATAAATACAACATTCCAATATCAGCACATGCATATGTAGTTTATTTACAGTTGAAATCAATTCAGTCTTCTTAAAAATAATTATGGCATAATTAAAAATAATTCAGCCTTAGTAAAAATAATTATGGTGTAATTAAAAATAATTACAGCGTAATTCCACATAACTAAAATTTACTTACAGGATAGTTACGGCCTAAGGGCAGGCCGTAAAAGAAAGCGTTAACGAATAATCATGTAAAGATACATGTATAACAAGTTAAATTTTTCTCTCAAAGTCTATAATGAATCTATCATTTGTTCCCTTTTTGAAATCAAATTGCATCAGCACATCTTTATACTTGAGCTGTATTTCTTTCAAGATCTCATTTTCAGCTCCTAGGATAAATTTTGCTTTCATTTTTCACCCGCAGCAGGCATCAAAAGTGCTTCCCTGCAGAGATCCAAGAATCTTGCTGAAGGTCACTCTGAGCCAAAGCTTCCATTTACACTCAATTGCTTTCTATTCTTTTATTTATTTATGTAATAACAGCTCTTTGATCGTTTTGCGACCCTTAACATCAGGCTCACCTCTGTGCATGTGGTGTTCATTCATGCAGCCACCTCACAACAGTTACAGTTTAGCATAATGTATAAGCATGAAAACACAGTAAGATGGCCTTGTGGACAATGTAAAGAATATTTCTACATGTGTGGAGTGTACAGTTTCATGAAAACTGTTTTTATTTGACAAGTTTGACCTTGAACATCAGGGCCGAGCTCAGTGTTTTTAGAGCCAAAGCTGAATTTCACATAATGGGCAAACCCTGAACATGACACTATCACATGCAGAGTCCACACACAATTTGGTAGATATGGATAATGGCATCACCTCTCAAAAGCTGAAAAACAGATGTCAACAAACTGTGAGTTTTTAACACTTTGGAATCACATACAGCACCCATCATAGCATCTCAGTCAGTAGAAACAGTCCCAGCTAGTTACACACAATAGCTTACGACATTAAACTAGTTATTTCCAATGTTAGTTTAATCTCATCATAAGTGCCACATCACCAAAAAATGATTCAGGTAAGTTTATGAACAGGTTTCACTTAAGTCACAAGCTAAACAATCAGAATTTGTCATCATAACAATCATAAAGTAGAAGATGTTACCTTTGGAATCAAATCTCTTACATGCATATGAGCCTCACAGTTATTTATAAAATTTCCATTCACATATTCTATAAAGGTAAAATCTCTATAAAGGAGTAAATATTAACCTAACTCTAACCTAAAGCTGGTTGCTGGAAACCTGGTAAATAATAAGATCATAAATTGCATTTTCTGTTAAGTGACTGGTGTCGAGTTCGGCCACTGTCACTGCATGAAAAGTGGGTTTTTCGACAGTTTCTTGTATGTAATATTGCCGCACGCCTTGAGCTTTAGGGCTCTCAGCAGGAGGCTTTGGTCAGAACAGTAAACTGTAGGGAAACTGCCGTGGACTCTCTGTGTCAGTGCTCCCCTCTGCACACAGACTACTTTTTAGTGTGTCAAAGTGTCATTTTGTCAGTGTTGTCCTATGAAAAGATATACTTAAATATCTGCAGACATGTGAGGGGGTTACTCACTTTTGTGATACACTGTATGTTTTCATTATTATTTTTTTATATTGCTATTGTGGTTATGAATAAATGTTGCAGTTGAAATGTGTTATTAATTACAGTAAATGTAAGTCAAAGCCAAATAAAATTGCCTACTATATATGAAGTAGAATGACACAACAGACTTAACGCGGTGGTTTAACAGTGAGCATGTACTGTATGTTTGAATACAGCTGCAAGTCAGGCAGCAAGCAGCAGCACAACAACTGAGACACAGCTTGAAGCAGGTGAGTTCTGCAGTTACATCAGTTGTCATGTTTTTCATGTCAATATGGCCAAATCCAGACACATTTTTGCTTATAATTCTGTCAATTACTCTATCACAATATTTCTTCAGTTGTACATGCTCATCCTGGCCTGTTCAGCTGGAATGTTTTTATTCGTCACATGGAGTCTATGAAAGTCTATTTTTATTTTGCCAATACATTGGTCAAACATTTAAGCACACATTAATACAAGAATCCGAATAGTAGCTTGATCCCAATTTCCATTTGAAATCACTGGTGCCACATATTTGACTTTTTCCAAAGGAGTCCATTTAAGAATATCAGCAGTATCTATTATTTAAAGTAATCTTTCTATTGGTTACAGGTGAAGGAACCAGCAGAGCATTCACTGTTGCACAGCCTGAGGACACCTCATCAACTGCAACATACCCTGAATCTGTCAAGGCAGCCCCTGTCAATCCTGCTGAGCAGCCATCCCTGTCAGAGACAGTAAGGACTGAATTTTGTCATCGAGGGCCTCATCAAGTAAAATCAGACTTCACTTTCCCAAAAAGAAAGGATGGATTGAAGGATGGAAGAAGTTGCCATCACCACCACTTCTACAGACAATTAATGAATAGAGAGAAGATCAAGAGAAGCTGGCTGGTGTATTCCAAGAAAAATAATAGTTTATACTGCTTCTGTTGCAAGCTCTTTTTCCATAAAACATTCCAATTAATCAGCGCTGGAATTAATGACTGGAAGAATTGCAGTGAAATCCTAAAAAAGCATGAGAACAGTCCAGACATTTTAAGAACATGGCATCATGGAAGGAACTGCAGATTTGTATTGACAAGGGCCAAACAGACAAAGTGGAAGTGCCACTAACAGAGTCTGAAAGGAGGAGGTGGCGTGAAGTCCTGACTAGGTTGGTGGCCATCATTCACTCATTGGCAGAGTGAAATATTGCCCTTAGGGGACCACAGAGACACTTTACCAACCAAATAATGACAACTTTCTGAAGTTGCCATTATGGTAAATGAGATTAAGCAATCCAAATACTTTTCAATCATTTTAGATTGCACTCCTGATTTGAGTCATAAGGAGCAACTATCAGTCATTATTTGAGTTGTCTGTGGAGGTTCTCAGTCATCCAGGTCATAGTAGTCTCTGGAGCTTCAAAAGGGCGCCTGGACTTCTTTTTGTTTCTTGAAGATGTTTCTCCTCTCATCCAAAGGCTTCTTCAGGTCTCAAACCAAAAGGTGGAGAGACCCAGGTATTTGAACCCCTGTGGGCGTAGCCCCCTGGAGGTGGTTGTGACCCACTATTGTTCACGTGCATAATCACATGCACCAAGGTGTGAAAGGAGGCGTGCGTCATTACAATCAGTGGTTTCAGATTAAACCAATTTGGGACTTGACGCCATTGTTTCATGTGACGTACTGAGGTCCTGGAGCAAAGTCCCAAATTTTGTACAACTATTTACAGACAATCAGGTGTGACAATAAGATGCTATACAAGAAACAGTTCCTGGCCCCCACAGACAGAGGGGCCCATCACAGGCCTGGCACTTCCAGGTGTGTCACTCCTGTTGTACACCTGGAGACAGTGTTTACATCTGAGTCTGCCTCTGGTGGCTTTTTGGCAGCATCTGAACAACACACTAAACACACTACATTACACACTAACTATATACTACAAACACGCTAAATGTCACAAATCTCTCAAATTTCAAATGTACTATCAGTGTCACTCTCTCTTTCGCTCAGGTTGCTGATCCTGAGCAAACAAATGCCACACGTTGCCATGCAGTCTTTTGATTGGTAAAAAAAATGATGTACATCAACCAATGAGAAAGGGGATGTTGTGACTTCTTTATTTATTTGTTTTCTGGCTGTAGCTCAGTAGGTAGAGCAGGTCACCTACTGATCGGAAGGTCAGCGGTTCGATTCCTGGCTACTCCAGGCTACATGCCTGGCAAGATACTTAACCCCAAGTTGCTCTCTGACCGTCCTGTCGGAGTGTGAATGTTAGTTAATTAAAAGCACTTAGCTTAGTAGAAACATGGAAGTGCTTGTATGAATGTGAGTGCATGGGTAAATGTAAACATGTTGTGTAAGTGCTTTGAGTGCTCTGACTGAGTAGAAAAGCGCTATATAAGAGCTAGTCCATTTACCATTTCTCTGATCATAACTCTCGTTTTCCTTGGTCTATCAACACAAGTAGTTTGAAGTCCGCACTTTCAACACAAGTTGAAACAGAGACTCAGTGAGGCAGCGCCCCGCTGCTGTCGTCTTAAACTATGTAAGACAATGTAATTTCAACGGGCCGGCATGTCCATCGGCTCTAGAGGGTTAAAACTTTCCTTTGTGATCAAGCTGATAGTTAGGGCTGGATCATGTGACTCTGAACCCTCCCTTAGTTGTGCTTAAATAGGCCTACGCTGCTGGAGGCTTCCCATGATGCACTGTGTTTCTTCTTCACTCATCTCTCTTTTTTTTTAATTCTTTAACAGAGCAACACAAACTCCAGTGCCCTGGGTAACAGTTGTAATGTAACTTGTATTTGTATAGTGTTTTTCCTGTATGTGTGGGTTAGGGGACAGATTTTGAGCAAGATAAGAGATGAGAGATGGTGAAGAAATGGAGTTTCTTCCCAAAGTATTTAAATTACAATAAGTGGTTATTACGTAACATTTACCAGCAAATTGCCTATATTTAGCTGTAATTGCAGCTAAATGTTTGATGGTTGGCCAGATCCATTAGGGTATCCTATTTTACACTAAAATGAGGCATCACAGATCAACAAATACTATCATTCTAACACCTCAGGAAATTCTAATATATAACACAACTGATGTCTAGAAGTTGAAGTCATTAAAATTGTACCACTAAATAAAGGCTTGAAACAGAATGAACAATACTGGGAGAGTAAAGGGAGAAAATCCAGAGGCTTTGTCATTAAAGCTTATTTAATGGGAGAAGAATTCTTGGAATGACACCAATATAATCACTGTATGAGTGAGCACAGTGTGCAATCCACATATTCTGAGCTGTCATTTACAGCAACACTTCCCTTCATTGTAAAATGTGTGTTGGTGTGTCTCCCCACTGTACTCTGCAGACCTTCACTGAGCCTTGGCACCACTGACAGCAGTTTGTTAGTTAGAATATGTAAGTTCCAGGCTAGAGGCCAGCTTCCTCGCTGCCTCCAACCAAAACATACAACTTTTGCCTTTGGCTGTACACTCAAATTACAGTAGAAAAAGGTTTAAAGTCTATTGCAAATGGAAAAATCCGACACCCTTGACACAAAATATTTAAAAAGGTGAAGTTAGTTTGGTTTCTGCTAGCCTGAGAGAAATGATAACAATCCTGTGCCACCTGGACCTGTCAGAGGCAGATACAGAGCCTCAGAGCAGCAACAGCACTTCAGCTTAGCTCTGATAAAATAGCTACACCGTGATATTTGGAGCAGCTGTGGCTCAGGAGGCAGAGCGGGTTATATAAATGGACTGGTTCTTATGTAGCGCTTTTCTGCTCCCCCTGAGCACGTTATACATGTCTCATTCACCCATATTCCTACGGGCACTTTTTTCTACAGCTAAGTGCTTCTGCCTAACATTCACATATCACAGAGCAACCTGGGGTTCAGTATCTTACCCAAGGATACTTTGGCATGCAGACTGGACCAGTCAGGAATCAAACCACCAACCTTCCAATTAGAAGATAACCTGCTCTACCGCCTGAGCTACAGCCACCCCAATCTATGTACCATTATACCATTCAGAAGGCCAGTGGTTTCCTGCCTGACTTCCCCAGTCTGCACGTTGAAGTATCCTTGGGCAAGATATTGAACCCTGAGTTGCCCCAATGTACCTGTGTAAGTGTCTGCGGGCATGTTAGACAAGGTGTTTGTATGAATGTGTGTGTGCGACTGGGTGAATGAGGCTTGTAGTAAAAAGTGCTTTCAGTGCTCAGAGTAGAAAAGCACCATACAGATACAGCCACTTAAAATGGTGTCTCCCAGCCTGCTGGCAGCCAGTTACCAGCCAGGGGATTCCCCCCTCCTTCTCTGGGGGCGTGTCTACTGTCCACTATAAACATGCCCCTTTAAGTCAGTTGCAGAGTGACTTATGTGTATTTTTAAGTAATGATTTATTTTAACCCTCTGCTGCACACATTTTGATGGTACATGCTGAAAATTATTCAACATCATTTACTGATTCACTTTGGGCCATTTTATTTCCAAAACTTTTTTTTTATTATTTCAGAAACCCCCTCACCGATACATTTTTTTTATTGCCTCGGGGCAAGTTGTGCAAACATGGTACAAAACTACAGAGAAAATTATTAATTCACAGATCATAAGGCAGCTGTTACAGCAGTAAAGGCAAATGTTTCTCAAAATGGCAACAAATTATGAAATGAAGAACTGAGAAACACTTATTTACATGACTTGATTGGCTCAGGTTCGTTTGGCCCATTGTCATGTCACATTGATTCTCATGTTGTGAGACATTGCTGTCATTCTGTGTGTGAAACTTCACAAAACAGTTCTTCTGTGCTGTAAAACAGAGGTGTGTATTACATTTTATACACATCAATTTTGGCACCCAGGATCCCTTTATCTTCCCCTGTTCTCGGCAGTGGGACGTACTGTCTAAGCGGACATCCTGATTAGGAATCGGGGCCATGGGTCCCTGCTTCTTCCTCTTCTCCTCATACCTTTGAGGTATCCCACCTCTGGCTTGCTCTCTCTTGCTTTCTTTTTTGTATTTGCACAGACTTTGTGCAATTTGGGATTTGAATGCATACATGTGCATGTGCACTTTTTGTCATCCCATTCTCAGTGCAGTCCAGTCTTTAGAACAGCCAACATGTCACCACTGCCATCTGTCTCAAAGGAAAGGCAGTGGTACCACTTTTCTGAGTGTTAGGGTTACCTTACCTGACCTAAGGTACCCTAACCCTATACGTCTCCCTCAAGAAGTACTCCTTACTGCACAACGTTGCCCTGAGGCAACTAAAGAAAAAGTGAATTTCTGAAAATGCAAAATTAAAACAACTTCATGAGACCTGACAAAATCCCTCTCTACAACTTCACACACATCTGTATTGTTTATTTAGGGTCATTTTTAAATATGATTACAAGGGCAATTATTCTTACCTTCACCTTACACAATGTGCTCCTGTGACAATGTGTCAAAAAAGGATGTCCTGCCAACAAATCATGCTTGCTGGTGACTCCAACATGTTGTTCGACTGAAATTTAATAATTATTATTCAATTATTCAATAATTATTTCATCATTTGCACTGGGCAACACTGTGCTGTAGAGGGATAAATTCAACACAAAATTTACAGATGGCTTAACAAAAGTTTTATTAATATACTCTGGGTTGCATACTTTTAAAAATTGGATTTTACATGAACATTTTCAGTAGGAAACGGTAAAGTTTTGATGTGTTTCGGCATCCCGTTTACACAAGAATGGAGAGAAAATGATACTTTTTGAAAACAAGTTCCAGAGTGGAGCGTTTCAAATAAACAGTCTCCATTTCCATGTAAATGGGTGAAAAGGCTACTTTTTGAAAACAGGGCTACTGGCACATGTCATTCAAGAAAATACAAACAGGACTGTTTTTGAATTAATGAATGGATGAATGAATGAATGAATGAATGAATGATTGATACTTTTATTGATCCCACAATGGGGAAATTATACTTTTTATAAAATGATAGTTTAGTTTTTATGACAGTGTTCTGTAAATACTTTCTGTCGATTCCTCCAAAGAGGACCATGAACTCTGGCAGAGGGGCACAGAGTGATACCTGTCCTTCTGTGGGAGAGAGGGAGAGCTCCTAAGCTGTCACAGAAGAATCCACTGTGATGCTAATGATAGTCTGGACTCTCTTCCTTGTCTGCAACTGTCATTTTTGCCCTTAAAATTCCTGTAGTGATTTACCAGAGATGTGCAGTATTAATTATTTTATCCAAAGGTGAAGACACCTTTTTTTTTTGAGCGCTGCTTTCAGAATGCACAATTTATATTAAACTAATAACACAAAGTGGTTTGTATCAGGCAGTTTACTGAATTTTAAAATTATGCTGTCTATGAATTATTTGTTAAACTGGTAATAGAACATCTATGTAATCCTTTATAAATCATGTAATTAGTGTGCTCATTTATTTATTTATCATCAGTCTTAAGAAGCTGGATAGGTTCCTGTATCTTAAGCCACACTCACTGTGATTAAAAAATACTACAGTTGTGGGGGCTCA
The DNA here is from genome assembly GCF_007364275.1 of Archocentrus centrarchus. Classification (NCBI taxonomy): domain Eukaryota; kingdom Metazoa; phylum Chordata; class Actinopteri; order Cichliformes; family Cichlidae; genus Archocentrus; species Archocentrus centrarchus. The sequence continues at coordinate 1,413,219 of NW_022060270.1, forward strand.
GAGAGCTGTTTCCATTGTCATTAAGTACAAAAACCAGACTGAACACTAACGCCATGTTAATTCTCTCCTACTTGTCAGCATACGCAGTTTTTGCACCTATAAATAAATACTGCAGTATTTGGCTGGACACAGAGGAGATAAACGAAGCTTAGTGACACTTCAGTGCATCGAGTAATGCTGAAAGTAAGCATGTATAACTGTGACAGTTAAAGCCGGTGTTGTGCCAAAAAGTGATTTCTGATGTTAAAGGAGGGTTGTTTCTTATTCAAAATAATTTAATATGTTTCACGAGAGATAAGTTTGATATGTGTTTCACAGATTTTAGACCAAAAATCAATTTAATTTAAATACAACCAATCATTTATTGGCAAATACTAGAAAACACTTTTAGGCAGACGATCGCTTTTTGGCACAACACCGGCATGTCTCCGGCGCGGGATTATTCCCATTGTTGTAAGGGCCAAATCTTTGGGCTCCCTCCCCTAAAGTAGCTTTTCACTGAGTCTTCACCCTTAATGTTTGAGCTCCACATATTTCTGCCATATTTCTTTATAGTAGAGTACACATGAACATACAGCATTGTTGCACTGCTCTCTGTCGTATAAATGCACCATTCACTGACAGAACCCAGCAATAATCAATTCATGTTCAAATTTTGAATTTACTTTTTGTTTGAAAATATTATCAGTGTGGTCAAATAATCGTTTTATGCTTTCATGTCCATTAGTCAGCAATAACCATCCAGAGAAAACAGCTTGTTTAGTGTGCACATCCTCTACATTACTTGCTGCAAGCAAATATCCATATCAGTGTTTTACAGAATCACAGTTCACAGTTCCTGCATGATGCTGTTTTGAGAAAAAAACAAAAACAAGCCATAGTTCATATCCCTCAAAAACAGACTGATATCATGTTTAAGTTTTCTTTTCTGCATTTTACAAAATTGTAGTTTCTGTATTACTACTCCAAGATTTTGCAATAATATATATTGTGTGGACCACACAGTGTCACCCCTTAAGAAGATTATTTTGCACAGTAAGAACTAATATGTGTAAGTCTTATTTTCAATTTTTTTTAGATCAGAAATGTGTATTCATGATAATTGTGTGAAAGCACAAGTGTTTCTTATCATCTGTCATCAAATTTGCCTATTTTATACAGTACCCGTCAAAAGTTCAGACACACTCATGCCCAAACTTTTGACGGGTACTGTAGTTCGTAAAATTAGCTAGGTAACATTACTGTATCTATTTACCATTTACCATTTACCATTTATCTATTGCGTGTCTGTGTGTTGTGTGCAGGCATGTGTGGTTAGTTACATTATATAGCTACATATTTACCAATGGTTTGCTTGTCATTCAAACATTCCCCTTCTTTGAAATTTCCTTATCCAAGGTGTCATGGCTGCTAAGTTTACAGGTGAAATGGTCCTCCAGATGCTGGATGAAGAGGGACTTATGGGATTGAACTCAGAATCTGAAACTATTCAATTCAACTGATTGAAATTTTATTTATATAGCACCAAATCGCAACAACAGTTGCCTCAAGGTGCTTCATATTTCAACATAAAGACCCTACAATAATACAGAGAAAACCCAACAATCAGCATACCATGGAGTCAGGCACTTCTGATTTGAAGCTTCCCTTTTCAGAGGAGCCACAGTATCCAAACTCGTATGCAGTGAGGATGTAAAACTATTGACGAGATAATCAACCTCACTGGGAGCAGAGTTTAGGTAGCTGCTCTGCACTGTGTTGGCACTGAAGAGCATAACAATGAAGGAATTAGATCCTTAAACTTAGTTACAGCACTTTCACAAAGACTTCTACTGTAATAAAACTTATTCCCCACTGCTGTGTAATCCATTAAAGTAAATGTAAATGTTACTAAGAAATAATCAGACAGGCAGAGGTGGCCAGGAAATACTGTTAAGTCTTCAGTTTCTATGCCATTTGTCAGGAC